>NC_091617.1:35729253-36056337 GCF_027580195.1 Bos mutus | reverse complement strand
TCTCCAAGTCAGGGCCAAGGAAAGCATTTGGCATGAATAGTGCAAAGAGCACGTGTGATTCAATAAGAGCCAGGAGACAGAGAAGAGAAGGGGCCAGGGTTGGGGGAGGTGGGTGTCAGGGGGACAGAGTGCTAGGAGATGTTCTTCCAAAGGCAGATTGGAAACTACAGACATTTCTATGACAATGATTTTACAATATATTCTAGATGAAAGAGAGACGCAAAAAGTATTTCAGCAAGTAAGAGTTGGATCATATGAGTTTTAGGAAATTATTGATAGCATTGAGCAGTGTTTCTACCTGTGGTTTAGGGCTTACCTGCTCCTAAAGTACCTGGAATACTTATTAAAAGTAGCGCATCACTTCTGCCCACCATAGACTCATGGAATCTGAATATCTGAAGTGGGAACCCACAAACTTGCAATGTGACAAGCTCCTCAGGTGATCCTTTTGATCCCTGACATCGGAGAACCACTGCTGAGTGTGAAGGAGGGAAAATCCGAGGCAGAATGGCACGATGTGAAGGCGTTTGTGAAAAACTAAAGTAATAAGAACTGAACTAGAATCCATCTGACAGAAAGAAGGAAGATACATGATGCAATTAAAATACATGCTTAAGGTGAAGCAAATGGTATTCCCTAAGGGAAAATGGATTTGGGTGCTGAAGAAGAGGGAGATGATGAAGACATTTGCAAGACTGAATTCCCCTCTGTTCGGTTGGACATAGGTGAGTGCCTAACATGTTCCTGATCATGTGCTAGGCACTGAGGGCAAAAAACATGAATGGGACACCCTTTAGAATAATCTAGAGTCACATCAAGAAATTATGCAATTATTAGATAGAGGAGAAAGGGAAAACAGAGGGTGAGATGGTCAGATGGCAGCACCGACTCAATGAACATGAGTTTGAGTAAACTCCAGGAGATAGTGAAGGACAGGGAAGCCTGGTGTACTACAGTCCATGGGGTTTCAAAGAGTCAGACACGACTGAGCGACTGAACAACACCACATAGAGTATTTTCATAGTACAAGATTGAGGAGTGGGAGTATCTCAAGTTAGGAATTAAAGGGAACTTCCTTGGAGTAGATGGCAACTGAGTGGCACCTGGAAAGATTTGTTTTCGAGAAGAGAGTTCAGAGAAGAGAGATTAAACACGGAAAACATACTTTTGGAGGAAATAACATATACCTTGATTACTAGCGCATGGATTTGGAGGCAGTGTCAAGGCATGTGGCAAAGAGAGGACAGGAGGGTTAGGGAGGAGCAAGGTTATAGTGAGTTCTGTAAGCTGTTCGAGGGAGCTTGGACTTAAGGGTGATATGAGGCAGCAGACAGACATATTCAGTTAGCATTTTAAAATATTATTTTGACATAGTTAAGTGGGTAGGGTAAAATGAAAGCAAAAACACCAATTAGGAGTCAAGAGACCACTTAGAAACCCTTTGCAAGAGGATTATCATGCAGAGATACAAGTAGGGCTCTTGAACCAGACTACCTTGGCTCTGTTACTCTCAGTACAATTCTAATAATAACAGATCCTATCTCGTAGGGATGTTGTAAGGATTATATGAGATTTGGGATGGTACAGATAAAGTGTAAGTCTAGTGCTTGACACATTAAAGTCATTCAATACATTGTTTTATCTTGATCTTTATGAGAGATCGAGAGGGTCTCATAGTAAGCAGTGATGGCAGAACTACAAATCACAAAAACGTGAGTGGGTGGGACTGGCAAATGGCTTCATAGATTGGTCATGAGAAATGAGGTAGATGCATATGTCTAGGAGGCCTTTCAATCTGTGGCTTGAGTGAGGAGACATTCAGCACTGCAAAAGAGATTTGAGAAGAGAGAATGGGCATAAGACACAAAATTTTTATTTGAGATTTGCATAGCTGAAGTGAGCTGATGGAAAGTCAAAGGCAGATGAACTATTAGGACACAAAGACCTTGACTGGTGTTGTCCTTCTGGAAATAATTTCCTCTGCACATAACAGGCCACCCCCTACATCCACAGAGGCTGAACCCAGTGATATGAAGGGTTGGCTGTATTCATTGTGCTTCTAATTTTATGTCAGGAACTTGAGCATTCACATATTTTGGTGTTCAAGCAGCTCTGGGAAAATCCCTGAGGGATGCTGAAGGAGGGATGACTGTAATTAGTATAGAAAAAATAAGTGCATTCATTCATGTAAGCAAAGTGTTGGCAGAAAGATCAGTTGGCCAAGGATGAAGCCCTAGTGTACACCAGCACAGGCAGACCTCACAGATATTGCAGGTTGGGACAGACCACCAAGGCAAAGCAACTATGGCAGTAGAGCAAGTCATGCAGACTTTTTGGTTTCCCAGTGCACGTGAGTTATGTTTACACTATGCTCTATTCTATTACCTGTGTGAAAGCATTGTTTCAAAAAGTCCAATGCCTTAATTAAAAAAATACTCTTGATTAGAAACAATTACAATAGTAACAATGAAGATCACTGCCCACAGATCATCACAACAAATATAACAGTAATGAAAAAGCTTGAAATATTGTGAGAATTACCAAAATGTGACACAGGAATCAGAAGTGAGCAAATCCTGTTGGAAAAATGGCACCAACAGACTTGCTAGACTCAGGGTTGCCATAAACCTTCAATCTGTAAAAAACACAGTGTCTTCGAATCACAATAAAGCAAAGTGCCAAGGAATGAGATACATCTGTATTTAAAAGACAGGCAAAACAGAAGAGCAAAGAACTAAAAGGATTAGCATAGTGGAAGCCAAACTTTTGAGTTTCACAAACCGCTTATAGTCAAAAATGTGTTCAATAAAAATACCCAATAAGATATTGACTGAAAAAATGACAATTGGGTTGGACGACCGAAGATTTTAATAACTTTGGTGGTGGCAGTTTTGGTGAGTAACTGGTCTGCAAATAGGATTAAGATAAAAGAGTAAATAGAAAGTGAGGAAGTAAAAACAGTAAATGTACTACTCAAGTGTACTACTCGTTTCAAGAAGGTAGGCTAAAAGAAGGGAAGCCTAGAAAAGCACAAAGCGAGGTGTAATGAGTATGACAAAACGGAAGAGGCTCATAAGATCTTTCTCTCCTGTGTTTAGCTGACTAGTGATACAACTGATTTTCAAAGGCGTTTAGGGGATCCTATTTGGGATATGAAAAAAAGAGGGGAAACAACAATGTCTGTTTAGGACATGGAGAGATTCAAGTATAGATATATTCAAGCCAAAAGTTAGATGTAAATGCCCAGAAGGGAAGAAAGGTTTAAGACTGCAAATTGAAAAGCATTAGTAGATTTGGTAGTAGCTTAAGTCACTGCAATAGATGAAACTGTCCAGACGGATCATAAACAGTGAGGGAAACTTCAATCTCGTTAAGTAAAAAGTTCATAAGGCAGGCAGAGGATGTTTAATTATCAGAATTCATTGAGTAGGAGTAAATATTATTAATATAAAAGAAAGGTGAAAGGTGAAGAGAGAGAGTTGGAGATGACAAGGGAGCTGAAAATTTCAGGGAGAGGACAATCAGCCAAAAGAAAAAAAAAAGGTAGACTTTGGTGAAAATTAAAAACGAAAATGGCTTTTCCAGTTAATGGAAAGACCACAGGACTGGGAATCTCCTCTCAGAAAAATCCTATTTAGAGCTGCAAAATTCTTTGGAGCCTATCATTTTACAGTTAGAGAAAGTCAAAAACATTAGTGAATTCATTATGTTCACACAGTCCAAGGCAACAACAGGAAAATTATCCGAATGATCTTGCCTTATACAAAGAAAATATTAGAAATAATACATGGGAGAAAGGTTGCAGGAAATCTGTTACTAAAGTGTTTGAAGTTGATTAGAAGAACAGAATAATCCAAGAAAACATCTTGAAGCACTGTGAGTTGTTTTCAGGACAATTACTGGATTTTGGATTTGAAAATAGTGACAGTAGGTTGCACAAATTAATTTGCTATATTTTAACTGATATCAACTAAATTAATATATATATTGAATTTTAAAGTGTAAGCTTATGTAATCAATATAAAAGTTAGCATGCCTGAGTTAATTGAAAAATGCTCATTGTAAATTAGAAAGATTTCATTCAATGGTACACAGTTATCAAAAGAAAAGCAAAAAATAGATCATAATTATGCCTTGGGTGTTAGGATTATCCAATGCTATTTAAAACGTATCTCATACTCATTCTCACTATTACCTCTGGAACATTTCTCCATTTTTAAAAACAAACTTTACTACTACCATTACTTCCTAGTCTTCCATTTCTCTTGCCAAAAGACAGTCAAAACAAGCCAGAGTTCATCTTAAAATCTAAGGAAAACATCCCAAAGCTCCGAGCAAACTCTGAGCAACAGCATATGGGGCTGGAGGGGGTGGGGAGTGAAGGGAGTGTTTTGGCTGAAACAGAACCAGTATCACAGTCCTTTTAAGTAAGTTTTTGAGAAATATTTCACATATCTACACAAGTACACATTTATATACTTAAGTACACTCACATTCACACACACACAAACATAAGAGATACTGTGTCAGTACACTATCCAATTGTGTTTTCTTGAACAGGAGGCTTCCATCTTTAACACGCAAGACATTGGGGAGCTTGTTCAAATCCAGACTTAGTAAATCTTAGTTCAAATGATTTAGTAAAACTGGCACAGGACTGTTCTGCAATTCTGACAAGTTCCTAGGCAATGTCTTTGCAGACTTGACAATATTTTGTATGGCAGAGTTCCAGAATACATAAATTTTGTTTGAAAAATTAATATAGATATGTTGATATATATTTAAATACAAGCATTAATATATTAAAACATCAGATGATAAAATAATATAGGAATCATAGCTGAATCAATTCAACCTTATCTCCAGTAAACTTCAAGATAAACCTAAGGCTCCTACAAACTAGTTAGACAATATTTTATTGCCCTAAATCTGCCTATTCTTGAAGGTATATGAATTTGCAAGACAAATTCATCATTGTGTGAACTCATTGCTCTTATAGCTAAATCAAGTTTTTAAGCATTTTATAATTGACTAATCTGCATTGTTAACTATTTCAAGGATATGAATTGTCTGCCCAATATTTTATGTTCTTTCCTGGCAAAGTAAATTCCTAACATTATTTAGAAGAGAGAAGACACTGTTCAACACTGGTGTGTATAACCTAACACCTCTTTCATTTTATTTTAGATATGTTAAATAAGTGATCACTACAGTTGGATGGTAATTTCTCAAGATATGTATAAGGCTGCCAATTTGTAACTATCCAAGGAGATTTGCAACCTTAACAAGCATTAAAAAACCATTATAAAAGCAAACCTAAGACTTACTACAAAATAAATTTGTGTTTATAAGTTTAGAAGTTTATCTAAAGACGAAAAAGTAATTTTCTTCATTTTTGGTGAAGTAATTTTAAATACAAATTAACCTTTTTGGAGTTTTTTTAGTATATTGATTTTTGGTTTGGTAAAACAAGAGCAATATGGTTAATTGATCGAAGGAAATTTGTTTTAATGGTGTCATAACTGAAGCTATATTTATGGCTTAGGTAAAAATGTAGGTGCATCTGGAGTAGTTTTTAATAAAAAACAAAGGTGGTAAAGGATTATTAAATGTTCTATAGAAGTATGTTTTGAGAACACATGGCTTCAATTTTGTTTCTCAAGTATCTTGTAAGCCTGAACATAAAATAGCATTACTCAATATAGAAAAATTAACTGATTATGTGCTTGTCTAACCATAGTAGTCAGTTCAGCTGGGATCCGGAAAAATAATCCATATTAAGTCATAGGGATCTTATATTCAACAGTGTCAAACATTTGTGATTTTTCACGGATGCTCTGGTTTCCATGAGTGCCCAAATAACCTCACCTGCTTTTCTAATTTGTCTCCTAGATTGTGCTATGGGTCAGTGATCCCTATTATGTCATGTCAATACAGTGGTTAAATAATGATAAATAATTTAAAATGTGGCAGGTAATCTGTATCTTAATGTCAATCATCTTTACCTGTGCAGTATTTCCCTAGTTAAAATGGACATTACTTTCATCTCAAACTTTAGGCTTTATATATCCAAATCATAAATTTAAAAAATATACATTTTAGAGAGGTGAGTGAAGCTCAAAAGCTAATTAAATTGAAAAAAAAAATCAAAGTAAAGTGTGCTGCTGCTAAGTCCCTTCAGTCGTGTCCGACTCTGTGTGACCCCATAGATGGCAGCCCACCAGGCTCCCCCATCCCTGGGATTCTCCAGGCAAGAACACTGGAGTGGGTTGCCATTTCCTTCTCCAGTGCATGAAAGTGAAAAAATAAAGTGAAGTCGCTCAGTCGTGTCCAACTCTTAGCGACCCCATGGACTGCAGACTAACAGGCTCCTCCGTACACGGGATTTTCCAGGCAAGAGTACTGGAGTGGGGTGCCATTGCCTTCTCCAAAGTAAAGTGTGCAAAGTTGCTTCAGTCGTTTCTGACTCTGTGCGACCCCATAGATGGCAGCCCACCAGGCTCCCTCGTCCCTAGGATTCTCCAGGCAAGAATACTGGAGTGGGTTGCCATTTCATGCATCCTCCAATGCATGAAAGTGAAAAGCGAAAGTGTAGTGTACTTTAAACACTTAAATAATTACAAATATACCGATATGTTTTTTCTATAAAAAAATTAAGCTCTCCACCAGTTCTTAATTACAACAATGAAAGATTCAAAACGTGCGAGTTATATTATGATTTCAAATCTGTTCACTTTGCAGTTTCTCTAAGTTAGTTTAGGCCTAAATGTTCAATAATTTTTTTTTTTTTTTTTAAACATTTGCACAAGGCAAGGCCCAAGTAAAAACTTTGATTTTTTCTTTTTCAATTTACTTTGCAGGACAAAAGCTGGAATAAATTTACAAGTCAAATTCATATATAGGAAACCTGGCTATTGGAGGTACCATCACATCTAAGCGTGTGGAGTAATGGCAAGTGCCAGCACTCACTTCACTCGATTTCATGAACGGTTTTTTTTATTGTCAAGTCCCTGGTTTAGGAGGGTTCGATCCCCTGGAGCAGGAAATGGCAACCCACTCAAGTTTCCTTGCATGGATAATCCCTTGGACAGAGGAACCTGGCAGGTTACAGTCTATGGGGTCGCAAAGAAACCGACACAACTGAACAACCGAGGGCACACCTAAGGCCAGGTTTTAGGAAACTGCTATAGTCATGCTGTCCACTAGAGGGCTCTGCAGAAGCAGCAGCCGCTGCAGCTGAAGATTCAGGTGTTTAGATCAGCAACTTGATACAAAGCCCCGAAGTCTTCACAAGAACTAGCGCAACTTTATTTTTAGATTTAGTTTAATTAGTTTCCTGATTGGTACTAATTAAGATGGGTTATGAATGCCAACGTGTTAGTTTTATATGATCACATAACATTCTTTTACTTACCTTATCTGGACCCTGTGCTGAGTTCGTCATAGCCCTGAGGAGTCAAGAAAAGAAAGTGTCGCATTTGATGCTTGGTTCAGAGACATCTACCCCATTCCCACACTAAAAAGCATTGAGATGAGTGATACATTTTTTTTTTATCATTCTCCTCTTTATGCAGTGTTTTCTTATTAAATTTCCCCATTGTGATGCATAATGAGAATGACATGAGCGTAAGATTTATAGTATATGTAGATATTTTCTGCAAAATACATGATTTAGTAAAATTTACTAGGAAAGATAAGGAAATATGGTTAAACTACAAATGAAATAAACAAGATCTCCAAAATGGATAGTCATTACCTAAGAAGCCCCTGTGGCAGAGAAAAGACAGGGGCTTCCCTGTATCATTTATGGTAAAGGTATTGCAGAGAGCAACCACCACAAAAACTAAATAATTTCAACTTAGCATTTTAAATTTAAAAGTGTATAAGTTTAAGAAGGGGTTAAAATAAAAAGTGAATAGACCAAATGCCCTAATCTGTTCTGGGTAGCAATGTGTCTGATGTTTCTGAGAATGTGTCTTGCTCTCACTAGTAAAGTGATTCAACCCACCATGATTTTCAAGAGAGACATGAGACACTCTTTCAATAAGCATATCATTTATCATATGGTTGAGCTGTGAAGGAGACCATGCCTAACTTAGAAAAGCTAATCTCTTTTTCTACCTTTCCTGTACAACTTTGAATTATACATTTTTAATATCCTTCAGAATGGAAGTTTGCAAAACTTCTATAATAATTTGACAATGTCCTTAACAATTTTCTAATTCTGAACTATATTGCTGGGCTGCTGGAGACCCGTCACTGGTGGAGTAATGTGCCAAACTTAAGAAATATATACTATATTAGGATAGGCTTGATTATGTCCAGATACTGTGTTGTTAGAAATGCAGGGAAACCTATAGCTGTTAAGTAGCCTACAGACCATTTGTGACCAATTCCTGAGATGTTCAGAAGATGACTTAATCCAAAACACTTTGTAATTAAGCAAATACAGTGTAAATCACAGGAAAGCTGAGGTTTTGGTCTGCTTTGTTCACTGTGTCTTCATAGCATTTACAACAGTGTCCAGCACATCAGTTCAGTTCAGTCACTCAGTCGTGTCTGACTCTTTGCGACCCCGTGAATCGCAGCACGCCAGGCCTCCCTGTCCATCACCAACTCCCGGAGTTCACTCAGACTCGCATCCATCGAGTCAGTGACGCCATCCAGCCATCTCATCCTCTGTCGTACCCTTCTCCTCTTGCCCCCAATCCCTCCCAGCATCAGAGTCTTTTCCAATGAGTCAACACTTCGCATGAGGTGGCCAAAGTACTGGAGTTTCAGCTTTAGCATCATTCCTTCCAAATAAATCCCAGGGCTGATCTTCAGAATGGACTGGTTGGATCTCCTTGCAGTCCAAGGGACTCTCAAGAGTCTTCTCCAACACAGCAGTTCAAAAGCATTAATTCTTGGGCACTCAGCTTTCTTCACAGTCCAACTCTCACATCCATACATGACCACTGGAAAAACCATAGCCTTGACTAGATGGACCTTTGTTGCCAAAGGAATGTCTCTGCTTTTGAATATGCTATCTAGGTTGGTCATAACTTTCCTTCCAAGGAGTAAGCGTCTTTTAATTTCATGCCTGCAGTCACCATCTGCAGTGATTTTGGAGCCCCAAAAAATAAAGTCTGACACTGTTTCCACTGTTTGCCGTAGGCCTATAATCAATACTTGTTGAATGAATGAAAATGTAAACTTATGGTTTTTTTAATTGTTCTGTTTTGTCCCTTTTTTGGGATTCATTTTATGTCAAACTTCAACACTCTACCTATTAGCTTGCTTCTTTAATTTTCCTTTTCAAACAGTTTGCTGCTACTGCTGCTGCTAAGTCGCTTCAGTCGTATCCAACTCTGTGCGACCCCATAGATGTCAGCCAACCAGGCTCCCCCGTCCCTGGGATTTTCCAGGCAAGAGTACTGGAGTGGGGTGCCATTGCCTTCTCCTTCAAACAGTTTAACACAACCCAAATGTAGACAGAAAGAGTAACTCATATAGCAGTGAATTAGTAAGACATATCATTGTGTCTGAATAAATTGATACATGTATTTTATTTTTGATAGTAAACTTATATGCCTGACCCTTTATAAACATGGACAACCGAGTTGAGTCGACAATATTAAGAACTGTTTAAATGGACTATTGACCCTAGAGAAATAAACAGAAATTATTCTTAAGTAATAAATAAACAGCAATTTTTCCTTTATATCCATTGAATTTGTTTAGCAGTCTTTATGTTAACATCTTTATTATCATTCATAACAAATTTATTTTATACAGAGACTTTTAAAGAGTGATAGAAGCAAAATAAAACTCAATTTAATAAGGTGGTACAAATATTTTCAATATGTAAAATTGTTCTCTTTACTTTTCATTTTTGAAACTTAAAGTCCCTGAAATGCAGTATTTTATTTGGTGTTTTTTTTTTTCTCCCAAATAGGAAGAAGAGCATTCTTACATCTTTAAATTCCCAACGAACCAAATGACAGAGAGCTCTGTCTTATGGTTTCATAAATAATAAGTATATAACTCTTATGTGTGAATATTTTAAATGACTGCAGAAGAAATCAAATATTATATTTAGTCAAATTTCAATTTTTAGACTGCCAGGAAAAAAGCTATTTACTGTCCACAAAGTTTACGTTGCATCTTTAATTAATCGTACCACATGTAAGTCATCTTCATTTTAGAAGCATCAATATTCATCAAACTAACAATACTATTATTTGCAAAGTAACTTATGGAATAGAGTGACTTAGCATCTTTTTTATAGATAAAGCCTGGTTGGCAGCTGTAAGACTTAAGGTCTTTATTTGTCCTCAGACAAGTATGTTACAGGAAAAGAGAGTGACACCCAGGTCCCTCCATGGTGCTCTGCCCCTCGTGTGTCAACTCATGTCTAGTAGATAGTCTTTTGTTAATTTTCCTAATCAATGTACAATTACCAGAATATCCTTTTGTAGTCATTTACATTTTTTATTAATCTTAAGAGTAGAAGGAAAGAACCTAGAGAAAAAATGATCATTATTTGTGAGGTTTAAGAGAAAAACCTAGCCTCCTTTATCTTTATTTATATATTTAATTATTCAAGAATAATCAGGATTAACTCTGGGTAAAGAAAATTTCAGGTAGGACTGAAAAGTCCTGGAAAAGAGCCTGATGCTGAGAAAGACTGAAGGCAGGAGAAGAAGGGGATAGCAGAGGATGAGATTGTTGGATGGCATCACCAACAATGGACACGTGTTTGAGTAAACCTCAGGACATCGTGAAGGACAGGGAAGCCTGGAGCGCTGCAGTCCATGGGGTCACAAAGTGTCGGACATGACTGAGTGACTGAACAACAAGAAGGACTGAAATCAGAAGTCAGTCTAACACAGTTTCTGAATATTACAGAGAAGTTATCCAACTTGGAAAAATGAGTTTTTATTACCTTGATGCTTCTTTGCTCCATGGAGCATCGCAGTCCTGGAATTAAACCAGAGAATGTTACAGTAAAACCTACCAGAGGAAGGAATTCTTCAAAGAAATCTTAGGCCATAGAAATTTTGAAGCATACTTCACCTGATTATATTACAATAGAATAAACAGAACAATTTAAAAAGAAAAAGAGAAAGGCAGACATAGATTCTAGTTATAGAAAAGTCAGTCATTATATTCCCTAAATCATTCTAACATTCAAACTAAGTTCTAGTAACTATTTTTTTTTTCTCAATAACAAACTCTCTAGAAATCAGTAAGTCCCTAGAGAAACGGAGTAAGTACAGTTCTGAGTGACAGAAATGATTATCCAATCTATTTGATCACATCTCTTTTCATTGTCTTACTTTGTGTATGAACATTTAATAAATACTTAGAAATTAATACATGAACTCATTATTACCACGTTTTCAAGAGATCTTCCTAGGAATAAAATTTCCATCTGTACTTCCTGACTTAGCTGGTGAATCAGTTAACATATCTGAGGAAGAAGGCTAATAATGCTGCAAAAGTCTGTCTTATTGCTTCTTAATGAATGACTTCCAGAGGAAGGTGGACTGGATAATTAACACTTATAGGCAGCAACTAAGGTAAAAGTAAGAATGAGAGGAAATGTTCAAGCTTAAGACACGCAGAAGGCATGAATTCTTTAAAGCAAATTCAATAACAGGACACAATTAAAGATCAATACATACATTTTATCTGTGATTTACATGGAGTACTTTTTTCTAATGCCTAGTGATCCTCTATTCCAAAGATGGCAACTGAAAGTAAATTGAAAGGGAAAAGCAATGGCATATTATAAAGTTTAATGAGTACAAACATCCCACCTTTGATAATTATTACCTGTCTTAGTAGCTTTAACTTACTTTCCTGAGGACAGAACTTTGACTATGAAGAACTACAATTTTTTTCCAGAACTAGATATTCCTTCAAGAATATCTAGTTCCTTCAGAAATTCAGTATTTTTAAATTTAAAATTAAAAAGGACCAACTGAAGTTAGATATTAAAAGAATATGCTAATTAGTTAAATGTCTATTTGCAATTTGAAATTATGCTATTAGTTAATATTTCTTATTGAGATTTCAAAACAGCTAAACTGAATCAAAATATATAATATGAAATACATTAATTTTAAGTTTAAAAGAGGGTGTGTCTATGTTTTGGGAAAGAGAGTATTATACATCCACCCCTTCAAAGATATTTCTGTTAGAAAATGGAATGCCAAGATTTTCTTAAGCAAAAGAGTCTGCAGGAAGACTGTAATTTTGAATATTCCTCTTAATCAGGTCCTTGGAAAGACCACAAATAGTTATTCCAATATTTGAGCTGAAGTCCTACTTCAATCAGAGGAAAAAATAGTTGATAGCAAGATGTTAAACATGTATCATAAAATTAAATATCCAGGACCATGTACTATAAAGATATAGATACAGATAGGTATACTATAACCTCTAGTGGCTTACCTGTTGTCTCAGACAGTAAAGAATTGGCCTGCAATGCAGGAGATCCAAGTTTGATCCACGGGTCAAGAAGATCCCCTTAGAAGGGAATGGCTACCCACTCCAGTGTTCTTGCCTGGAGAATTCCATGAACAGAGAAGCCTGGCAAGCTACGGTCCATGGGTCACAAAGAGTCAGACATGACTAAGCAACTATCACTTTCACTACTTTTCATAAGCTCTAACTAAAATTATCTGCCTTTTTAAAAATAGGAACATTTTATTTGAGACTCAGCCATAATAAAAAATTAATTGTGATATCATCAGCTATAACTCATCTGCAGAGTCCCACTGTTTGTAGAAGGTATCTAAAATATTGTGAAAACACTGACATTTTCTTTATAGGTGAAAAACAAAATTCTTGTCATTGATCAGAACCTACAAGTTCACTCTAACTAATCATGGTAAGCAGGTTAACTCAGTATAGTGACATGAACTCCAAGGGAATTTAAGATCAACGTATTTGGTTAAGGGAATGATGACAATCACTTGACTGTAGTTATTAGAATGTGACACCAAGACTGTTTTAGTTAGAGTTCCTGTGAACATACATAAATGCTCCCAAGAATACTTTTTCAATAGTGGCAATCAAAGAGAAATAATTATTTTTTGTCATATTATGACTGATGTCACTAGAATGAAAAGATTGAGATATCTAGAAGCTAAAATTAAAAAGAAATTTTCTGTTACATTTTACAAACCCAGTTTACTTGAGTATATTATTATGACTTCGGAATCAGGTTATACATTTTAATATGATTTTATGATACAATTGCTTAATTTGAATGGGAAGTTTAAAAGAGGATTTAATTGCTAATGTAAATATAAATCACATGAAAATATAATAATTTGATTTGTTATCTGTAATCCAGGAATTAATTATACATGAGTAATGGATCAAAAAATGTACTGTCTCCAAGACTTTTTGAGTGAAAAAAAACCTACAAAATTAGTGCACTAAGGTTCCAGAGATGAATGAAACCTATGCTTTAATAAAAACAACTTAGTGCTGAGAAACATTTGTTTCATTTCTACCCAAAGTTTATGTGTGAACCTAAAGAAGAGTCTGTTGTTTTACTGTCTTAATTGGCAACATGGGGCTTTTTTTTTTTTTTTTTTTTTTGGCCTGTGATTTATAAGATCTTCTACAATTCTAACACTTTTATTCAAAAGCAAATTCAAATACCATTACCGTTTAATGTAATATACCAGTTTCTTTTATCTATTTCAACTGGACATTATACTATTGGTTATATCAATTGGTATGCAGAAGCAAGCAATCTCAGTAGAAATATACTTGCCTGCCTTGTTAATGTGTATTGCCATTATTGTGTACGTTGCCATTTTTTTTTCCCCTTGAAACTACAGCTTCAATTACTGTCAGATTACTTTGTTGTTTGTTGTTTTAATCAGTAAACTATGTTGGATTCTTTTGAAACCCTATGGTTTGTAACCCACCAGGTTCCTCTGTCCATAGGATTCTCCAGGCAAGAATACTGGAGTGGGTTGTCGTTTCCTTCTTCTGGGGATCTTCCCTACCTGCATCGCCTACATTGGCAAGCCGGTTCTTTACCACTGAGTCACCAGGGAAGCCCCATCGGATTGGTAGATGATGCCTAACTATTAGTTGTCTTCTACTCATCTGACTCCCAAGAAGCAGTGCAGGCAGCTTGTCTCTTCAGAAGCATGAAAAAGTTAAGTAATACAGAAAAGGGACATAGAAATTCCCTGGCTCTTCCCTCATGCTACCACCCCTATCATATCAACATCACTTAAAAGAAGTTTTAGGACAAAAAGAATCTCTCTCATTTATAGAATGCTTGGAATTTACAAAAGGTAGGGGAAAATACTCCTTGATATATATATTTTTTTAATTTTTTTTAACTTTTCATTTTAACAGTGTTGTAACAGTTTCAGGTGAACAATGAGGGGCTCAGGCATACCTATACATGTAGCCATTCTACCCTAAACTCCCCTTGTATCCAGGCTGCCCCATAATATTGAGCAGAGTTCCATGTGCTGTAGAGTAGGACCTTGTTGGTTATCTATTTTAAATATGGCAGTGTGTACACATATTTTCCAGTTTCATTTGTTCTTTCTCCATGTATATATTAACATAGTTTCCATCTTCCTAAATATATCAATTCATCAGGCTATTCATTTTATAGAATTTGAAAAGATGTCATTTACCAACAGTTAAAAACCATTTTTATAGTTACATCAATATTTAGTCCTGAAGACATAACATACTTTATTTGATGATTTGTTTGTTTCCATTTACAAAATGACTTTTCTTTATTCATAACTTTCATACAACTCTGTCTATTTAAAGTGTACATGTATTTGAATTGTGATGGATATATACCTCTGTGAAAGTCTCCCTGCAAACAAGATATAGAACATGTCAATCACCCTGCAAAGAGTGCTCACACTGTTTGTTGTCCATCTCTCCTCTGCTGCTCAGCCCCAGGCAATCATTGATACACGTTTACTAACAATCCATTAGTTTCCATTTTCCAGAATTTTAATTGAATGGATTCTTACAGTGTGTATTATTTTGTGTCTGGCTTTTTTCACTCAGGTAAATGAGTTTCAGATCCTACATGTTGTATGCATCAGTAGTTGGTTTCTTTTTATTGCTGAGAACTATTTCATTACAGGAATGTAAAACATATTTTTTAACCCATTCACATCTGTATAGACATCTGTATTGGCTTTTGACTATTGCGAATAAAGTTGCTATGGAAATTCATGTACAGTACACGCAGTTTTAATGAATACTTATTTTCATTACTGGTGGGTAAATACCTAGAAATGAAATGGCTAGATCATAAAGTAGATATATTTTAAACATTTAAGTAAGTTTATTTTTAAAAGTGTTGGTTGTGCAGGGGCTTTTCTCTTGTTACAGAGAGTGGGCTACTCTTCATTGCAGTGAACGGGCTTCTCATTGCAGTGGCTTCTCTTGGTGCAGAGCTCACACTCTAGGGCACGTGGGCTTCATTAGTTGCAGCAGGTGGGCTCAGTAGTTGTCCTTCAGGGCTCTAGAGCGCAGGTTCAGTAGTTGTGTTGCAGGGGTTTAGTTGCACTGTTGCATGTGAGATCTGGGATGAGGGATCAAACCCATGTTTCCTGCGTTGGCAGGCATATTCTTTACTACCAAGTCACCAGGGAAGCCCTTAAAGTAACTTTCTGATATCTCAAAAGCAATGTACATGAGATCCAGTTGCAACAAACCCCTGTCCATAACTTACCTTTTACTTATAACCAATCTGATCATGAGTAATCACTACTCAGTGTGTTTTTAATTTATATTTTTCCCTGATGATTAATGCATCTTTTTTATGTTTAGCATGGACTAAAGCTTTTCGTGGGCTTGTTGACCTTTTTTTTTTTGCTTTCAAGTGGTTTATTTATTATTTAAAAAAAATTTAATTGAAGGCTAATTACTTTACAATATTGTGGTGTTTTTTGCCATACATTCACATGAATCAGCCATGGGTGTACATGTGTTCCCCATCCCATCCCTCAGGGTTATCCAAGTGTGCCAGCCCTGAGCACCCTGCCTCATGTATCGAACCTGGACTGGCGATCTATTTCACATATGATAATATACATGTTTCAGTGTTATTCTCTCAAGTCATCCCACCCTTGCCTTCTCCCACAGGGTCTAACAGTCTGTTCTTTACATCTGTGTCTCTTGTGCTGTCTCATATATAGGGTCATTGTTAGCATCTTTCTAAATTCCATACATATGTGTTAATATACTGTATTGGTGTTTTTCTTTCTGACTTACTTCACTCTGTATAATAGGCTCCAGTTTCATCCACCTCATTAGAACTGATTCAAATGCATTCTTTTTAATAGCTGAGTAATATTCCATTGTGTATATGTACCACAGCTTTCTTATCAATTAGTCTGCTGATGGACATCTAGGTTGCTTCTATGTCCTGGCTATTGTAAACAGTGCTGCGATGAACACTGGGGTACATGTGTCTCTTTCAATTCTGGTGTGTATGCCCAGCATACACCCAGCCCAGCCTCAGTGTGTATGCCCAGCAGTGGGATTGCTGTCATAAGGCAGTTCTATTTCCAGTTTTTTAAGCAATCTCTATACTGTTCTCCATAGTGGCTGTACTAGTTTGCATTCCCACCAACAGTGTGAGAGGGTTCCCTTTTCTCCACACCCTCTCCAGCATTTATTGCTTGTAGACTTTTGGATCGCAGCCATTCTGACTGATGTGAGATGGTACCTCATAGTGGTTTTGATTTGCATTTCCCTGATAATGAGTGATGTTAAGCATCTCATGTGTTTGTTAGCCATTTGTATGTCTTCTTTGGAGAAATGTCTGTTTAGTTCTTTGGCCCATTTTTTGATTGGGTCTTTTATTTTTCTGGAATTGAGCTGCAGGAGTTGCTTGTATATTTTTGAGATTAGTTCTTTGTCAGTTGCTTCATTTGCTATTATTTTCTTCCATTCTGAAGGCTGTCTTCTTGTGTGATATCTTTTCAAATCTTTCACTATTTTAATAGGTTGTCTATATATTATTCAGTTACAAAGATAAATATTCTGAATAAAAATCCTTTGTAAAATAAATATCATGAATATTTTCTCTCATTCTTTGGTTTACCTTTTTGTTGTTTTGATATTTTATTTTGAAATATACAAGTTTTTAATCTTGATAAAGTCCAATTTATAATTATTTATTTTATATTTAAGCTTTTGTATCCTCTCTAAGCCACATTTGTCTACTTCAAATTGGTAAACTTTTACTTCTGTGCTTTTATTTTCTAGATGTTTTGTTATTCTAGCTTTTCTATTTAAGTATTTGACTTAGAGCTAATTTTTTTATATGATGTGAATTGGTTTAAATGTTCACTTTTCCCCCTTAAATGATCTTCCAACTCTTCTAGCACTATTTGTTCTTTACTCCTCAAATCCTTTTGACAATTTTGTCAAAAAACAACACAGCATATAAGCATAGGTGTATTTAAGGATTCTTTATTCTGGGGTATATATCCACCTGTCTATCATTTTGCCAATAACACAGTGACTTGATACTAAATATCTCTATATAGAAGAAATGTTAACATTGGTTTATTTTACTACTTAATTCTTCTTTCTAAATATTGCTTTGAGTATTCTAGATTATTTACATTTCCATATACAATTTCGCATCAAATTGACAATTTCAGTGAAAAGAAAATGTTCTGAGAGTATGGTTGAGATTGTAATTAAAGCAGAATCACTATTTTAATAATATTGAGCTTTCCAATATATGAACATGTATATTTTCATTTATTGATATCTTCTGTAATTTCTCAGTAATATTTTATAATTTTCAGTGTAAATGTCTTGACTCCTTTTGTTAAATTGATTCCTGTGTTTTATGTATTCTAATGCTAGTTAGCATATTCAAAAACAGAGACATTACTTTGACAACAAAGGTCCGTTTAGTCAAGGCTATGGTTTTTCCAGTGGTCGGGTATGGATGTGAGAGTTGGACTGTGAAGAAAGCTGAGTGCCGAAGAATTGATGCTTTTGAACTGTGGTGTTGGAGAAGACTCTTGAGAGTCCCTTGGACTGCTAGAAGATCCAACCAGTCCATTCTGAAGGAGATCAGCCCTGGATGTTCTTTGGAAGGACTGATGCTAAAGCTGAAACTCCAATACTTTGGCCACCTCATGTGAACAGTTGACTCATTGGAAAAGACTCTGATGCTGGGAGGGATTGGGGGCAGGAGGAAAAGGGGATGGCAAAGGATGAGATGGTTGAATGGCATCACCGACTTGATGGACGTGAGTCTGGGTGAATTCCGGGAGTTGGTGATGGACAGGGAGGCCTGGCGTGCTGTGATTCATGGGGTCGCAAAGAGTTGGACACGACTGAGTGACTGAACTGAACTGAACTGAACTGAACTGAATGCTATTGCAGATTAATTTTCCAATCTTTGCTCCTAGTATGTAAATATATATTTACTCAATTGTATCAACTTTTATTTTGCAATCTTGATAAATTCACTCTTTGTTTCTAGTAGTGTTGCATATGCCTTAGGATTTTCTATGAAAACAATCTTGTCATCTCTGAACAAAAAGCTCACTTATTTTTGAGCCTTTATGTCTTTTCTTTATTTTTCTTTTCTTCTTCCAATGATTGGGAACTTAAGTATAATGTTGAAATAAAAAGTCATGACAGCTTTCATCCTGCTATTCCAGAACTTTCAGGAGAAGCATTTAGTATATCACTGTATTAGGCAAGAGAGAGACAGAACCAATAGGTTGTGTGTGTATGTATAAAAAAAACAAGACTTATTACAAGGAATTGACTCATGTGATTATGAAAATTGGTCCATACAAATTCTTCAGATTAGGCAGCAGGCTGGAGAGCCAGGAGTATTAGTGATCAAGTTTGAGTCTAAAGGAATTGTTGCAGAACCGTAAGAACCAATGTTGTAGATGAAATCTGAAGACAGTATGCTGGAGAATTCTCTGATGCTCAGAGGGGGCTGGTCTGTTTGTTATATTCAAGCCTTAAACTGATTGAATGAGGTCCACCACATAGTGGGGAGCAATCTGCTTTATACTCAAAATTTACCAATTTAAATGTTCAGTTCAGTTCAGTTGCTCAGTCGTGTCCGACTCTTCGCGACTCCATGAATCGCAGCACGCCAGGCCTCCCTGTCCATCACCAACTCCCAGAGTTCACCCAGACTCACATCCATTGAGTCAGTGATGCCATCCAGCCAATCTCATCCTCTGTCGTCCCCTTCTCCTCCTGCCCCTAATCCCTCCCAGCATCAGTCTTTTCCAATGAGTCAACACTTTGCATGAGGTGGCCAAAGTACTGGAGTTTCAGCTTTAGCATCAGTCCTTCCAAAGAAATCCCAGGGCTGATCTCCTTCAGAATGGACTGGTTGGATCTCCTTGCAGTCAAAGGGACTCTCAAGAGTCTTCTCCACCACCAGTTCAAAAGCATTGATTCTTCGGTGCTCAGCTTTGTTCACAGTCCAACTCTCTAATCCAAAAGCATCCTCAAAAACACTCAGAATAGTATTTGACCAAATACCTGGGCATCCTGTTGCCCAGTCAATCTGACACATAAAATTAGCCATCATAATCACCATTACTTATGATATTAGCTGAAGAGATTTTGGGTAAGTTTTCATCATGAATGAATGTTAAATGCTAATTTTTTTTTGCTTCTTTGAAAGTATCATATGGTTGTTATTTCATTCTGGTATGGCAACTTACAGTCATTGCTTTTGAACACTGAAATGAGTTTGTAGTCCTAGGATAATCACTACATAGTCATAGTCAACTGTCTTTTAATATGCTTTGTGTTCGATTTGCTAATATTTTATTAATAATTTCTACAAATATGTTCATAAAAGATATTAATTATTTGTTTTTATTTCCCTCTGGCACATAACTAGGAGTGGAATTATGAGTCATATGGTAACTCTATGCCTAACATTTTGAGGAACTGAAAACTGCTTTCTGGAAAAGTTAACATTTACATCCCCATCAGCAGGGAATGAGAAGTCCAATTTTTCTTCATCCTCCCAAGGACTTGCTATTATCTATCTTTTAAATCATAGCTATCTTAGTGGATATGAACATGTGATTCTGATTTACATTTACCTAATATTTAATTATGCTGAGCATCATTTTAGGTCCTTATTATCGCAGTGTATATATTCTTTGAAAAAACATCTATTTAAATCCCTTGCTAGTTTTTCAATAATTTTCTCATTATTAAATTATAATTGTTCTTTATATATTTGAAATTCCAGTCCCTTATCAAGTATATTAATATTTTATACCAGTTTATGAGATTTTTATTTTCTTGATATTATCACTTGTAACACAGAGGTTTCTATTGTTGATGAATGTTAACTATTTTTAAACTTTTGTCAATTGTATATTTGATATGACTCTACTTGTAAAAGAAATAAATAATATTGTCTAATCCAAGGATGTGAATATTTATACTTGTGTTTTATTCTAATACATTTATAGTTCTAGCTCTCACATTTAGGTCTATGACATTTTTAATTAAGTTTTTTTGTATGTAGTATAAGAAAGGAATTCAACTTCAAGCTTTTGCATACAGATGTCCAAGATAAGCATCTAATACATTGCTGTATTAGTCAGTTGTCTTAATATCATTTGTTGGAAAGACTTTCATTTTCCCATTGTTTTGTCTTAGAACTTTTTCCAAGAACATTTAAAAAAAAATTCATTCAATACCAATCTATAAAGGAATTTACTATCATGATGTCCCCTCTATAATTTTTCTCTCCCCTCATCTCAAAACCAAAAAATAACTTACTTTCTTCCATAAAAGCAGACCCATTAGGTCATGGGAGACATAGCACCTGTCAGCTGCAAGTATCTCCTATAAATAAAAAGGGGTTTCTTTTAAAGAAATGAAACAAACACGTAGACATTCTGTGAGATAAATTCAAGTCTCCATTTTTTTTACAAATATGGGAATGGGTTAAAAATTTGAAAAAAAATTAAACTGTACTACGCATGTATTTCTGAGAAGGCAATGGCAAGCCACTTCAGTACTCTTGCCTAGAAAATCCCATGGATGGAGGAGCCTGGTGGGCTGCATTCCATGGGGTCGCTACGAGTTGGTTGCGACTCAGCAACTTCGCTTTCACTTTCACACAATGGAGAAGGAAATGGCAACCCATTCCAGTGTTCTTGCCTGGAGAATCCCAGGGTCGGCAGAGCCTGGTGGGCTGCCATCTATGGGGTCGCACAGAGTCGGACACGACTGAAGCGACTTAGCAGCAGCACGCATGTATTTTAGGTTGCATTCTTCTTGGAAACCCCTCAAGTCACTTTTTATTTCCCCTCAATTTCTCTGCCCACAAGAGCTCTACAAATATCAAAATGGTTATCCAATGACCAGGACCTCTGTGACATAATAACAGTGGAAATTCTGGATCCCCTTTCTGGGGTCACCAACTTGTTCCTTATTATATGCTGTAATACTTTGTACCTATGGGAATCTTGAGTTGGATAGAGACATAGTTTCCCCAGAAGAAAGTTATAGGATATAGCAAATTTTGTAAATTATATATGCCTTCAGGGGCTTCCCTGGTGGCTCAGAGGTTAAAGCATCTGCGTGCAATTTGGGAGACCTGGGTTTGATCCCTGGGTCGGGAAGATCCCCTGGAGAAGGAAATGGCAACCAACTCCAGTATTCTTGCCTGGAGAATCCCATGGAGGGAGGAGCCTGGTAGGCTACAGTTCACCAGGTTGCAAAGAGTCGGACACAACTGAGCTACTTCACTTTCAGGTAGAAGTTAAGTGATCTAGGAGAAAGTACCTTATTTTCTGGTGTCTTTCTTTCCTTTACACTGCAATGGTCTAAGAAGAGCATTTAAGTTCCAATAAGAAACACACACAAACAAATGAAACTAAGCACCATCTGATGATTTGGTATCAGAAGTCATAAGAATGGTAGTCTTTTCATTTCTTGCATTTACATCAGAAACAAAGTCCACTTTATTTTACATAGATCTTCATATAGAAATACAGTTGCCATGTTAGTTGAATAGTCTGGTCCTTAAAAGCTTACCATTTATCACCTAAAGGAATGTTAGAAGATTTACAGTAAAATCAGCCTTTAAAGTATGAAAGATGTGCACTATCGATTGTAGTGGGAACAGCAAGAAGTCTGCATTTTAAGCAACTTTGTCTGCCGTGAACATCAGCAGAGACCATTGATGAATTCCAAATAGAAACATGTGAAATTTGTCCTCCTCTATTCTCTTCTCTCAACCAACATTATCCATTTACTCAGGAGCACTTATGTTCCTGGAACAAGAACAACAAAAAGAAATAGCTCTTGAAATGCAACAGGGCAGGATATTTCTACCCAGGGAAAAAGCAATCTTTCACATAACTGTATTTCATTTATAATGTATATTCTGAAAAACTTATTATAATATCTGGTCTAACACTATCAGGGAATATTTTGATGTAAAAAAAAAAAAAAGATTCCACTTAAGCTTAAATAAAACAATTTTCAAGTAACTCCCCATGTCCAAATATTGGTCTGGGGACAGCATTATCCACTATTTGAAATAAAATTTTCAGTAATATTATTTCTCATGATGATTATAAAAAATATGGTTCAAATACAATACAGAATTTAGAGCTGTTTACTACTTATTGAGTCTAAGAACACATATGACACATAGTTTACTTATTTTAGCTTTAGTATGTTTAACAAATGTATTAACACAAAACAGGACACAAGTTCATGAAAACTACCAACAACGAATGTTTGGGTAAGATAATATAACTACCAAAATTGCTGTTTCTTAGACACTGTGTCAGTACATAAATATGAAATTAATTATTAGTATTCAATTTTCTGTCTGAAGTATTGGTTTAAAAACAGAAACTCAACAGTTATGATGATAATCTTTCATAGTAACAATGATAACATTTCAAAGAATTGTAAAACTTATGCCTCTAAATAGGTGAGTAATTTATGTAGAAAAGTTCTGATAGTAATATTTATAACAAAAGGGAAATTCAAAAAAATTCCAAATAGAACAATGGTTAAATAAATGCCATAGGATAGAACATTATACAGCAATGATAAAACTAGCTTTTCCAAGAGCATTCTATCTGTAAAAAGAAATACTAATAATAGAGATTATAGATAGAAAGCAGACTGTAAAACTGTATACATTATTAGTTATTGTCTGTCTAAAATAAGTACATTAAACAAATAAAGCTCTAACATTATTAGTTAGAACATTTAAAAATTAACCTATAGATAGTAAAATAGGTTAGAATTGATGTTTACCAATAAAAATTACCAAAAAATTATACTGGTAATTGTAAAATCAAGGATAACTCGTTGAATGTTCTCCTTTTTTCTTTTAATGTGCATGTATTAATACAACTTTATAGATAGAAAAAATGTTACATTTGCTTTCTAATGACAAATCAGTTAAAAGAAAAAACATTTAGCAAAGCAGCTGAATCATTAGAGCAGTATACGTATTCCATGGCTCATCCCATTAAATCTTAAAACACAGTTATCAATCTGAACAGACTATGAAAGCTTCTGCCAGGAATCAAGTGGAAAATCCATTTTCAAGATAGAAAGATACCAGATTCCTGCAATTCCACTAGGCAATTCTAAGAAAACCTAAGACCAGCTAATTTTATCTACTATATATATTTATATATATTCACATACACATCTATATTTACTCATATACATACATTGGAGAAGAAAATTTCAACTCACTCCAGTATTCTTGCCTGGGAAATCCCATGGACAGAGGAGTCTGGCAGGTTACAGTCCATGGGGTCACAAAGAGTCAGACATGACTAAGGGACTGAACACATATACATACATATACACGATATATACATATGATGCAAAAATCAAGATAGATATATATATCAATGCATAGATTAATTTCAGTGAATAAAATATACTGACATTCCATATTAACCTATCTCTACCCAAAATAGACTGTATCTGAAGAACTCAGTTGAATAAAATTTCATTTTAAATGATGCACATTGTACTTTTCTGGAAAGATGATCGTACTGAAAGCAATGTGCAACACAAGTATGATAAAAAGGGAAGAATTCTGCCTTGGAATGACTACCAGGAAATTTACAAGTCTTCTCTTTTTCACTCTAAAAAGCATGTTCAAGGTTTCCCTTCTCTGGTTTACCTTAAGCTTCTGCCATACCTTTCCTTCTAGCCTGTTTTGGAACTCTTGAATGTTTTTCATAGTTTAAAGATCAATGTTTCTAATTTTTTCTTCAAATTTCATTTTCCTTCCTGTCCATCTCTTTTATTTAAATTACAAGTGGAGAAATTCTCCTATTCCTTTCTAAAATTTCTGTCTTTTTTATGCTTCAGTTCAACCATTAGCTAATAAATATCTAAATAGTTCCATATATAAAATTCCTATAAACAACTCTAATTCATATGATGCAAGTCAAACCCATTTCTTCACCACAATCCTGCTTTTTGGTGACCCTCATTTACTTCAAGTTACCTCTTCTTGTGTATTAAGAATTTTATTGCCATATCCAATTTGTTCCTCTCTTCTAAACGGTTATACTCATTCTTTGGATTTTATAGCTATCACATATCTGTGCGAGCATACTAAGTCGCTCCAGTTGTGTCCAACTCTTTGCGACGTTATGGACCATAGCATGCCAGGTTCCTCTGTTCATAGGATTCTCCAATCGAGAATACTTGAGTGGTTTGTTACGCTCTCCTTCAGGGGATCTTCCCAACCCAGGTATCAAAACTCTGTCTCTTATATCTCCTGCATTGGCAGATGGGTTCTTTTCCACTAGTACTACCTGGGAAGCCCACAGTTAGTATATCCTGCCTTTTAAGTCTTTCTTTGTTATTTCTTCCTTCCATTTCTCATGTGCCTTCTTATACATCTGACAGGAAACTCATCTCTGTATTCCTGCATTCTTACATCCAGAAACTTCTTCTTAATTCTCTCCAGAAACACACACACACACACACACACACACACACACACAATCACACATTCATTCCTCTAAAATATAAATCTGATCACTTATGTTCAGTTCATTCTTGAGTTCCCAAAGGAGAAAGCCTGACCTCTGTAATACTTTATTCATAATCTTCAGCAAGGCTCAGATCCATTATGCAAAGCTACCACACCCTGACATGGGCTGAACTTTGGTCATGAGGCACTTTGCACTACACTGCCTTTATTCTTCTTATCTCCTTGCATGGGTGAATATTCCCCATTTTCTCCATCTTATTCTGATGGATGGTTATCTACTGTAATTTACTGGAGATGTTATTTGTGTAATCCAAGGTTATTTTATTTATAGAACCATCCTGAAAATTTACAATGTACCATCAACATTAAATTTAGACATATCAGCCTCCATCATTTCAATATAAGCTTTTTGATCATCAGAACTCTGGTTTTCCTTTAGATGACCCTAATGCCTTTAACATTGGAGAAGGAAATGGCAACCCACTCCAGTGTTCTTGCCTGGAGAATCCCAGGGACGGCGGAGCCTCGTGGGCTGACGTCTATGGGGTCACACGGAGTCGGACACGACTGAAGTGACTTAGCAGTAGCAGCAGTGCCTTTAACATGAGAATGATTCAAAATTTTTTTCCTAAATTGAACTGAATAGAGGGTACACTTCCTTAACAATCAAGTTATATAGGACCTTTTAAAATAATGGTCATGTCAAAAACAAGAATATTGAACATATGCTAACTACTGTGTTAAGCATTGAAAGTTCACTAATTTTCTTGCTTTCATCTTCTAAGCATATGGTAAAACTTACCCAATTCCTTGATCATAAACCTGTGCTATTTTTTACATATTGGCAATGAAAGCAAAGAAACACAGAAAGGTGAGACAATATACTCAAATTCATAAGCTATTAAGTTGGAAATTAAAAATTTCTCAGTGTTACAGTCAAGGTTCTAACTACCTTGTACCATCTCATCATAAGAATTTATTAATTCACTCTATAATTAGTAAGTACCTTTTGAGTGCCATAGAGGATAGTCTTTGATCTTTAATGAGCTTGGAGCTAGATTCTCTGGATTTTAATTTCAGCTTGCCTCTTGTGAATTATGTGTCAGAAGGCAAATGATATTCTCTCTAGGTCTTTGCTTTCTCATCAGTAATATGAGGACACAAATAGTACCTACTGCATTGGCAAATATCATCATAACTTTGTCTTCACAACTTTTTGTTGTGAAGATAAAAAGCATTTAATATTGGGTTGGCCAAAAGTTCAGTTGGGTTTGGCCATATAACCTGAATGAACTTTTTGGCTAGCCCACTATGATACCCTGATGACAATAAGCACTCAGTGAATGAAGATATTATTTAAGATATGTAAAGCAAGTCACTGTTCCAGTCCCAATGTCTCAAGGAGAAACTGACAAACAAATCAATGATTACAAGCTAATGTAGCACTATATAAGGAATGTATAAGGTCTTGTAGGATGACCAAGAGGAGATAATCTCTACTCATCCACATGCAGCAGGTAGCCTCTTAGGCCCAGCTTGGTGACCCAGGGCTGAACTAATCCCTTTGATGCTGATGAGTAGCCCCAGGGCAGAAGATAAATGGACAAGGAGGCAAGGCAAAATGCCACCTGGCATCTGTTGTAGTGTGGGCTAAACTGGATTGGCAAGGAAGTGCCATGAGATTGTGAATCAGCTCAACACATGACATTTCTCACAAAAATGTAGAGTGAAGTAGAAAATTATCTCCAACAAATTAGGGAAACAACAATTAGATTAAGTCAGGGACAAGCACGAAGGGACAAACCTAGAACTTCTAGATGCTGTTAGGATGTCTGCCTTACTCCTGTAGCCCAGGTTTTTTTGCTTTTTTTTGCTTTAGGAACAAGAAGAGATTTCAGAATTTGTCTAGAAAAAGTTCAATATTTTATACACTCATGAGTAACTCAATCCCTTTGAGAATAAGATACAGGCAAGAAGTTAGTTTCCCTGGTTACCTGCTATAATGGCTGGTCTTTACTGGTTTATATTAAACATAGTAAAGCTATAAAGTTTAAATACTTATAAAACAGTTTTTAAGGTACCCAGGTGACACAGTGGTAAAAAAAATCTGCCTGCCAATGCAGGAGACATGGGTTCTATCCCTGGATCAGGAAGATCCCCTGGAGAAAGAAATGGAACCCATTCCAGTACTCTTACCTGGAGAATCCCACGGACAGAGGAACCTGGTGGGCTACAGTCCATGGACCTGAAAAGAGTCAGACACAACTCAGTGACTCAGCACACACATGCACATTGTTACTGTAGCAATGGGAAGATCTGTGATACAGGCAGCTGAGAACTGATTGAAGCAGCCTTCTGAGCAGTGCTGGTCTTGTCCAAAGGCAGCCTGAGCTTTCTCCAGCAGCAAGCAGAGAAAGGTGAGAATTAAGGTTACAGACAATAAGACATATAGCTGCTTTGAAAAGCTATCATTTGCTCCATGATGGTAAATATAAGAAGATAATTAAATGTAAAGAATTCCTCAGTGAACAAATATTTAGCAAGAAACTATTCTGTGCACTCTTCCAGTTCTGCAAAATGTTGATCAAGAGATTAGATATCAATTCTCATGGAGCTCAGATTCTAGTGGGAGAAAAAAAGACATCGCAAGTAAATAAATAAACTCAAGAATGTTTCATAGTGTTAGAAGTGCCATGAAGACAGAACATGTTGTGTAAGAGAATGACTAGCAGTCTATCGTGATTGCCTTAGAAGTTAATCTTAAGCTGAGACCTGAAGAGCTAGAAGCATATAAACATGTGGAGACCTGGAGAGAGAATTTTCTAGGTACAGGCACAGTTATGGTAATACCTTAGGAAGAAAACAAATTCAGACTATGGAAGCACTGAAAAAAAATCAGCACAACTGAAATATAGTGGACTTTTGGAACAGTGTCAAGATCAGAATGGCACAACAGGTTGTGACCTCACTCATTATTCTTAGGATCATAGGCCTAGAATAGGGATTATAGTTTATTCTGGGAGAATGTGAAGTCAAAGAAAAATTTTAATAAAGGATTTACATTCTCTGATTATAGTTTTTTTTAACAGCTTTACTGAGACATAATTTACATGTCATACAGGCCTTCCCAAGTGGATCGATGATAAAAAATCCACCTGCCAATGCAGGAGAGGCAAGAAATGCAGGTTTGATCCCTGAGTCAGGAAGATCCCCTGGAGAAGGAAATGGTAATCCACTCCAGTATTCTTGCCTGGGAAATCCCATGGACAGAGGAGCCTAGTAGGCTACAGTTCATGGGTTTGTCAAGAGTCAGACATGAGTGAACAGCTGAACACACACACACACACACACACACAGATAGATAGTCTCTGTTTAATATTTATACTTCAGTGGATTTTATGTATTTATTTATTATTTTTGCCACACAGTGTGGCATGTGGGATATTAGTTTCTTGACCAGGGATCAAACCTGTGTCTCTTGCATGGGAATGGTGGATTCTTAATCACTGGACCACCAGGGAAATCCTCTTCAATGGTTTTTAGTTATGAAATCATCACTTTAATATAATTTTAAAACATTTTCATCCTCCCAAAAGGAAAGCATAAAATCATTAGCACTTTCTTCCCCATTCTTGCTCACCACCCACTCCAATAACACACCATTATATTTACTCTGGATTTTAGCAGTATCTCTTAACTGCAATTTACCATGTTGGGGCAGTAAGATTTATTAGTTGTGGAAATGAAAAGAAGTAGAGAGACCAAGAATGTTTCAGAGATAGGACTTATCAATATATATAAAACGAACAGGGTCAGGAGAAGGGAGGTAAAAGCAAAAGAAGAGTGAACAAGTAACTCCTAACTTAATGCTTGAACAACTGTGATAATACATAGCTCTCAGTGTACCAGGGGAATATGAGGGATCAGTATTAGTTAGATAAGCTCTGTTGGTGCATTTCAGTGTGTGTGCATGTTCCTAATCAAAGTTTGTTTTATTTTTAATTGGAGGATAACCACTGCACAACATTTCACTGGCCCCCACCACACAACAATGCTCATCACCCTCAAGCAGACACACATCCTCTCCATCTCAAACCTCGCCTACCTCCAACCCCTCCCACCCCTCCAGGTTGTCAAAGAGTTCTTCCTTGAGCTCCCTGTGTTATACAGCAACTTCCCACTAGCTATCTATTTCACATGTGGTAATACATGTTTTAATACTACTTTCTCAATTCTTCCCAACTTCTCCTTCCCCTGCCACGTCCAAAGTGTATTTTTTATGCCTGTGTCTCTATTCCTGCCCTGCAAATAAGTTCATCAGTATCATTTTTCTAGATTCCATAAATAGGCATTAGTAGACAATATGTGTTTTTCTCTTTCTGGCTTCTTCACTCTTTATAACCTTATCAAATTTTGACATTTTTCATATTAAGTATACTGTGCCTTCTACATATCCAAGGGAAGTCTCACAGAAGCATTTGAACACATGAGTTCAGGAGGAAAATAATGACAGGAGATATAGGTGTGGCAGCTGTGCCAAGCTTGCTCTGTTTTTTCTCAGATTCACTCCTCGTCCTTCCCCTGATCTGCTCTGCATCACAAGCAGACTAATCACTGCTGGCTATGTCTCACCTTGGATTTTGGCTCATGGGAGACACTGGTGAGAGACTGGAAAATGAAAGCATGGACAATCAGGTGTATTTCCCTCTCCTTTAGCCTCGAATAATATTGCTAGTGGTGGCTGAACACCCTTTGCGGCTCCAACTCCCACTCCACAGGCTGGCTGTGATCCTAGCCAGTCAGTCCCTGCATCTGATAGCTGGTAACTCTATCCCATTTCTTTGATCCTCTAATCTAAGAGTGTAGCTGTTGGTAACATGTTGGTTACCTCATAGCTCTCCCCTTTTCTTCTTAGCTCCTTTATCACCTATGCATCAACTGACTCTATTAAAGCCCTCCTTTTTTAAATCCTTACAGTACTTTCTGTTTACTGGATAACATACTCATTGATAGTAGTTATCAGCATATAGCTATCAGTTTATAGGTAGCGAAAGCCAGGGCAAAAATAAGATTAACAACTGTGCTGTTCACAGGAAAATAGCTCAAATAGGACAAGAGTTTTGTGTGTTGTGTTCAGTGATGTATTTCCAGGATGTAGAACTCTATTTAGAATGTATGAATACCCAATGTTTATTGGGTAACGAACTCCATTAATTAGCTAATTAAGGGAACAGTTATTAACATTCAGATTTATTTTAATCATTTAAAAAACTATATAATCTTTACTTCAAAAATATTTTAAAGATGTATTACATGCATTATTTTCCTTCCTTCTGTTTTTCTATCCTTTTATCAATTAGTAGATTTAATAAAGGATATAAAGTTGTTGCAAAAGATATGCAAAAAAAGGATAAATAATATTCCTCAGATGGCATTCAAGATATAATTTTGCAAATTCAGGTTTTGAGAGAAAGAAATTTTTAACTTGCTTTGACATATTCAGAAAGAAATCTCGAGGAATCAGATAAAAGAGTTTCTTCTACAAAGTAAGGAAGAAACTACTTCATCTATGATGACTTGGCCATGAGGCCTGTGGCCTTACATTATTAATATAGTTGAATATAATGTGAAGAAAGATTGTGGCTCAATCTAGCAGACTAGATTTCTCTAGCAACTCCAGGGGAAAGACAAAGAAAATACAGAGGATTCTGAATTGAAGAACACTTGCTGCCATGTTGCTAAACACACTCTTCCTACCCAAACATACCTACGACCATCTTAAGGTTAGGGGAAGGGAAAGAGGATAACACCTGAAAGAGCATTTACCTGAAGAAATAGAGTTAATAAAATCAACTCTGCAGAAAAGAGGCTTTCAAGAGGTTTGTTACTGGATGTTTCAATTGGACTCCAAGAGTCTGCCCACCTGATGTCCTTGGAGCCAATAGGAGACCAAGTTTCAGTTCAGAAGCAAAGGAAGGCTTTATTTTCATATCAGAGAGTGGAACTGTGGGAGCTATGCTCTACAGCTATGCTCTAGAGTGGGGTCTGCAATGTCTGGGATCTAATGCCTAATGATCTGAGGTGGAGCTGATGTAGTAATAATAGAAATAAAGTGCGCAATAAATGTAATGTACTTGAATCATCCCAAAACCATTCCCCACCACCATGTGTGGAAAAATTATCTTCCAGGAAACCAGTCCCTGATGCCAAAAAGGTTGGGGCCCACTGCTCTAGAGCACATGCAGCACACACCCTCCTGAAAGGCCGTGGGCGCGGCTTCTTTGCACCAAGGGAGTCTGCTTTGTTAAGCTGGAGGGGGCGGAGTTTTCTCAGAGCAGGTACAGCTGTGCTGCTCAAAGTGGAGGTCTCATTGCTGGTGCTGTGTCTCTGTACACGTGCCTGCCGCCTCCATCTTGACTTGAGCGTCCAGTGAGATGCTTCTGTACACAGTCCCAGAGCTGAAATGACCGGTAAGCCCATTCTCACCAATAACTGGTCTGAAGGGCCAAGTACGAGGCTTCTGCACAGGGTTCCCTATGAGCAAGTGAGACTGGACTAAAGCACAAAGGGTAATTTTATTACCCAGAGTTAATTTTTATTTCCTGGGAATTGTTAATACATGGGCTTTACTGGTGACAGGTTCAGAGTTTTAACAAAAAAGAGACCTTTAAACTAGAAAATACTAGAACTTTTTTTTTTTCCATTGCAAAGCTTTCTTATTTTGTGGACTTTGGCCTTATGAAAAATGAAAGCAAATAAAAAAACTAGTTTTCTTTTTCTACCCACATTATAATATGAGTAAATTTTCTACCCTACTGCGTTTTGGATATACAACGTTTAACATTGTATTACTTCAACTTTGTGATTCCTCTCCACTCTTTACTGTTACATCACACTTAAAATCCACTGTGACAAAATGGAAGACTATTCTCTTATAAAAATTAAAGGAAAGTACTTAAACAGTTTTCTGTCATCAGCATCTTCTTCAAAATGCTTAGGAAAAGAAAATGACTAAACTCTCTGAAAGAATATTGGCAAGGCAACCTTGATTGTTTGAAGTGCAAAATGAGTTAAATATGATACAATTTTAATTTCATCTTTAAAGATGTGTCTTTTGAGAGTAGTACTTACTATAAACTTTTCTCAAGCTTTATTTTTTATCCCAAGTAAAAATAATTGTTATTATTAATATCACAGTCATGGCAGAGAAATAAAATATTATATACCTCATCATAAAAATTTAGCTATGCATTTCAACTGAAAGTTCCATTTAGCTAATAGGATACTGTAAGATAAAATTTAATCCTGTTAAGATTTGGAGACATTTTTGACATGAAAGACAGTGTAATATTCAAGTTAAAATATAGTCTATTGTGAGACATTATTGGGAACCCAGAAATGCAGTGTCTAGCTATTCAGGAGGTGAAGAGTGTTTATTTCAGGAGTAAACTGTCAAACTTGCACTTGACTTGTATTTGAAAGCTCCTTTGAGAAGGAAATGGCACCCCACTCCAGTACTCTTGCCTGGAAAATCCCATGGACAGAGGAGCCTGGTAGGCTACAGTCTATGGGGTCGCAAAGAGTCGGACAGGACTGAGGAACTTCACTTTCACTTTCACAGTGCAATTAAAGTTGCTGTTGCAAGAAAAATCTACTCACATCAAGACTTCATGAAAATCTTTTGTTCAAATTATAGTTTATGTATAGGTCCTATTAAAAGTTTGTTCTCAAAACTCAAGGTTTTCTGCAGCCTACTTTTGCACTTGAATTTTTTTTTTTTTAATGTAACTACTGCAGTAATTCTAGAAGCCTTTTGAAGAAGAGGATGCACACTTTGACTTAAGATGTTATTTGCAAAAGTAATGCATTTAGGTATTTGTCTACCACAGTTTTTATTACTATCAAAGTAATGCATATTGGTAGTATAAAAATGTTTAAATTATTGAAAAGATGTATTTTTCTCTAAAGAAGAGTTGCAGAAAATTTGTGAGAATAAACTGGAAAGTAATTTGCCTTGGATTAATTCCAAATGATAAAACATAGAACAGATTGATTTTTCATTCATTCTTGAAAACAAAGCATTTTTTTTAAGACTCAGACACAACTGAACGACTGAGCATGTATGCGTAGATGGTGTAAAGCGTGTGTATGTATCATATAGTATACTTGGATTTTCTCTGAATGTTATTTTATTTTACTTCTGGAGATTTTTTTAAAAACTGAGAAACAAAGTGTTTCTTTTATTTTTCACAAACTTCTGCAACGTTCGTAGCTTTGATTCCTCATTCACACGTTGTTGGAACAGTTGACCCTGAGTTTGGTAGATTAATGGCACAGCACCAAGTGGCTATCAAACAAACGTGGCACTTCTAAAGCTGCAGCACCGAACTGCAAATTGGAAATACACCCCTGGTCATACTATCAACAAAGGAGACCCTTGATGTGTGATTCCACTCATCATTCCTCTTAAGCCATTATCAGACAGCTGAGATCAGACAACAATGAAGGAACATGTGCTTGATTGTTAGCATGTCAGACGTACATTATTAAAAACAGTAGGGACAAGGGGAGAGATGAGAGGAAAGGCATTGGTTCCTTTGTTCCATGTGTGAGGGTTTGTTTGGGAAGAAAAGAATTCTAAAAGGCACTGCCACGTACCTCCCTATCATGAAGGCCTAGCTTTCCCCTCGGTTCATTTGAAAATCAAGTTAATATTCTTTCTTCCATAATGAAAATGATTAAGAGCTTGTTTTAACTGCAAACTTACTCTTATCAATTTTAACTGAAAATTCATTTTCATCTCATTGAATTTCTAAATTTTCTTGAAAGATCTGTTTACAGATTAGCTGGTTTGGTTTAAGCAATATCTATCCTGATCCACACCATATTAAGTATATGAAGTAGAGAAGAATCAAGGATTGTTTGTTTCACTCAGATTTTGCAAATAACAGTCAAATTGTTATTGATCAAGTTTATTAACTAAAGTAAGGACTTAAGATCAGAAGAAACGAATGAGAATCTGTCAATACTTACAGTACCCCTTGAGATGCTTCCCACAGAGAATTTAGAATTTTTCCTTTTGAAAAGGTATTGTGTTAGTACCAAAGACAACTCTGTTAATAGCCGAAAAGTAGAATTTATAAAATAAATTTGCAAAACATAATAAGACTTATAAAAATGTTTTGCACAGACTTTCTGAAACTACAGGGAAAAATCAGTCTTATGTACAATGATTTATAAATCCATTTTTCTCTGTTTCCCCTAAAATTTATTATTTGGGGAAATACTTTTCTTAAGTTTTCTTAATCCTTTTGAAAATATTTTATTTTTCACAAAGGTAATATATATATATATATATTTAACAATGTATATAACTGTTCTATTTAAATTTTGTGTAATTACTTATTTCATCTGTTGGAGAGACAAATTCATGATTTTATTTGCTCTTTCATTGACTTATCATATTGCTCAATCACTGTTTGAAAAAATAAAATAAAATGATCTGCAGAAACCAAACAGATGACTAACTTATTTCTCTTGCTCCACTTGCCAAAATAATGAGTAGTGAGGCTGGAATATTACAATATTTGTATTAAAGTGTATTAAGTTACTGTATCCCATAGTTCTTATAACTTTACTAGAATCCAATTTATTTACATTACAAAAGTTTAAAATAAACATTAGTGTCACATTCAAATAAATTCACAAAGTAGCAAGAATAAAAACAATGAAAATTTTGGATTCATATCATAATTTCAATTAATTAAAAAAGGGAAATATGACTTCTTTAAAGACTTTTCAGCCAAATTTCAAAAGTAGTGAACTGAAAACTCTTAACTCTTTTCACTAGCTATAATAAAAACCATTTATTCAGAAAGCCTAAATTCAGAATACACTGAATTTAAATTTTGATAAGTCCTAATACTGATTTATAGATCTTTAAAGTCAACATAGTAGTAAAGAATTTTCTTTCCAAAATCTAAAAATGAGTCAAGTCTATTGTGTTTAAAAGCACATAAATACCATAATATTAAGTATATTCCAGGATAGACTGGCAAATATAAATATGTGTTGTTTAGTTGCTATTTTGTGTTCGATTCTTTACCACCCCATAGACTGCAGCAACCCAGGCTTCTCTGTCCTTCACTATCTCCTGGACTTTGCTCAAACTCATGTTCATGGTTTGAGATGGTTGATGATGCCATCCAAGCATCTCATCCTCTGCCGCTGCCTTGTCCTTCTGTTCTTAATCTTTCCCAGGATAAAGGTCTTCTAGTGACTCCACTCCTTGTATCAGGTGGGCAAAGTTTTGGAGCTTCAGCTTCAGCATCGGTCCTTCCAATGTATATTCATTGGAATATTCACATTCAACTCTCACATCCATACATGACTACTGGAAAAACCATAGCTTTGACTATATGGACCTTTGTCAGCTAAGTGATGTTTCTGTTTCTTAATATGCTAAGTTTGTCATAGCCTTCCTTCCAAGGAGCAAGAATCTTTCAATTTCATGGCTGCAGTCACAGTCCACAGTGATTTTGGAGCCCAGGAAAATAAAGTCTTTCACTGTTTCCACTTTTTCCCCTTCTATTTGCTATGAAGCGATAGGACCAGATGCCATGATATTTTTCTGAATGTTGAGTTTTAAGCAAGCTCTTTCACTCTCTTCTTTCACCCTCATCAAGAGGCTCTTTAGCTCTTCTCCACTTTCTGCCAATAGGGTGGTGTCTTCTGCATATCTGAGGTTGTGATATTTCTCCTAACAATCTTGATTTCAGTCTGTGCTTCATCCAGTCTTCATCCAGTTTTGCATGATGTACTCTGAATATGAGTTAAATAAGCAGGGTGACAAGACACATCCTTGTCATACTCCTTTCCCAATTTTGAACCAGTTTTTCCAATTCCAGTTCCAACTGTTGCTTCTTGACCTGCATACAGATTCTTCAGGAGACAGGTAAGGTGGTCTGGAATTTCCATCTCTTTAAGAATTTTCTGTAGTTTGTTGGGATCCAAAGAGTCAAAGGCGTTAGAGGAGTCAATGACGCAGAAGTAGATGTTTTTCTGGAATTCCTTTGCTTTCTCCATGATCCAAGGAATGTTGGCAGTGAGATCTCTGGTTCCTCTGGCATTGGCTATATATATGTAGTGGCGTGGATAACAAATGTTGTTCCACATTGTTTCAGCATTTATTGTAGTATATATTGAAATATTTTGAACATATTATTTACTTTTGAGTTGAAATTATTTTAATGTATTTTTGATAGGAAATCACTTTCTTCATTGCGAATGAAATTTATAGTTTTCAACAAGGATATCAATTTATTTTAAAAGCTCAACAACATTTTCAGCAATCACAATAATTACAAATAATAGTTTTCATCCAGAAGGGCTTTCTGTTGAAGGCTATATTTTCTAACATTTTTTACCTGTCTGGCTTTTGGTAAATTTTTATGTAATTAAGTAATTGCTACATATAAATATAAACATTATAATTATGAAAAATATATCTCAGAAACAAAATGTATTTGGTAAAATTAAAGAGGAAAATGATCTCACTTAAAAAGTACTTTCTTAAAACCAAGAAATTATGAAATAACCCTTGAAAGGTAGAAAAATAAATGCCCTATGCTTTCCTGATTTAAATTATTCATAGGTTAACGTGTGGGTCACACATCTCCTTCTTTACTGAAACACATACCTTGAAAATCATTTGGGAATGCTCTATTAAGCAACACACCCAGCTACAGTAAGTGACTAAGTTGAGTGTAAACATGGCTTAAATCATGAGGATGTTTATCATTTTCCTAACCAGGAATCTAGAGAAAAACAGTTTAAGGATTAGTTTATATCATTATCAAATTCTTTCTTTAATTAGTGCTCTACAGAGGTTTTGCATTTATTAATTTTTGTCTTGTAGTCCAAAGGTGGCCCCTTTAGCTGTATGTATTATGTCCATATTTAAAGTACAAGGAGCAAGAAGAGGCAATGCTAATTTTTGAGAAACTCTCAGCATGTTTCTCTTGTGTTTTATTAGCCAACTATTTGTTACACAGCCACACCTGACTGTAAGGAAGTCTGGGAAAGCAAACATATGGCAAAAAAGAAACACACAAGTTTGGGTATATTGTTTTCCCAAACAAAATCATGACTCAGTATGTAAAATAAGACAGGGTAAGTAGGAGGAAAAAAACTCTTGATTTGAAGGTCTTATTTTTATTTAACTTTAAATGTCTTTTTATATATTACTCCACAGCAGTTAAAATGTAAAGTGTATAGATTTTTGAGAGAGTCAATTCCTAGGTAGGCTGAGGAGGAGAGAGGGGTCTGGGGCTCTCAAGGAGGAGATAGGGGTCTGGAATTCTCAAAAAGGAGAAAAGGACAAACTTTTTTTTCTTTAAACTCAAAGTTGATGATTACACAACAAAGCCACAGCTTAAACTCTGTACTAAGGGTTATATAATAACAATGTATCCTGCTTGAGGACATCTTTCTCCTTGAGAACCTTCTGACTAATCCTGTTGTCTTAAAATATTATGGGAGAGGATCGGGTAAGATCTTTCTATTGTTAGTTCTAAACCTGTCATCTTAAAATGTAAATTGTGTGAGTGGGTCTAGTAAGACCTTTACAATCGTGAGACATTCTATTGACTTATTGTAATAGCCAATTTATAGCTCCCTCGCTAAGACTAGCGAGTGGGTACTCTTCATTCCCCTTCTGATGTCTATGTCAGAAGTGTTCTCTGTCCCTTTTTCACTTTAATAAAACTCTGCTATGCAAAAGCACTTGAGTGATCAAGGCTGGTCCCTGGTCCCAAAGCTAAATCTTCTTCGAGATCACGAATCTGATACCATTCACCATAAGGTACCATTTTTAAGTTAAGCATTTTGTTCTATCAAGAGTAAGCATCTCTATCATCTTTACTGACAGAAAAAAAAAAAAAAATGGACTGCTGAAAAGTACTTGGGGGTAAAATTAAATAAAAAAAACTGTAAGTTATAAGATATTATGTCAATGGAAAGTTAATTATCTTTTGAATACATATAGTTTTTATTTCAGAAAATAAACAGTTATTTCTCTTCAAATTTTTAGTCATGGCCAACTCTTTGCAAACCCATGGACTGTAGCCCACCAGGCTCCTCCATCCATGGAATTTCCCTAGCAAGAATACTGAAGTGGGTTGCCTTTCCCTTCTCCAGGGTATCTTCCCAACCCAGGGATCAAACCTAGGTCTCTTGCATTGCAGGTGGATTCCTTACCATCTGAGCTACCAGGGAAGGTAGCTCATCTCCAAGATACCTTTCAGATGTCTTGAGTTTTTGAAAGCATCTTTTCTTTACACCTTACATTACATTACATTGTCCCTCTAAAGATTACAGCAATTAATGAATACAGCTTGGCATTCCCTAAGTCAGTCAAATTCAGTTGCTTTCCGCAATGAGAGCAATTTATAATTTCCTATTATAATTAAAGTGGCATTTTAAATTATTAAAGTAAATTTTAGCATTTATGTTGCTACTGATATTTTTCAAAAACTAATCTCAATAAGGTTTCTATTTAAGATTTCAGAATATTGTAACATAAACTTTTCCAAATGCTGTTTTTTAATTCATGCAGGAAGGATTATATCTAAAACATTCTCTATGTGTCCCACCCTTTTTAACTTCCACTATCATGAGAAAGAAAGCAATTGGGAATGAATAAGACAAAGGGTAAAAGGAGAGGAGAATCATGGGAAAGAAGATAAGGGAAAACTCCCCAAAGACATCTCATCAGATAGCTGGAATTATCTGAAGAAAAGAAGATATTCACTTGGATTTTAATTTTACAGAATGATGGGTATCGAATGCATTCTAGAAGCCCACTTACATTTTTCCCCTCATTCAGGAACATACATAAACCAACTGAAACCCATGAGTTCCAATTGGAAAATCTTATTGTATGACAGTTACAAGTTTCCTTTAAAACATTTAAAATACACACAACAATTTCAATGGTCATTGGTCTTTTGTCGCAGGAGTTTCTTATTTTGAAGTAAATAATTCAACTTCATCCATTTCCTCTCATCTGGCCTCAAAGGAGGTGAAGGACAAAAATTCTGTGTAATGGTTCTGAATATTGCTGAAAGGATTGTAATACCTTTCATTCATATCTTCCAAAAGCAAAATTAACTTTTTACATACATTCAATTTCCTAAACCATAGCCCATGTTAGCTATTTATTTTCAAATTTGAAGTTGCCCCAACTCCAGCTATCAAGTAGTGACTCTCAGAACTCAAGAGAATAGCCAGAAAATACCTAGAGGAAAGTAAAATCCCATCAAATGTTTCTGAATCTTTTAAAACTTGAGTAAACGAAAGGAAGTTCTTGACATATACAAGACAGTTGAAGACTATAATCGAAACCATTCTTTTCCTCTCCTCCCTTATATTTGTAATTTCAAAAGAAAAAATAATTTCACGTGCTTTCTTTGAATTATCCATCCCCACAAAGTATTCACATCATATTTAAAACAAAATTAAAAAAAAAAAAACCTAAGCAGATTAGTTTATTATAGTGTGATGCTGCTGCTACTGCTAAGTCATTTCAGTTGTGTCTGACTCTGTGCGACCCCATAGAGGGCAGCCCACCAGGCTCCCCCGTCCCTGGGATTCTCCAGGCAAGAACACTGGAGTGGGTTGCCATTTCCTTCTCCAATGCATGAAAGTGAAAAGTGAAAGTGAAGTCACTCAGTCATGTCTCTTAGCAACCCCATGGACTACAGCCTACCAGGCTCCTCTGTCCATGGGATTTTCCAGGGAGGAGTACTGGAGTGGGGTGCCATTGCCTTCTCCAATTATAGTGTGATAGTAAGTGTGCATTTTTTGCATGCTAGCATGTGCTTGTGTGCACAAGCATGGACATACAAACCCACATTCTCTTTGTGTTCCATTCCTTCTCTTTTCCACCCCTCCACCATCCCCTCTCACATACAATTTCTCAAGCACAAAGTCCCATTACTGAGAATTCCCAAGTCAGGCAGAATTTTCCAGGATCCTGAGATTGTTTTATTCAATATATTTTCCCTTACTTCTTCTTGTATCAATGTTTATATTACCTTTTCCTTTCTTTTTTGTATTTCTAGCAGATTTCTATTCTGAAAAACTTTCTTTAGGTTGTTGTGGGATATGTATCCTACTTTTAGGTAAAAGGCAAAAAAAAATTTTTTTTACTATGTTTTGTTATTTATCTGATTTCTTTAGGAAAGGAAGAGGAGAATGTCTCAAGGGGATCAAAAGGAACAAATTGGAATAGAAAAACTGCATATTTAAGACATCAGCTAAGCAGGATTTACGTAGGTCTCTGTGTGTTCTTTCCTATCATAACTAGCTATAATACATTTTACAAAAATAACCAGACCAGGATTTTATACAGAATATTATTTGAACACTTTAAAAATGGGGTTTTGTCCATTATCCTTAGTTTTTTTTCTTGACGTGTGTTATAAAAATCAACTGGATTATATGGGGAGGTAGGTAGATACTATGTAATATGAAGATCCTGGGACATACACCAGATTTATTGAATCAGAACACTTGTGCCATGGCCCAGAGATGCCCAGTGTTTTCCAAGATCAACAGTTGATTTTAAACCCACATTAACATGAAAACCACTGATGTAGAAGCCATAGAACTTAAGAAAAATTACTCTCCGTATTTCTCATTCTAACTTCAGACTAAATGCCAAAATTTTTAAAGCGGATGCAATTGGTTTAAAATTAACATCAAGAGCAAATGTAAATCAAGAATAAAATTTAACATAAATTTTGAAAGATGAGCCATTTTTCTCCTTTAGCTTGTTGTGAAGTCATTGTGAAAGCAAAGGAGAAAAGGAAAGATATTCCCATATAAATACAGAGTTCCAAAGAATAGCAAGGAGAGATAAGAAAGCCTTCCTAATGATCAATGCAAAGAAATAGAGCAAAACAATAGAATGGAAAAGACTAGAAATCTCTTCAAGAAAATTAGAGATACCAAGGAAACACTTCATGCAAAGATAGGCTCAATAAAGGACAGAAATGGTATGGACCTAACAGAAGCAGAAGATATTAAGAAGAGGTGGCAAGAATACACAGAGGAACTGTACAAAAAAAGATCTTCATGACCCAGATAATTAAGATGGTGTCATCACTCACCTAGAGCCAGATATCCTGGAATGTGAAGTCAAGTGGGTCTTAGAAAGCATCACTACAAACAATGCTAGTGGAGGTGATGAAATTGCAGTTCAGCTATTTCAAATCCTAAAAGATGATGCTGTGAAAGAGCTGCACTTAATATGCCAGCTCATTTGGAAAACTCAGCAGTGGCCATGGGACTGGAAAAGGTCAGTTTTCATTCGAATCCCAGAGAAAGGCAATGCCAGAGAATGATCAAACTACCGTGCAATTGTACTCATCTCACACACTAGCAAAGTAATGATCAAAATTCTTCAAGCCAGGCTTTAGCAGTACATGAACTGTGAAGTTGCAGATGTTCAAGTTGGTTTTAGAAGAGCCAGAGGAACCAGAGTTTGAATTGCCGACCTCTGCTGGATCATCAAAACAAGAGAGTTCCAGAAAAACATCTATTTCTGCTTTATTGACTGTGCCAAAGCCTTTGACTGTGTGGATCATAATAACTCTGGAAAATTCTGAAAGAGATGGAAATATCAGACCACCTGACCTGCCTCTCGAGAAATCTGTATGCAGGTTAGGAAGCAACAGTTAGAGCTGGACATAGAACAACAGACTGCTTCCAAATAGGGAAAGGGGTATGTCAAGGCTGTATATTGTCACTCTGCTTATTTAACTTATATGCAGAGTACATCATGAGAAACGCTGGGCTGCAGGAAGCACAAGCTGGAATCAAGATTGCCAGAAGAAATATCCACATCCTCAGATATGCAGATGATACCTCGCTTATGGCAGAAAGTGAAGAAGAACTAAAGAGCCTTTGATGAAAGTGAAAGAGGAGAGTGAAAAAGTTGGCTTAAAGCTCAACATTCAGAAAACTAAGATCATGGCATCCGGTTCCATCACTTCCTGGCACATAGATGGGGAAACAGTGGAAGCAAATGTGGCTGACTTTTTTGGGGGGGGCTCCAAAATCACTGCAGGTGGTGACTGCAGCCATGAAATTAAAATATGCTTACTCCATGGAAGGAAAGTTATGAGCAACCTAGACAGCATATTAATAAGCAGAGGTATTATCAACAAAGGTCTGTCTAGTTAAGGCTATGGTTTTTGCAGTAGTTATGTATGGATGTGAGTTGGACTATAAAGAAAGCTGAATGCTGAAGAATTGATGCTTTTGAACAGTAGTGTTGGAGAAGCCTCTTGAAAGTCTTGGACTGCAAGGAGATCCAACGAGTCCATCCTAAACGAGATCAGTCCTGGGTGTTCATTGGAAAGCCTGATGCTGAAGCTGAAACTCCAATACTTTAGCCACCTGAGGTGAAGAGCTGACTCATTTGAAAAGACCCTGATGTTGGGAAAGATTGAAGGCAGGAGGAGAAGGGGACGACAGAGGATGAGATAGCTGGATGGCATCTCCGACTCAATGGACATGAGTTTGGGTCAACTCCGAGAGTTGATGATGGACAGGGAGACCTGGTGTGCTGTGGTTCATGGGGTCACAAAGAGTTGGACACGACTGAGCAACTGAACTGAACTGAAGTCATCTGTGACTTACCACAGGTTGGCAGAGTGATGTCTTTTTACCCTAATGGCTATTTTTCAAATCCACACTTCATTACCACTTGGCATATAGCTAAACAGTCTCCTTAAAACATTGGACTGCTAAGAAGGCCCCAGTATATTACGTTCCAGGTCTGGGTCTTGTAGGGCATATGTTGTTGTTGCTGTTGTTTTTCACTCAATCATTTCTGACTCTTTGTGAGTCCATGGACTGCAGCATGCCAAAGCTTCCCCATCCTTCACTATCTCCTGGAGTTTGCTCAAACTTATGTCCATTGGTGGGCAGTACATGTCTTAAATTCGACAATCTTCACTATAACAGCTCATATTAGCTACATCAATTTGCTGGCCAATTTCTAGTACATGTTAAAATCCAGGGAAGCTCTATTGATTTTATTTGCAGTTTTCTTCTCTCCTCACACCAAAGTACCAAATAATGACACTGCCTTATGTTTGTATGGTGCTTAATTCAGTTTTACAAAAATGCTGTAATGTCCATTGATCACCTTTGTGATACCAGAAATACTGTGAGGAAGCCTGAGTGCGTAATCAGATTCATGATTACCTGGAGTAAAACAGAAGCTCAGAAAGATAAGTAACATATCTTGTATCTTGTTTCATACTGCTGATTAATTCTCGGGGTTCTTGATTCTAAAAGTGATGTTTTATACTTTGGCCACCTCATGCGAAGACTTGACTCATTGGAAAAGACTCTGATGCTGGGAGGGATTGGGGGCAAGAGGAGAAGGGGACAACAGAGGATGAGATGGCTGGATGGCATCACTGACTCGATGGACATGAGTCTGAGTGAACTCCAGGAGTTGGTGATGGACAGGGAGGCCTGGCGTGCTGCAATTCATGGGGTCGCAAAGAGTCGGACACGACTGAGCGACTGATCTGCTCTGATATGTAAGCAACATAATATTAAGTACTATAATATTTGCTTACAGTTTATATATTTTAAACAAAGCATACATACTTTTATTCATTATCTTACTCCTTTCACTAAAATATTAGTTCCGAGATAGCAGATTTTTTCTTTTCTTGCTTTTTGAAATATCTCTATGTTTAGTGACTAGTCTAGTGAATTGCAAGTAGTAGGTGTTCAATAAATAATGTTGAAAATAAGCACTCTCCCCCCAAGTTGTTCTTATCTTTAATTTCTCCAACTCAGAGAAACTTTGATCTTTTTTCCCCTAAGAACAAACCTAAATTAGTTTGAGACTAGAATACCATTTATTTGTGAGTTTCCATTAAATTTTTTTTATTGCTGTTTTTCTCTGCAGGTTCAACATCAGTTGTCTAAGGAAAATGAATACATGACCTTCTAGGTATGTTCCAAGATTTAGCAATCCATGATTTAAGAAATAATTGGTGTCACAAAATTAAGATATAAAATTTTAATTGCAATAATTCCCAACAGTATTCCTATACACCACAGTTAGAGAAGCTAAAGACATATATGAGTGATTACAAAACATTTAAAGAGGTCTATAAGGTTGCTGTAGAAGAGAAATGTTTTAGTTTATTAGAAGATATTTTATTTTTCTCATGCCGAAATAATACCCAGTGATCTCTAATGACTGTCCATATTTTGTTGCTATTGTTGTTTCTTTGGTCTCTTGTGTTTTGTACTATGTTTGAAAACAATTACACAGGCCTGGGGGAAATAGTTGAGACCTAACAGCCTTCCATGAGCCAGAACCATTTGGGCACAGAACATGTGTGTAAATAACAATGTATATCAACATGAAGGAATATAGCATGCCGAGGAGATAAATCTAAAGCTGCTAGTACAGACTGTGACTCCAGTCAATACATATCAAACATTTTTATCAAATGTACTATCTACCATGTACATGCATTGTTTTGCAGTTTTTATTTTCCCTTCTCTTATGGAAAATATGTGTTACTGTGACTTAAAAGTGTGGGGAATACAATGGCTTCCAGGTCAATGGAATATTGAAATATTAATATTAAGATATTCATCTACAATTAAAGGTGGGTAGTTTAATCCTGGTTTGACCTTTATCACTGCTCTGGTGAATTGAATAAATGTGAAACTATAGCTCTGAAAAACATTATCAACAACAATAACAAAGTAATGAAAAAATTGAATATATATATAACACTGTGGTCAACCAGACAACCATATATTTCTAATGAATCACTGTATACGTGTGTATGTACACTGTATCTTTTTGTTTGTGCATATGTGCATTTTAAATGCATGGTCTATCCTGTGAACTTTTCACTCTGTCAAGAAACGATTTTCTTTTTCTACCAACATGTCAGCTCCATTTACATAACATTAACAAATAAGCTTCAAGTTTAAGATCAGTGGAGAAACATTGCCATTAAAGCTGGAAGAAGGTTTCTAAAGATCAACTTATAGATTCCTGTTTGTAAATTGTAATGGGACAACTTTCTTAATAGGATTTTCAGAAAATTACAAAGGCTTAATCCTTTCACGGGTTACTTCCTACACTTTGCTGACTCCACGCTTGAATAAAAGCTGCATGTGCACCTCTGAAAAAAAGCCTTTGACTTACAGGAAAGAGAAGCAAAAGGCAAGGGAAGAAGGGAAAGATATACCCAACTGAATGCAGAGTTCCAAAGACTAGCAAGGAAAAGAAGGTCTTCTTAAATGACCAAAGAAGTAGTGGAAAAGAGGCAAAGAAATAGAGGAAAAACAATACAATGGGAAAGACTAGAGACCTCTTCAATAAAATGGGAGATATCAAGTGAATATTTCATGCAAGGATGGGCACGATAAAGGACAGAAACCGTAAGGACCTAACAGAAGCAGAAGAGATTAAGAAGAGGTGGCAAAAATACACAGAAGAACTATACAAAATGGGTCTTAATGACCCAGGTAATCAAGATGGTGTGGTCACTCACCTACAGTCAGACATCCTGAAGTGTGAAGCCAAATGGGCCTTAGGAAACATTACTATGAACAAAGTTAGAGGAGGTGATGGGAATTTCAGCTGAGCTATTTCAAATCCTAAAAGATGATGCTGTTAAATTGCTGTACTCAATATGTCAGCAAATATTTCAGCAAATTCCACAGGACTGGAAAAGGTCAGTTTTCATTCCAATTCCAAAGAAGGGCAATGTCAAAGAATGTTCAAACTACCACACAATTGCTCGTTTCACCTACTAGCAAAGTAATGCTCAAAATTCTTCAAGCTAGGGTTCAGCAGTTTGTGAACTGAGAACAGACTTACAAGCTGGATTTAGAAAAGGCAGAGGAACCAGAGATCAAATTGGATCACAGAGAAAGAAAGGGAATTCCAGAAAAATATCTATTTCTGTTTCATTGACTATGCTAAAGCCTTTGACTGTGTGAATCACAAACACAAATCTACCCGATGTCTCTCTGTCTATCCATCAATCATCAAGACTCTAGCCCACAGAACAGAGCTGACTCTCCCAGGCCTGAAGTCACAAAGCTATTTTACTGAAGAGTTGGATAGATAATTGAGATCTCTTACTTGTGAAATACTTTCCCATATATCACAAGTTAATCAGGAAATCTATAAATCAAACTTTTAAAACATTTGAAGTACACTCAGTTCCTCTGTATATAAGAATAAGCAAAGAGTTTTTTGAGTTTTATTGTTGCTAGTTCTGTTATTAAATTAATAAATAATTGCTGCATAATTTGTTTGACATTAGTAACAGTGTAACAATCTACATTACACATTCAGTTCAGTTCAGTCACTCAGTCATATCTGACTCTTTGCAACCCTGACCCCATGGACTGTAGCATGCCAGGCCTCCCTGTCCGTCACCAACTCCTGGAGTTTACTCAAACTCATGTCCATTGAGTCGGTTATGCCATTCAACCATCTCATCCTCTGTCATCCCCTGCTCCTCCCACCTTCAATCTTTCCCAGCATCAGAGTCTTCTCAAATGAGTAAGCTCTTTGCATCAGGTGGCCAAAGTATTGGAGTTTCAGCTTCAACATCAGTGCTTCCAATGAATATTCAGGACTGATTTCTTTAGGATGGACTGCTTGGATCTCCTTGTAGTCCAGGGGACTCTCAAGAGTCTTCTCCAACACCACAGTTCAAAAGCATCAATTATTCAATCCGTTTTCTTTATAGTCCAACTCTCACATTCATACATGACTACTGGAAAAACCATAGCCTTGACTAGATGGACCTTTTTTTTGGCAATATAATGTCTCTGCTTTTAAATATGTTATCTAGGTTGGTCATAACTTTCCTTCCAAGGAGTAAGCATCTTTTAATTTCATGGTTGCAGTCACCATCTGCAATGAATTTGGAGCTCAGAAAAATAAAGTCAGCCACTGTTTCCACTGTTTCCCCATCTATTTGCCATGTAGTGATGGGAACAGATGCCATGAACTTTATTTTCTGAATGTTGAGTTTTAAGCCAAGTTTTTCACTCTCCTCTTTCACTTTCATCAAGGGGCTCTTTAGTTCTTCACTTTCAGCCATAAGAGTGGTATCATCTGCATATCTGAGGTTACTGATATTATTATTGATATAATCACCATTGTGATTATCTGGGTCATGAAGATCTTTTTTGTACAGTTCTTTTGTGTATTCTTGCCACCTCTTCTTAATATCTTCTGCTACTGTTAGGTCCATACTATTTCTGTCCTTTATTGAGTCCATCTTTGCATGAAATGCTTTAATTTTCTTGAAGAGATCTCTAGTCTTTCCCATTCTATTGTTTTCCTCTCTTTCTTTGCACTGATCACTGAGAAAGGTTTTCTTATCTCTCCTTGCTGTTCTTTGGAACTCTGCATTCTAATGGGTATATCTTTCCTTTTCTCCTTTGCTTTTCGCTTCTCTTCTTTTCACAACTATTTAAGGCCTCCTCAGACAGCTATTTTGCTTTTTTACATTTCTTTTTCTTGGGGATGGTCTTGATCCCTGTCTCCTGTAAAATGTCATGAATCTCCATCCATAGTTCATCAGGCACTCTGTCTATCAGATCTAGTCCCTTAAATCTATTTCTCACTTCCACTGTATAATCATAAGAGATTTGATTCAGCTCATACCTGAATGGTCTTGTGGTTTTCCCTACTTTCTTCAATTTAAGTCTGAATTTGGCAATAAGGAGTTCATAATCTGGGCCACAGTCAGCTCCCGCTCTTGATTTGCTGACTGTGTAGAGCTTTTCAATCTTTGGCTGCAAATAATATAATCAATCTGATTTTGGTGTTGACCGTTACAACACATTACACATTACTGTGATTGAAATAATTATGCTGAAAATGCCGAAGACAAATAGTCTGACACAATCTTGACTGAAAATCATCAAGATAATCAAGCATTTAAATGCATTTTTCTAAGTGTTTGGCATTTTTTTCCCCAGCAGAATAGCTTTGTTAAATAAATAGTCAAAGGCCATGTGCTACAGGGTGGAGGTGGTATTGGGAAAACATGACATCTTTCCTAGGAGAAGCTAACTCATGTTTAATCAGTAGGCCAGTCAGTGGTTTAAGGGGGTTCAGAAGCACATATATTTTAAGCAGTAAAATCTGACATTTTAAAGAGGGAAAGATGCTTTTACAGAAATCCTTGAAATAACATGAAAGAAATAGTACTAAGAGGGACAAAGAGAGTGTTGATGGAGTATTTTGACTGAAGCTCTTTCCAAGTGTAAGTGGAAGTTGCCATATTCTAGATAAAGAAGGGAGGATTAAAGTGTGCCTGACTATGTCAGAATAGTAAATTTATATGGAAAAGTCTTCATGGTTTAAAGTGGATGTGTGCCACTGACGTAGTTAATGGATTAACGTTTGATTTTCCTCAAAATGATCTTAAGCCAAGGTTTCCAAATGAACACCAGGAAATTGGTTTGAGGAAAAAACCGAGACACGATATTAGCCCCCCTCCTTTTTTTTTTCCTTTACAAGTTTTCTTTTTTTGGGGGGGGGTATTTTTTTTAATTAATTATTATTATTATTTTTTTACTTTACAATATTGTAGTGGTTTTGCCATACATTGACTTGAATCCACCACGGGTGTACACGTGTTCCCCATCCTGAACCCCACTCCCACCTCCCTCCCCATCCCATCCCTCTGGGTCATCCCAGTGCACCCGCCCTGAGCACCCTGTATCATGCATCAAACCTGGACTGGCGATTCATTTCACATATAATAATATACATGTTTCAATGCCATTGTCCCAAATCATCCCACCCTCGCCCTCTCCCACAGAGTTCAAAAGACTGTTCAATACATCTGTGTCTCTTTTGCTGTCCCACATACAGGGTTATCGTTACCATCTTTCTAAATTCCATATATATGTGTTAGTATACTGTATTGGTGTTTTTCTTTCTGGCTTACTTCGCTCTGTGTAATAGGGGTGAATGTTAGATGATATTATTGTCCCATTGTGTTTGAAATGTTATGATAGCTGTTTGAAAAAAAATCAATTATTCACCCCATGTTTTATTAATATAATTATTTAGACTAAAAAATAGTTAAAATTAAAAGTGAGTTTGTTTCTATAATCTATTCAAACTAACTCAAAAGACAAATATAGATACTGGAACTTTGTAACAATATTATATAAGGCAGAAAATAATTCACTGTAAAATGGACTTCATCAAAGGGATTTGGTTCCTAAAATGCTTAAAGTCTTGCTTTTGGCACACCCTGAAAATGGCATATTATGAGACAATACCTTGGATATTTTCCCTATCTGTATTTTAAAATACTTGGCCTTTTGGGGAGATAAAAATTATCGAATTTGGGGATCTCAAGTATATAATTTTTCAACAATGACACTAGTATTTTTATGTTATTTATTTTTTATTCAATAGTCTAATCCACATAGCTAGAAATGATCCATGGTTTATTTATTTATAGAATAAAGTCATATAATCCCCAGTCCATTTTTCATTGTTATTAGTAGAATATGGAATAAAGGATTTTAAACAGTATACAGTTCTATATAAATAAAAGTGTGGTAAATTTCAAGGGACTCAAGTAAAGAGGACATACATTCCATAATGAATTCATAAAATGGCATATTATTTGAATTAATACCTTTTATAAAGAATTTAAAGCTATTTAAAAAATCTTGTCCATCTACTTCAGACAATATACTCTCCCTTATTCTATCAATAAAAAGATATTTTCCCTCAGAGGACAATATAGAAATTTTATTCTCTGAATAAAACTATTAGGAATCAATTTAACACAGAGAGGAAGAACAGCCACGTGTGGAAACTTTCCTGAAATTAGCCTAGCATTTGCAGTGATTGATAAATATTTCTGTAAAAATCCCACATGAAACATTCTAATCTAAGAGGGCCTTCAGTGAGAACATGTCATCATCTGTAAAGGGAGGGGGTTAGATTAGAGGATCATTCCCAGGAGTCATGTCACATTTATGCCAAATGCAAAGACAAAGGTAGATATAGGACAAGGGTTCAGAAATAAATGTGCAGGAGGCAGTCACATCAGAGGTGAATGCTAAAAGGAAATCTGTTGCAATGTGCAGTTTCAAGGCCAATTTGTGGTGGAGAGCATGGGTACCATGGCTTAAAAGGAGCTGGATAAAATGAACAAGCCAGCATGAACCAAGATAAATGAGCAATGACTGAGTGGGCCCCAGAGAGGAAGGAGCAAGATTACTATAGCTACAGAGCAAGTTATGTAATTGTTGGCACAAGCATTGTTTGTGACCTGTGTCAGAGTGCATGCAAGTAGGGAAGCCCCAGACTATCCAACAGGGCATATTTTGTGGCTTCTGGGTTGGGGTTTGGCCAAGAGAAGTGTTACAGGCGCCTGTGGTACAGGGTTATACATACGTACCCTTTTTTCATTTCCAATTATAACAGAGTATACTGGGATAACATCAGGTATTTAACCATGTGTTCTATATTTTATATTTTTTAGCTATTAAATTCTGTAACTAGTTTGCCTCCAATTTAAAGTTTTGTCAGCCTATTAATAGTGTTCTACAAGTATATTAACTCTTTCAATTCATCCTGGCATGTGGAAATAATTTATATAAAGATAATGTACTTTCTTACTTATAAATGTGTGGGATTTAAAAAAATAAAACACAGATCCATATCTCAAAACTTCTCTGAAAATTTGTTGACACTCTTTAGAAAACCACAGTCAGATTTTGATGTAGTGAGCAGATTTCAGTTTTGAGAAGAATATTACAACTTGTAAATATTATGACTATCTCTCATTTGGAAAACCCTTTTAAAATTCTTTAATAGTAGCCACATAAGCCCAATGGATTGATTTTATGTGTGTAGTTTTATCGAATACTGCCACCTTCCAACAATCTGTGATAATATTAAAATAAACCTAAAGATGATGGGTATTTGTATTGGATGATACTCTGCACCTGAAGGAGATCAGCCTTGGGATTTCTTTGGAAGGAATGATGCTAAAGCTGAAACTCCAGTACTTTCACCACCTCATGCGAAGAGTTGACTCATTGGAAAAGACTCTGATGCTGGGAGGGATTGGGGGCAGGAGGAGAAGGGAACTACAGAGGATGAGATGGCTGGATGGCATCACTGATTTGATGGACGTGAGTCTCAGTGAACTCCGGGAGTTGGTGATAGACAGGGAGGCCTGGCGTGCTGAGATTCATGGTGTCGCAAAGAGTCGGACACGACTGAGCAACTGAACTGAACTGAACCGAATACCCTGCACCAGGGATTTGAATGAATTACCTCATTCAATCATGAGAACACTTTCCATGAGGAATGTTGCATCATTATTCCTATTTTATGGAGATGGAAACCGAGTCCTTAAGTATTAGGTAGCTAGTCTAAAGTCATATAGAAGTCTGTGGGAGTAAAAATTTAAGAGTTTAAGTTCAGAGCCTGATAGATTAACTTTTGTAAATGTCATTCCCATAGATTCTCATGTTTACTAAACTCCACTATTGAAAAGAAAAAATAAAGTTTTAAAGTAGTATATTCTTGTTTGACTGTAATGATAGATGTGGGCATCTCAACAGGTGCCTTTACCTCACATCTGTAATAGAATCCTCTGGATAGCAGCGGAGAAGGGGTTGTTAATTTTGGTTTACCTGGTCTGAAGCTGTGGCCTTGCTATTTCGATTAGATGTTTGAAAAGATGAGTAGAGAGGGAAGAATAGCGAATGGAGACCCTGGGAGAGTAGCTTATATTATTGGAGTAGCATACATACAGGGAGAAGGCAATGGCACCCCACTCCAGTACTCTTGCCTGGAAAATCCCATGGGTGGAGGAGCCTGGTAGGCTGCAGTCCATGGGGTTGCCAAGAGTCGGACATGACTGAGCGACTTCACTTTCACGTTTCACTTCCATGCATTGGAGAAGGAAATGGCAACCCACTCCAGTGTTCTTGCCTGGAGAATCCCAGGGACAGGGGAGCCTGGTGGGCTGCCGTCTATGGGGTTGCACAGAGTCGGACACGACTGAAGCAACTTAGCAGCAGCATACATACAAATTCAGTTACCATTTGTTAAATACACATAAATGACTTCATGACTCCTTATAATCTGATCACCAGATTTTTGCCAACCTCACTTCAATCAATTCTTTCCTTCCCTTATGCTTCATAATGCCCTCCTGAGCAGCACTGGATACAGCACGAGCCTTCCACGTCTTAAAGCCTTTCATCTATGGTTTCCCTTCTATTTGTGATCCATCTTCTCTTTCCTTGTAAAGCTCACATTTATCATGCCAGCTCAAATGGCACTTTCCTGAGTTGTTGTTCAGTTGCCAAGCTGTGTCTGACTCTTTGCGAGCCATGGACGGCAGCACAACAAGCCTCTCTGTCCCTCACTGTCTCCAAGTTCATGTCCACAGCATCAGTGATGCCGTCCTGCCGTCTCATCCTATGTCACCCTCTTCTCCTTCTGGCCTCAATCTTTCCTACCATCAGGGTTTTTTCCAATGATTCAGCTGTTTGTAAAAACTGAGAAACTTTCCCAAATTGAATTGCTGGTCCTTAGAGGATTCTATTATTCTTTCTTCATACTTCATTTCTTGAGCTTACTACACTGCACTCTGTCTAGTTGACCACAAGTGCATTCAAGTTAGGGAAAGTGTGATAGTATCTAGTTCTTGGTGTTCCAAGATGAGCCAGAGAAGAACACAAAGACACATTCTGTTCTAAAAATTAACATGATGACTCACAGCTCACTTCAGTTTACTGGTGAGTGGACAGACAAGTATAAACCACAATACTGTTGGGAGAGGCGATCTGCCATGGGCCCCGAGTGTCTTGTGGGTTCTTGCTGGGTATACCAAGAATCTAAGACTATGGCCTTTCCTCACTTGGGCCATTTCTCAGGCTTGCATTTTCAGTGAGGGATGAAGACTATAAGCAGGCTTGTTTGCCAGTTGTGATAAAACAGTGAAGTCCCCAAGTTTAGTATTCCTCAGTCATAACACACACCTATTGTGTATCCAACATTCATACGGGTCCCTGTGCATGACCCTCCTAAGGCCATGGGGAAAGGAGGAGCAAGAAAAACTGACATGAACATGAAGCTGATGTTGCCTGCTGGGCTGTGAGTAATGAAGGTCTTTGCCTCTGACCTAGGAATTTCATGTCTTCTGTCAGTAACCATGAAACAGAAAAAGGCTAATTTATCAATTTACAGGTAGACAAAATCCAGGAATTTTCAGACTTGGACAGATACAAGTAACTATGTATTGCACTTTATTTCCTAATTCCTCAGCAAAATAAACCAAAAGTATCTCAATTTGGCTTTACCTACCTGCAGACCCTAAATCAAGAATCTGAGTACAAGTAGTTTTCAGTGGTTGGCAGCAAATGCTGTTGAGTAGAGAAATGAGACAAAGAAGAGATCAACAAAGGGTTGTTATATAATGGCAAGGGTCACTGCAGGTGTTGGAGCTTAATCCCACTGGGAAAACTATGAAAGTCAATGAAAAGCATATACTTCAGAATCATCTCAGAAACAGGATAATAGACTTATTTACATACTAGTTCCCATCAGTCACTGGTTGGGAGCTGCTCTTCTGGGTTATTAAATACTTGACATTTCCAGGATGCCTGGCATGTGGGCAGAGTGGTTTCTAGACTTGGAGAAAGCCATCAGGCATAGAAAAATGCAGATACTGGAGTTGGAATCAACTTGTGTCCACTGAAATAATAAGGCTAAAGGGATGTGGTTGGGGCAGCAAAATATTGACTGCTGCTGCTGCTGCTAAGTCGCTTTAGTCGTGTCCAACTCTGTGTGACCTCATAGACTATAGCCCACCAGGCTCCCCCGTCCCTGGGATTCTCCAGGCAAGAACACTGGAATGGGTTGCCATTTCCTTCTCCAATGCATGAAAGTGAAATGTGAAAGTGAAGTCGCTCAGTCATGTCCGACTCTTCGCAACCTCATGGACTGCAGCGTACCAGGCTCCTCCGTCCATGGGATTTTCCAGGCAAGAGTACTGGAGTGGGGTGCCATTGCCTTCTCCAAAATATTGACTACAGTGCTAGAAATGACCCTTGTGGAATAAAGAAACCTCCATCAGAGGAGCTCACAGCCATGGGTTTTTAACCTTTGAGGCCATCAGTTTAAAGAACAGTGCATAGAAGTACATGGTCTACCTACTGACAAACAGCATATTCTGCTTCACTACATATATGCATTTTGATTTATTTTAATTTTTCTTACTTCCATCTTATTGTTACATAATATCCTGTCATGAAACCTACTGTGTCACTATGACCCACCACGATGGGTTCAATAAGTGCTGTTAAAAGAAAGAACAGAGTGAAGAAGGTATATGTGGTAAACAACTTGAAACGCATAGGTAAAAAAGATAACTGATTCACAAGGATTAAATAGAAATGTTCAAATACACTTGTTATGGTAAAAAGGCAGATAATGGAGAAAACAACCTTGCATAAGCCAATTTAATCTGTAACTAAATTAGCTGATATGCTGCTGCTACTAAGTCGCTTCAGTCGTGTCCGACTCTGTGTGACCCCAGAGACAGCAGCCCACCAGGCTCCCCTGTCCCTGGGATTCTCCAGGCAAGAACACTGGAGTGGGGTGCCATTTCCTTCTCCAATGCATGAAAGTGAAAAGTGAAAGTGAATTCGCTCAGTCGTGTCTGACTCTTAGCGACCCCATGGACTGTAGCCCGCCAGGCTTCTCCGTCCATAGGATTTTCCAGGCAAGAGTACTGGAGTGGGTTGCCATTGCCTTCTCCATAGCTGGTATGACTCAGACCTTATTTTAGAAGGAAGAATGCTGGCCAGCTGAAATGGGAACTGTGAAACTCCTGGGGCATCACTTTTTCCTCAAGAAGAAAAACTCACTTATGAATAATTAGGAATTGGATGTCCAGTAAAGCTTTACTATTGCCAGGATTTCCATTCAGAAATAAACATAAATTATTGAGTGACTAAAGGAAAAGGGGTAAAATTAGCATGAATAATACCTACTGTATGTCAAGGGACACGCTACAGAGTTCACATGAATTCATATATTGGCCTCTTCCATGAAATAGTTCTATGAGGTTTCCATTTTACATAGTAAAGGAAACTGAAATGTGTAAGTACACTTTACCAAGGGAACACAATAAACCCCACTCCTGTACTCTTGCCTGGAAAACCCCATGGATGGAGGAGCCTGGTGGGCTACAGTCCATGGAGTCACTAAGAGTCAGACACAACTGAGCAACTTCACTTTCACTTTTCACTCTTATGCATTGGAGAAGGAAATGGCAACCCACTCCAGTGTTCTTGCCTTGAGAATCCCAGGGACAGGGGAGCCTGGTGGGCTGCCGTCTATGGGGTTGCACAGAGTCAGACACGACTGAAGCCACTTAGCAGCAGCAGCAGCAGCAGGGATGTGCCTGACTCTGAAGTTCATGCTATTTCTCTACCATCCTTGACTTCCTATGAATCACTCTTTCATGTTGGGTACAGGTGAAAATGTAATAGTATTCCAAATCAAATGTTTTCTTCTAATAAAATAAACACACATGCACACATACACACAAAATGTATAATACAATATTAGACTCCATTTTTTGACGTTTGACTGTGGATAATTGTCAAGCTCCGCCATTTTTCCTTCCTCAGCCCCACATATGGGCAAGTTGATACGTGTTGAGCTGCATCCTGCAGGGCTGCAAACCTTGTATTTGGCCAGTCTCCAGACTGAAAAAAAGCCTGAAAACAGTGACAGAGACATCAGTGGTTTACCGGATAGAGAATCTTATGTGTCTGAAGTAAAAGGGTCCTGGAGCAACACCCCCGCTGTGTATAGCGGACAGCAGGCAGAGCATGGCAGCCATATTTGCTACTCCGGAAGAGGAAATTATCAATCATAGGGAGAATTGACTGTCAGGTTGGGTGCCAGGGAAACCAATGGCTGGGATACAAGCCTTACAGTTCCTCAGGTTAACAACCATCATGAGGACAGGGGTCTCATGGAGATGGAGTCAGATGGAGTCTCATGGAGTCAGATGGAGCCTTCTGACCTAAGAATTATAGTCACTAGCTGGGGCAGTGGGCAAGCATGTTTATGTGAGCAGGGGGTGGGTAAAGCATGGGTTGTTTGAAAGGGAATGTATCAAGAGTAAGTGAAAAGCAATCTGAGTGGTCTGGCCATTTAAAAGCAGAAAGATTGAGACCCTGTGCAATATATGGGTCCATTGGGTGGTTGCACATATGGAGGAAAAGTGTTTACTATGTGACATGCTGAGATAAAACCCCTGAAAGTAAATGAGTCACTAAGACCCTGAAAATTGCCTGTGCTGCTGCTGCCTTATTCTCTAACCAAGATCCCGATCCTCAACATTATAGAGAAAATACCCATGACATTCCCGTGTCACAGCCAAGGGATTAATTCAAACCTGATTGAAGTCCAAGGCCCTTAAATCCTGTAAAGTACCCATTGGCATGAAAGAGGTCCTTAACTTTGAAGGTCCTGATTTGAGATTTTTGGAGAAAGAAGAAATTTACAAATGTGAGTAGAGAGGAAAATCCCCTCCCCAAAGTACAACCATTAACGATCAAACAAAATAAAGACAAAAGAAAAAAACTGTTAAATATGGGGAAAAGAAATAAAATATAAAATAGACACCAACAATGTGACCCAATAGGAAATCCAAAATTTTCTAAAAAAAAGTTATACTGTACAAAAATGAGTGCTGATTGGCTTTTGTCCTATACACAATTTAGGTCTTGAATTAACTTTAACATCTACTGAAATGTACCAATTGGCAAACATTCATGACTATAATCAATACTGGAGCCCAAATTACAGTTCAACCTGGGATCTCACTGCTTTTAAATATGGTGTTTTCTATAATCTTTAGAGGAGTTCCTGACCTAAAACAGAGCACAAACTATAGGCCTTGCATTAACCACTAGACTACTGGCTTGCCAAAATTCCCCTTATTCATAGTACCTGTTGCCCTAAAACAGCCCATGCTTGAGGCTTTTACTCAATGAGTAATGAACTAAATTAATTAAATTTTGACATTAATAAATAACTTGATAAAACAGAACTCCATGATTCTTCTCCTCTTCAGTTAAAATAGTTTATACAGACCAGTGTAAATTAAAACAGGACCTTCAAAGACTATAACACATTATGAAAGACCTATTTAAAGAAAGGACAATGATTCCCACTGTTTCTCTATTTAACAGCACAATTTACACTTTTCTTAAACTTGGCACCTAATGGGTCAGTAGCACTAGTGGTAAAGAACCTGCCTGCCAATGTAGTAGACAGAAGAGATGCAGGTTCGATCCCTGGGTCAGGAAGATACCCTGGAGGAGGAAATGGCAACCTGCCCAGTATTTTTGCCTGGAAAATCCCATGGACAGAGGAGCCTGGTGGGCTACAGTCTATGGGGTCACAAAGAGTCAGACACAACTGAGCGACTGAGCAGACACAGTGTTGCATTACCCCAACCTCAGTGCCCTGATCCTATACATCAAGGCCTCATATCCAGTGTTATTAAAAATCCTGAATCCATCTAGTTAACATCTGGTAAATAAATTGTCATTCATTATAGATTTGGCTAATGTGTTCTGGTCAGTTCCTGTTTCAATAACCTCTAAGCTGCAGTTTGCTTTCTCCTCTGAAGAGACCAATGCACCTTTATCTAGCTGTAGAAGTCACAAGGCAACAGCAGGCAAATTCTTAACCACGTACAACTCTCTCCAGAAACACACATTAGCCATTATAATGAAGGCATCCCCTTTCCCTTCCAAGAAGATACACTTGACACACTCACATTGGACACACAAATACAACAGAACTCACAAAACTATGGCCCCGCAAATAGTACAAAGCCTCACAGTTAAATTTCTGAAAATTATTAGGTGAACTGAAGCCATTCTGACACTTAAGAAACAATTATTGACCCTCTTAGCACTCATAAATTTAAAACCAGCCAAACAACTTTTAGGTATTTTTAGGTTCTGGGGGCAATGCATTTCTCAGTTTCAAATTTTATTTAAGCCTTTTATACTCTTACTTGAAAAATCTGCCCACCTTAAATAAGGTGTTCTATAATAAAATGTTCAAAAAATCTATCCACATTACAAGACAGTGGGGATCTTCTTTAGTATCTGCTGGAGACTCCTTTGGGGCTTCCCTGATGGCTCAGACAGTAAAGAGTCTGCCTACAGTGCAGAAGACCCAGGTTTGATCTCTGGGTTGGGAAGATCCCCTGGAGAAGGAAATGGCAACCTACTCTAGTATTCTTGCCTGGAGAATTCCGTGTACAGAGGAGCCTGGTGGGCTACAGTCCATGGAGTCACAAGGAGTTGGACATGACTAAGCAACTAACACTTTCACTTTTCAGAGTTTCCTTCACTGCAGGCACTTTGTCAACCTTCTCTCATGCCTTCTGGAAGATCTGGGCTGGTGAAGATAGCTATGAGTTGCTTATTGACTTCTGATATAAGAAATTTGCCTCCTTGATTCCATAGTACATGCCATGCAAGTGGCCACTGCTGGTTGCATACTGGCCTCCACTAGAGACAGAAGTTCTCACAGGCCTAAGCCTAAGACCCTCAGTTCTTAGCTTCCTTTTTGTCTTGGGTTACAGAAACAACACTCCACAAGTTCAATGCAACCACAGAGACTTCCTTCTAGAGGATAGAGTCAAAGGCAGGTGCTGTATCTCATCTACAGGAAGACTGCCTCTTCCATCCTCAGCATCTTGAGAGGTGCTATGATTCTACAGGAAAACTCCTCTGTCCTCAGTTCCTTGGCCCGTGTAATCCTTGAGTAGAACTGTGCAAACAGCAAAGCAAGTTCATATACTTAATGAAGAACAGAACTACTATCACACATGATGGAACCGACTGAAGGCTGCTGCTTTGTGTCCCTTTAGCAAGATGTCCTTGATCAAAGATAGGATGCGAAAGTCTGCATAATTGGCTGTACTTTAGGCATACTGTCAGCTTTGGCTACCCTGGCCAAAAACTGGCCCCATCTGCTCATTTTTGCAGACTCTTGGTCATTGCCAGTGGTTTGGCCATTTTCTCTGTTAGTGGGAAGGACAAAAATTGTTTATGCAAAGTTGCCTCGTCTTGTGTAAGGAGGTCTGGTGATCTTTTGCTTCATAAATACACACAAAAAATAAATCAAAATCACACATATTTCTGCCTATATCGAAAAAAAAAAAAACAAAAAACTCCTTACCCCTTCCAGAGTTCTAAAGCCTATTACTAATAGTGACTGAAGCACTCATTTCACTTCCAAAGCCACATGATACTGAACTCCTGAATAATATATTGAAAACTGCATTTACCTCCCTTATCAGCCTCAGGCTACAGGCCATGTGGATTATGGGGATGGCTTATTTAAACAAGTTCAAATTCAGTTAGAATACACAGAAGAACTATACAAAATACACAGAAGATAACACAGAAGAACTGTACAAAAAAGATCTTCATGACCCAGATAATCACGATGGTGTGATCACTCACCTAGAGCCAGACATCCTGGAACGTGAAGACAAGTGGGCCTTAGAAAGCATCACTACGAACAAAGCTAGTGGAGGTAATGGAATTGCAGGTGCATTATTTCAAATCCTAAAAGATGATGCTGTGAAAGTGCTGCAGTCCATAAGTCAGCAAATTTGGAAAACTCAGCAGTGGCCATGGGACTGGAAAAGGTCAGTTTTCATTTCAATCCCAGAGAAAGGCAATGCCAAAGAATGCTCAAACTACTGCACAATTTAACTCATCTCACATGTGAGCAAAGTAATGCTCAAAATTCCCCAAGCCAGCCTTCAACAATACATGAACCATGAAGTTCCAGATGTTCAAGCTGGTTTTAGAAAAGGCAGAGGAACTAGAGATTGAATTGCCAACATTCACTGGATCATCAAAACAGCAAGAGAGTTCCAGAAAAACATCTATTTCTGCTTTATTGACTATGCCAAAGTCTTTGACTGTGTGGACCACAATAACTCTGGAAAATTCTGAAAGAGATGGGATTACCAGACCACCTGACCTGTCTCTCAAGAAATCTGTATGCAGGTCAGAAGCAACAGTTAGAGCTGGACATGCAACAACAGACTGGTTCCAAATAGAGAAAGGAGTATGTCAAGACTGTATATTGTCACTCTGCTTATTTAACTTATATGCAGAGTACATCATGAGAAATTCTGGGCTGGAGGAAGCACAACCTGGAATCAAGATTGCCGGGAGAAATATCCGTAACCTCAGATATGCAGATGACACCACCCTTATGGAAGAAAGTGAAGAAGAACTAAAAAGCCTCTAGATGAAAGTGAAAGAGGAGAGTGAAAAAGTTGGCTTAAAGCTCAACATTCAGAAAATGAAGATCATGACATCTGGTCCCATCACTTCATGGCAAATAGATGGGGAAACAGTGGAAACAATAGCAGACTTTATTTTTTGAGACTCCAAAATCACTGTAGATGCTGACTACAGCCATGAAATTAAAAGATGCTTACTCCTTCAAAGGAAAGTTATGACGAACTTGGACAGCATATTAAAAAGCAGAGACATTATTTTCCCAACAAAGGTCTGTCTAGTCAAGGCTATGGTTTTTCCAGTAGTCATGTATGGATGTGAGAGTTGTACCATAAAGAAAGTTGAGCGCTGAATAATTGATGCTTTTGAACTGTGGTGTTGGAGAAGACTCTTGAGAGTCCCTTGGACTGCAAGGAGATCCACCCAGTCCATCCTAAAGGAGATCAGTCCTGGGTGTTCATTGGAAGGACTGATGTTGAAGGTGAAACTCCAATTCTTTGGCCACCTGATATGAAGAGCTGACTCATTGGAAAAGAGTCATGTTGACTCATGCTGGGAAAGATTGAGGGCAGGAGGAAAAGGGGATGACAGAGGATGAAATGGTTGGATGATGGATGGCATCACAGACTCAATGGACATGAATTTAGTCAACTCTGGGAGTTGGTGACGGACAGGGAGGCCTGGCGTGCTGCAGTCCATGGCGTCACAAAGAGTCAGACATGAATGAATGACTGAAATGAACTGAACTGAAATTCAGTTAACTGAAATATTGCATTGGCCATCAGTCAGATATCAGATGTAATAAAGAGTGAAATTCAATGTTCAGTGTTTGACTGCTGGCAGATATCAAGTTCATGACTCCCTTTCCCCTTCTGCTCTGCATCTGGTCCAGCTGTTAAGGAAGCCCAGTGCATCCTCCCAGTACTAGTGGGAATTCCATACCACACAAGCCTCAGTCACACTACCTCATCCCTCCAATCTACCACACAAATGCTAAAGACAATCTCTGTTCACTGTTCTTTCGAACTATCCTTGAACTTTGGGAGGCCATTCTATTTTCCCCCAGAAAAACCTCATTATATGAGTAGTAAGCCTTTTTGTACTCTTTTGGAGAGATTGTGGCATCATCAGTCTTGATATCCAAACCAGATTGTGAGTTTGAGGGATCTAACTCTCCTCTGTGGAGTGACCACAGCAAAATGCATTTCATTTCTTTTGGCATAGTAAATCTGTAAAGTAGCAACTTTGTGCATTATAAAGTATGACACTGTGTCAACTGTATTACTATTACCAAAGAGCTTTAAATCTTTTCTCAAAGTATTTCTTTTTACATAGAGTATTCAAACTTCAAACTTCTAACTAAAACCCCTTAGAGCAAACTTTCCTTGCAGCTATTACATGGTCTCTCATATGGCTGGTGAAATGTTATAAAAAGAGAAAAAATACTGCCTCTTTGCAATTCTTTTCTATGTGCATTATATAAAATTTAAGTTTCCAAGCATTTAAAAATTTCCATCTCAGTCAAAGCAGCAATGTTCTAATTGGTTCTGCATTTAGTTTTTCAAGGATAAAACAATCTCCAATGGTTTGTTTTCTCAAGGTTAAGTTGCTAATCCATAATATATTTAGCCTGAATTTCATGGAAAATTTGTTCATTCAGAATTTATATTTCCAGAGCATTTACATTTGACTAACTCAATTATACTTTAGGAAAAATTAACTTTGCATTTCATTTTCCTTCTTGTAAATCTTTTTAATCTTTGTTGAGCAAAAATCCTATTTTTATTGATATTTGTGAGCAGTGGCATTAGTGAAGTGTGTCAAGATATTACTCTTTTGGCCAAGGTAGTATGCATATAAAGATGATGTTCGGGTTGTGAGTGTTAAAAAATTTAATATAATCTGAGCACTATTTTTAAGTACTCTGCCCTAAGTCAGAGTAGCCTTTTGTAAATAACAACAAAAAACCCAGCTTATTGAGAGTGATTAGGATTATTTTTCAGAAGAAGAGTTTCAAACATCTAAACAGAACTTGAAGTTAAGGAGAAATACAGTAAGGAAATAGCTGCAGTATTAGTTGTTGAGATCACCAGATGCAGAAAAGAATTAGGTCCTGTGCCCAGGAAAATGACTGTAGAGAACTAGGACCCTGTCAGCCAACTGTATGCTAAAGGTCTCTCATGTCATGCCTAGGATCATGCCACTCCAGTGCTGGTGATGCAGGAGGCATTTATTGTCTGACCACCAAGCACAGGCAGGGTGAGAAGCAACCCTTCACACTGAATCTATATCCTTGGTTTCCTGAGACTCACTTTAGGATTTCAATTCCATTTAGTTTGGGGTAGCACTTCCCTGGTAGCTCAACTGGTAAAGAATTCGCCTGCAATGTAGGAGACCCCAGTTCAATTCCTAGGTCAGGAAGATCCAGTGGAGAAGGGATAGGCTACCCATTCCAGGATTCTTGGGCTTCCCTTGTGGCTCAGCTGGTAAAGAATTAGCCTGCAATGTGTGAGACCCGGGTTCAAACCTTGGGTCAGGAAAATCCCCTGGAGAAGGGAATGGCTACCCACTCCAGTATTCTGGCCTGGGTCACAAAGAGTTGGACTAGACTTAGTGACTTTCACTCACTCAGTTTGGGGTAAGAGATGCTTGTACTAACAGAATCTGTTCTTTTAAAATCATTATTGATTTTTTCTTTCACCATTTCCTGATTTTCCTCAACAGAGTTTGGCATTTTGTATGGATTTCAGTTTTGGAAACCTACACACATAATTTCGTTAAACTAATTTCTATAAATTTGTATTGCTTCCATTGAGTTTTAACCTTTTTGAGACTGAAGAATAGGCTATATTCATCTTTAGATTCTTTACCTCTGACATAGAATTTGATATATAAAGGTCTCAATATATTTCTTTGTAGTGTGTCTTATTCAAAACGTAAGCAGACTTCTATGAGATTACTGAAAAACTGTTAGCAACACCTCACTTATAACCCGCTCCAGAAATGTTGCCTCTGCTCCATGGTGCTGTCTCACACTGTAACTGATCATTCATAGCTTTTCATTTGTCACATGTTACTGCATGTGCTATTTTATCATAAGTGAAAGTGAAAGTGTTAGTTAATCAGTACTGCCGGGCTCCAGTACTGCCAGGCTCCTCTGTTCATGGGATTCTCCAGGCAAGAATGCTGAAGTGCATGGCCATTCCCTTCTCCAGGGGATCTTCCCGACTAGGGATCAAACCCAGGTCTCCTGCATTGCAAGCAGATTCTTTTCCATGTGAGCCACCAGGGACTACTCCCTAAACAATAAGCTCCTCTTTTTCTGGGTGAGATTGCATCAGATTCATGTTTGCATCTCACATGCTGTATTGTCATGGGGTACATTCAATAAATGTCTTGTTTAATTTTTTTTTTAAATATTTTTTAGAACCTGCTTTTCATATTATTAATTTACAAGTAACTGTCTTGAATAATGGAGAAGGCAATGGCACCCCACTCCTGCACTCTTGCCTGGAAAATCCCATGGACGGAGGAGCCTGGTCGGCTACAATCCATGGGGTCGCTAAGAGTCAGACACGACCGAGCGACTTCACTTTCACTTTTCACTTTGATGCATTGGAGAAGGAAATGGCAACCCACTCCAGTGTTCTTGCCTGGAGAATCCCAGGGACAGGGGAGCCTGGTGGGCTGCTGTGCCTGGGGTCGCACAGAGTCGGATACGACTGAAGCGACTTAGCAGCAGCAGTCCTGAATAAAAGATCTAAACACTCTCTTGTCTCTTATGTCTTTCAACACAGTCTCCTGCATGCTATAGACATTCAACAAGCATTTGTTGAATGAAAAAAAAAATGTTTTGGTCTAGCAGAGCACTGGAATATTTATAATGTAAAGTAGGGCAAGTATGACCATGAAAGCAGAAATTCATTTCATAGCTCACCCCATGCAGTCTTTCTCCTTTTACAGTCAGGAGGGGTCAATTCCAGGCATAGTTCCCTGACCTTAAGCTTTTCCTAGCAAGACTTGTACACTAAGTTCTCCAGCTCTACAGGAAATAAATAAAGTTTTCTGAAGGGTGGTCTTAGAAGTCCCTTCCCCTGTTTATGTGGAAGCAAAGGGAAAACACTTCCTGCTCTGCACCTGCCCTTGACTCTTGAGGAGAATCCTCATTTTTACCTGTTCAACCTTATCCTGGAACTAAACTCACTTGAATGTAGCCTGCTAGGATGTCCTGCAGAGGTGGTCTGACACTTCCTTCTAAACTAACTCTCATTGTTTTGGCATTTGGGGATGTCTGCGAAGCTGAAAGGGCTCCCCTGATGGCTCAGGCGGTAAAGACAACCCACTTGCCTGGAAAATTCCATGGACAGAGGAGCCTGGCAGGCTACTGACAATGAGTCGCAAAGAGTCATACACAACTGAACGACTACGCTCACAGGTGCACAAAGCTGAAAAAGTAAGGACACATAAGCCATAATGAAGACTGTGTAACCCACTTTTATATGCGACTGCAGCACTAGTGACTTCCCTTACCCTAGTGACTTCAGGCCTATGGACTGCTAATCTCTTTATTTCCACCTCCTCATAAACCGATGTGAATCTTGCCACTAATCAGAGAAGGTCTACCTTTGAGACATGGTAGGTACTGTAGGACAAACAGTTACTTGTACACATCGCACTTACATAATTCTGCAGTCAATCTGGCAGAGACTTTCTCCTTTCCTCCCAGATCAAAGTGTTTCCTGATGGAGATTTAAAATCTCTCTTATCATAAATTTGAAGATAAAGATTTAATGAGTGAAATCTGTGAGCCAAGGGATTAAACTAGAGCTGTCTTCAAGAAAATTAGAGATACCAAAGGAACATTTCATGCAAAGATGGGCACAATAAATGTGCCCACAGAAATGGAATGGACCCAATAGAAGCAGAAGATATTAAGAAGAGGTGGTAAGAATACACAGAAGAATTGTACAAAAAGATATTCATGACCCAGATAACCACGATGGTGTGATCACTGATCTAGAGCCAAACATCCTGGAGTGTGGTCAAGTGGGCCTTAGGAAGCATCACTACAAACAAAGCTAGTGGAGGTGATGGAATTGCAGTTGAGATATTTCAAATCCTAAAAGATAATGCTGTGAAAGTGCTGCACTCCATATGCCAGCAAATTTGGAAAGTGCAGCAGTGGCCACAGGATTGGAAAAGGTCAGTTTGCATTCCAATCCCAAAGAAAGTCAATGCCAAAGAATGCTCAAACTACCACAAATTGCACTCATCTCACATGCTAGTAAAGTAATGCTCAAAATTCTCCAGCCAGGCTTCAGCAATACATGAACCGTGAACTTCCAGATGTTCAAGCTGGTTTTAGAAAAGGCAGAGGAAGCAGAGTTTGAAGTGCCAACATCCGCTGGATCATCGAAAAAGCAGGAGAGTTCCAGCAAAACATCTATTTCTGCTTTACTGACTACGCCAAAGCCTTTGACTGTGTGGATCACAACAAACTGTGGGAAATTCTGAAAGAGATGGGAGTACCAGACCACCTGACCTGCCTCCTGAGAAATCTGTATTCAGATCAAGAAGCAACTGTTAGAACTGGAATAATAGGCTGCTTCCAAATTGGGAAAGGAGTAGGTCAAGGCTGTATACTGTCACTCTGCTTATTTAACTTATATGCAGAGTACATCATGTGAAATGTTGGGCTGGATGAACCACAACCTGGAATCAAGATTGCCAGGCTAAATATTAATAACCCAGATATACAGATGACCCCACCCTTATTGCAGAATGCAAAGAACTGAAGAGCCTCTTGCTAAAAGTGAAAGAAGAGAGTGAAAAAACTAGGCTTAAAACTCAACATTCAGAAGACTAAGATCATGGCCTCTGGTCCTGTCACTTCATGGCAAATAGATAGGGAAACAATGGAAACAGTGAGAGACTTTATTTTGGGGATGCTCCAAAATCACTGCAGATGGTGACTGTAGCCATGACATTAAAAGACACTTGCTCCTTGGAAGAAAAGCTATGACCAACCTAGACAGCATATTAAAAAGCAGAGACATTACTTTTCCAACGAAGATCTGTCTAATCAAAGCTATGATTTTTCCGGTATTCATGTATGGTTGTGAGAGTTGGATCATAAAGAAAGTTGAGTGCCAAGGAATTGATGCTTTTGAACTGTGGTGTTGGAGCAGACTCTTGAGAGTCCCCTGGACTGCAAGAAGATCCAACCAGTCCATCCTAAAGAAAATCAGTCCTGAATGTTCATTGGAAGGACTGATGCTGAAGCTGAAACTCCAATACTTTGGCCACCTGATGAGAAGAAGTGAGTCATTTGAAAAGACCCTGATGTTGGGAAAGATTGAAGGCAGGAGGAGAAGGGGTCGATAGCGGATGAGATGATAGGATGGCATCACTGTCACAATGGACATGAGTTTGAGCAAGCTCAGGGTGTTGGTGATGGACAAGGAACCCTGATGTGCTTCAGTCCATGGGGTCGCAAGGAGATGGACATAACTGAGTGACTGAACTGAATGAACCAAGGTGCAGGCAGATGTTAAGTCCTCTTTCACTGGATGGATTGAGGGTTTTTGTTTTTTTTTTTCTCTTTTGTTTTGTTTTTCCTTGTTTCTTTTACGGTAGGAATGTGTGTCAATAAAATTGTTCATTCAAGTTTAGAAAGAAGGTGCTGAGGACATAGCAAACAGCAGAGAACATAGAAAAGGAAATACAGAATAAACTGAGATGGTTTAAAGAAAAAGGAACAGCCAGAGAACATAAAATAACAACAAAACCTCTAAACCTAAGGCCATAGTTTAAACCCAATGTAAACCACAGCAAATTCAGTGCCATCCGGACTTTAGCTGAGTGATATTGCCCTTTGATAGGTGGGTAAAGTTAGCTCAAGCCTTTATCCTAAGTCAGCTACAAAGTCCTGCCCCAATATATCCAAGGATTAAAATCCTCATGGTCATTCTGATAGATGTTTTTGCTTCTGTGAAGCTCATATAGCTTCATCACAAATCTTTGTTTCTGAAGCAATAGCCATTGAACATTTAGGAAGATCAAGATAGTTTTTATGTCAGCAAGGCATACCACTTAACAATTATCTTAGATGATCCTGTAATAGCCTATGGCTGATGCAACAATCACCTTCTGTACTAGCTTCAGCCTTCTGATATAAGTCCTCCTTTCTTCTCTTTTCACTCTGTGAAAGCTTAAAAATGCCCTTACCCCTTAAAGATATCCACATTTTAATCCTTGGAGTTGTGAATGTTACCTTACACAGGGTAAAGAAGAAAGCAAAAAAATCTAGATAAAATTAAGAGCTTGAAATAAAGATGTATTCTGTCTGAGTGGACTGTGAATTCAAATGCATGAATCCCTGTAAGAGGAAGGCAGAGCGATATTTTATAGGCAGACATACAGAGGAGAAGGTGATGTGCAGACAGAGAGAAAAGAAATGTAAAGGTGCTGACCTTGAAAACTGCAGTGATGCAGCCACAGGCCAAGGAATGCGGCAAGCTATTTACTGTAAGAAGTGGGGAGAGGCAAGGGATGGATTCTCCACCAGAGCCTCCAGAGGGAGTGCAGCTTTGCCAAACACCTTTGTTTCCATACAGTGACCCTTACTTTGTACTTCTGGCTCCCAGGATTGTGAAGAATCAGTTTCTGTTGTTTTATGCCCTCAAGTTTGGGTAATTTGTTCCACTTATCATTGGAAATGAATCCATTCTCAGGCCTCTCTTTTCTTTTTCATAATTTGTTCTTCTCTTCTTTCTTTTATCCCAAGTTTCTCACTGTCACATTTGCAGAACAGTTTGCTGTCTTTTGTGTATACACTGGCTTTCTGGATATTTACCTTGGTTGATCTACCTAAGAAGCAGGTTCAGTGCAGGATGGTTGGTTGACCCACTGATAGTTGTGCAAAAATTCGACCAAATGTTTCAATTATCCTTTTTTTTTTTTTCAACATTAGGCTAGATCACATTTCTGAATTAGAGTTTTCCTGCATAAGCAATTCTACTCTTGCCTTAAATACTGGATGAGGGGAGTAGGATGGGAGGCTGAGGAAAATATACTTTCATTTTTTAGTTAGAGTACATGAAGGACTGATGCTGAAGATGAAGCTCCAATACTTTTGCCATCTGCTATGAAAAGCTGACTCATTGGAAAAGACCCTAATGCTGGGAAAGATTGAAGTCAGGAGGAGAAGGGGACGATAGAGGATGAGATGGTTGGATGGTATCACTGATTCAATGGAGATGAGTTTGAGCAAGCTCCGGGAGTTGGTGATGGACAGGGGAGCCTGGCGTGCTCCAGGCCTTGGGGTTGCAAAGAGTTTGGCACAACTTAGAAACTGAACAACAACAAAGCGTAGGGAATCAGAATAACAATTATCTCTGACAAACATATAGGTAGGCTTGGAAAAATATTTTGAAGAAATAGAGAAAAAAGCCACACGTAAGATATTTAAAGCAAAAAATCAAAAGCAGAGGAACAAAAGAAATTCCTTGGGTGTTCAGTGGTTAGGATTCATGGCTTTCACTGCCCTGGTTTGGGTTCAACCCTTAATCAGGGAACTAAAATCCTGCAAGTCACATGATGTGGTCAAAAATAACTACAGGCAGAGGTGCAACCCTTCAAGACATTTAATGGAGACATGTAGCTGATCCTGTGAATTTTACAATCCCTCCATAAGAGGAGGAATTGAATGAAATGTATACTCACACTATATCATAGCTTCAGACTGATTGTAATTTTTGGTAATTGGTTGAATTGTTTGTGTAACTTGGTAATACTTCTATTGTAGAGATTTTCAGAATGTGATTCTCAAAAGTATCATAGATACGTGTTAAACATGCAGATAGATTTCTGGGCATCAACCTAGACCCAGGTCAAACTCTCTGACACAGAGAACTGATGGATTGTATTTTTAACAAACTAAATTTGAGAAATGCTTATCTTCTGATATTTTAATATATTTACTAATTTTCAGAGTTATGTGGAATGAACAAGTAAATAATATTTATTAACTGGTAGATGCTATTTCTGTAACTGTGGGTTACACAAAAGGTTTCCCATTTTGTTCCACATCCCAGTTGAAGATTCCTGCCATCTATCCTAGGTAGCACACTAACTGGAATAAATTACTGTTTCTCTCCACAAGGAATAGATACACAGTTTGAGATGAGTATTTCTGATTTGATCTGCCTGGAGGCCTACCCTTGGAGTAGAGAGAAAAAAAAAACCTTGAGGTTTTTTTTTAAGCCATCATAATAGATATCTGAAAACAACTCAAATGGAGCTGAATTGCCTAAGCTGCTGAGCGTACCAATAGAGTCAAACCTAAAAAAGAATTTGGAAGAAATACAGTGAAGCCTCTGTATTTGAGGAGGCAGAACCCATAGGTACAGAGGGCCAATCGGGAGGAGCAGTAAGGAATCTGAGCATCTATAGTTTGCTATGCACTAGAGTCCTGGAAGCAGTTCCCTGCAGATACCAAGGGATGACTGTATATTCCAAACTCCCTCTGTTCTTGATCTTTTTTTTTTTTTTCCTTTCCTTTCAAAATGCTCAGACTGAAGACCACTGCTTTTAGCTCTCTGGATGACTCCGAAACTCCTGAGGCATAGAGTTAAGACAGATAGTAATCTTCAACTAGGTTTGGAACATAACAGGAGGCAAAGATTTTGAGTTAATGAGTTACTTTTCAGACCAAAATTGCATGACATAACCTGGTATTGTATTTCCAACTCAGGGGAAAAGCGAGTATTTTGTTTCATTCATTATAATACTTCTTTTTCTCTGATTAAGGTTAAGATCAAAAAGACAAATTGTCAGTTCATTTAATTTCCCTGTATAGGGTTTTGCTTTGAAAAGGTGATCTGTTAAAAGACAGTAAAATGAAAGTATCTGAGGTTTGTTTTTCAAGCTCATTGCATTAAAACAGATCTAGTTTTAGTAAGTAAAAAAAAATTATATATATATATGATATGACATATGAATTTGAAATTTTAATGTGTTTACTAATTTTCACAATTTGTGTATGTGTGTGTGTTAGTCACTCAGTTATGTCTGACTCTTTGTGACCCCATGGATGGTAGCCCACCAGGCTCCCCTGTCCATGGAATTCTCCAGGCAAGAATACGCATGTGGGCTGCCATTGCCTCCTCCAGGGGAACTTCCTGACCAGGGATTGAGAACCCTGGTCTCCTGCATTGCAGGCAGATTCTTTACTTTCTGAGCCACCAGGAAATTATCTGAAACTGATTCACAAGTAAATATGAATAAGTAAATATTCACAAGTAAATACTGTCTGTTAACTAGTAGATGTTACTTTTATAACTGGATGTTTTGCAAACTATTCTATTTGAAGAAGAATGGACTTTCAAATCACTATGAATCATCATAAAAATTATATTTTCTTCCATCACTGCTTATGTGAATTAAAAATTAATATAAATTGAGGGATTCATTAACTTTCAAAATATAACCAATTGTCTCTATTCTACCCTTTGGCAGAAGAAGATCAATTGTTTATAAAAGCTTGAGAGTTTCTTTAACTAAGAGAACTTACCCTCTTATTTCACTTGGGTTTGTAGTACATTAAAGAATAAATCATGCAGCAACGGCATGATTTTATGGCAAACTTATTGTCAGAGAAGGCTTGTTTTTCTTATCATGAGAGGTTCAGGAAATTAACACTCTGATGCTCTGAAAGGGTCCTCAGACAGCCCAGATTGAAGAACAGATTGCCTCTGCAATTCCTTCATCCTTTTGTCACACCTTAATAATTATGCACAATAAGTCCCCAAACGCCTCCTATTGTGTACTGCTCATGATCACAGTACCAAAGAGGAAGCTGATGTGCACACAATGAATCAGGAGTATTAACTAGACCCCATCTTTTGTCAGGTCTTGTGTACCAGTAGATGCATTGAAATGGAAGAGCAGCACTTGAAAGGAGCACTGGAAAAAATGTTCCTAACTTGGTTATTGGAAAGAGAAAAACCATGGTGTATGATGGCTGAAGACATTATATACAATTCCATGGTATAAACATATAAACAAATGACTTATAATAATCTCTAAGTTGAGAGAGGGCACAGAAAATCTTTATTCTTTACCTCTAAAAATCACAATAAGATTTAAAATTTTTTTATCTAGGCCAAAATAGAAAGATAAAGAAAAACTAAAACTCAAAAGTAGTAACTTGATACTTTAATGACTTTCTCCTATGAATATATTAGCGGGAATCTGTCAAGAAATAATAAAATAATTATTTGGTTTAATATATCAGAATTTTCATTTTTATATAATTTATTTCTAATGCTAGAAATTAAAAATAAGCAATCTTAAAAAGAATTCAAATTTATTCTGATAGCATTTATCAGGAGCCTTTTTGCTCCCACCCTCTAAGGTATTTATGTTCAGATTCTGTAGCCATTTCTTGCTATTTGTATTTTGGATATCAACAGAAACTACTAATTAAAATAGTATATGTGATGTTGGATTTATCTTTAACATAGTTGTCGGCAATGCAAAACTACACATTACTGAGATGATTATTCAGAATAATTGGTATGCTAAGTTTCCCTTTAAAAAATTAAAATCATTTTTAGTTTGACAATGTATTCGTTTAGCACTTTTTTTTTCCCCTTTAAATGTATTCAGTGGCTCATAGCAGTGCTGGATTGACAGACTTTTGGAGAGGAGGCTTTTGTTTATTCTTCAAATGAGGCCAGAATGGGCAGCAGCAGGGGAAGCTTCCACTTTTAGGCAGGTGGAACTCTCAAAAAAGAAAATTCACACTCCTGTCAATACCATTTAAAGTTCTCACTTACACCAGCTTCACATGAAATAAAGCATTTTGTGGTTGTGACTCACATCTCACTCTCCTTCCCATGCTTAGCTGAAGTTTTCCAGCCAATTCTGGAATTAATATAAATCTACTCATGTCACTGGCTTCGGGTGAGAGCCTGGGAAACCAAAACCACCATTTCTAAACTACAGTAACGCGTCATGTTTTTATCTGTGATATTCATCCTCAGTCTGACCGGAAATGGACTAAAAGAAACTGGAGATAGGAAGGTGATCAACAAGAGTCTGGTTTGTTTCATGGCGGTGGACATCGTGGATATCTGTTCAGTCCAAAGACAGTATTTAACTTTATACCTAAAGACTCTTTTCAGATGAATTTCCCCTGTTAGAGATGGATAGTGCTTTCTTTGACTAACATTGGCTTGCCTGGCTGGGCAAGTATTACATGCAGGGTGACCATGGCATCTTGATGCTGAGATTTTTCTTTTAAATAAAAACCCTGGAAAATGCTAATTAACTGTTTTATCATATCATCTGTCTATAAACAATTATGGGTGAAAATTTGGGAATATTTTAGTTAAATGATTAAATTTGGTAACAGATTTTGGAGTATTTCAGATGCATAAGTACTGAAAATACACTATATAAATTTTGATGTGGGAGAAAATTGTTTAAATATTATTAAAATGTAAAAAAGCAAGATCTGGTGAAAACAGTTTTGATAATAGTTGTATAAATTGAAAATATATGTATAAAATAATATAAAGATCTGATAAAGTCCCACAGACTTCCAGTGTATCATTAGTTTATGGAGACAGTAGACAGCATGGTAAGTGCACATAACAGTATACTAAGTGTAAAAATAATGTGTTTCATAGTAGGTATTCTATATTCATCTTCAAGAAAGCATCGTAAGACTATTTTCATTTCTTAATATGATGGAATAGTATATAACCTCTTCTATCCTTTGAAGAAGAATATTGATTTGACCAATTGGCATGATTTAGATCATTTACTTTCTAGAATTTGGAAGTGATCAGCTATAACATCTATGGTCATATAGGTCACAGATACTGACTTGGATGGCGTAACTTATTAATTATTCATCCATTCTTTCTTCTACCATTGATATGTACTCTCTATTTAAACAGAGTGGATTTACAGGTAAATGAGGTCCCCTTCCTGTCTCTAAACATTATAATAACCATGAACACCAAGTGTGTAACTAGAATATTAAGTAAATGAAGAAACTTCAATTTGAAATTTGCCCTGATATTCTATATATAGAAAACAGCTTTAGAAGCATTATTTTGGGTAAGTTAAATGGCCCATTGTGAACTTCCAGATGTTCATTCAAGCTGGTTTTAGAATAGGCAGAAGAGCCAGAGATCAACTTGCCAACATCCACTGGATCATCAAAAAAGCAAAAGAGTTCCAGAAAAAGATCTATTTCTGCTTTATTGACTATGCCAAAGCTTTTGACTATGTGGATCACAATAAACTGTGGAAAATTCTGAAAGAGATGGGAATACCAGGCCACCTGACCTGCCTACTGAGAAACCTGTATGCAGGTCAGGAAGCAACAGTTAGAACTGGACATGGAACAACAGACTGGTTCCAAATAGGAAAAGGAGTACGTCAAAGCTGTATATTGTCACCCTGCTTATTTAACTTATATGCAGAGTACATCACGAGAAGTGCTGGGCTGGAGGAAGCACAAGCTGGAATCAAGATTGCTGGGAGAAATATCAATAACCCTAGATACACAGATGACACTACCCGTATGGTAGAAAGTGAAGAAAAACTAAAGATCCTCTAGATGAAAGTGAAAGAGAAGAGTGAAAAAGTTGGCTTAAAGCTCAACGTTCAGAAAACTAAGATCATGGCATCTGGTCCCATCACTTCCTGGCAAATAGATGGGGAAACAGTGGAAACAGTGGCAGACTTTATTTTTCTGGGCTCCAAAATCACTGCAGATGCTGACTGCAACCATGAAATTAAAAGACGCTTGCTCCTTGGAAGGAAAGTTATGACCAACCTAGACAGCATATTAAACAGCAGAGACATTACTTTGTCAACAAAGGTCCATCTAGTGAAGGCTATGGTTTTTCCAGTGGTCATATATGGATGTGAGAGTTGGACTATAAAGAAAGCTGAGTGCCAAAGAATTGAAGCTTTTGAACTGTGGTGTTGGAGAAGACTCTTGAGAGTCCCTTAGACTGCAAGGAGATCCAACCAGTCCATCCTAAAGAAGATCAGTCCTGGGTGTTCATTGGAAGGACTGATGTTGAAGCTGAAACTCCAATACTGTGGCCACCTGATGGGAAGAGCTGACTCATTTGAAAAGACCCCGATGCTAGGAAAGATAGAGGGCAGGAGGAGAAGGGGACAACAGAGGATAAGATGGTTGGATGGCATCACCAATTCAATGGGCATGGGTTTGGGTGGACTCTGGGCGTTGGTGATGGAAAAGGAGGCCTGGTGTGCTGCGATTCATGGCGTTGCAAAGAGTTGGACACAACTGAGCGAGTGAACTGAACTGAAATGGCCCATCAAGACATGATTATTTGTAATAATGGTACCAAAATATGTTTCATAAGGATTTTTTTTTCTTAAAGTTCAGAGGTAGATGTGATTTTTAAATTTTTGATCACAATGCCAATCAAAATTTTTTTCAGGAATTTCCCACTTTAAAGAAACCTAGTCTGTCTCCCATTTCAAATGGGAGAAATTGGAAAATGTCTTGTATTCACTCTCCAGGCCTCACTTACTGTGAACCATGGGCACAGTTCTCACGTAGGCTCTCAAATATATGAAGCTGATGTTTTTTTTGAAGCTAGTGAGACATAGAAGCAGGAACCAGAGTGAATTCTTCTGGTGAGACTAGTATCAGGAATGGCAGTTTCCAGAATCAGTAGCATCAGTGGTTAAAATATTGCTATTCAGTGTCCAAAAGAGTTAGGAATAGTGGTCCATGCTGTGTAGTCTGTGACTGGAGACAGTAGTATGGTAAAATGTATTTTTAGCTTGTATGGAAATATTATTATAGTTATATGAAAGTACTGTACTTTTTAAAGTAACACTTTTTAAAAATAAAAACTAGCATCCTGTAGTATGTGAGAGATTCTATGTGATCAAAGGGAACAGTTAACAGAGTGAAAAGACAATCCAAAGAATTAGAAAAAGTGTTTGCAAATCATATGTTTGATGAGGGTTTTATAATCAGGATATATAAGGTGCTCCTATAATGCACAGCAACAAGAAGAGATAATCTGATTTAAAAGCGGACAAAGACCTGGAATAAAGAGTTCTCCAAGGAAGACGTACAAATGGCCAACAAGCCTATGAAAGGTGCTCAGCATCACTAGGTATCACATTTAGGGAAATGCAAGTCAAAAATCACAATTAGTTTTCACCTCATGCTTTTTAAAATGGCCACTGTCAAAAGAACAGAAAACAAATCCTGGCAGAGATTTGGAGAAATTGGATTGCTTTTACACTGTTGGTACAGATAAAAGATGGTACAGTTGCTATGGAAAAACCATATGTAGTTTCCTCCAAAAATAAAAAATAGAATCACCATATGATCTAGCGATCCTGCTTCTGGGTTTGTATCCAAAAGAATTCAAAGCACAATCCTGAATAAATGTTTGTAGGGTTTTTACTTTCATTGCAGGACTTTTCACAATAGCCAAGGGATTAAAGTAACATAAATACCCATCAATGATGAATGGGTACAGAAAATACCATATATACATACAATGGAAATTCAGCTTTTTAAAAAGAGAGATCTTGTCATATGGAAACATATGAAAGAAACTCAAGGATATGCTAAGTGAAATAAGACAATCTCAGAAGGACAAATGTATAGGTTGACACACATGAGACCTAAAGTAGTGAAAATCATTGAAACAGAATGTAGAAAGTTGGTTTGTCAAAGGCTGTTGGAAGGAAGAAGACAATATTAGTGATTAATAGGTATAGAGTTACAATTTTGCAAGATAAAAAATTTCTAGAAATCTGTCATACAACAATGTTATATAACTATCACTACTGAACTGCACATTATTCTTATACACTAACAATGAGAAAACAGAAAGAAAAATTAAGGAAGCAATCCCATTCACCTTTGCAATGAAAAGAATAAATACTTAGGAATAAATCTACCTAAAGAAACAAAAGATCTATATATAGAAAACTATAAAACACTGATGAAAGAAATCAAAGATGACACAAATAGATGGAGAAATATACCATGTTCATGGATCAGAAGAATCAATATAATGAAATTGAGTATACTACCCAAAGCAATTTATAGATTCAATGCAGTCCTTATCAAGCTACCAACAGTAGTTTTCAGAGAACTAGAACAAATAATTTCACAATTTGTATGGAAATACAAAAAACCTCGAATAGCCAAAGCAATCTTGAGAAAGAAGAATGGAACTGGAGGAATCAACCTGCCTGACTTCAGCCTATACTACAAAGCTACAGTCATCAAGATAGTATGATATTCGCACAAAGAGAAATATAGATCAATGGAACAAAATAGAAAGCCCAGAGATAAATCCATGCACATATGGACACCTTATCTTTAACAAAGGAGGCAAGAATATACAATGGAGAAAAGACAATTTCTTTAACAAGTGGTGCTGGGAAAACTGGTCAACCACTTGTAAAAGAATGAAACTAGAACACTTTCTAACACCATACACAAAAATAAACTCAAAATGGATGAAAGATCTAAATGTAAGACCAGAATCTATAAAACTCCTAGAGGAAAACATAGGCAAAACGCTCTCTGACATAACTCACAGCAGGATCCTCTATGACCCACCTCCCAGAGTAATGGAAATAAAAGCAAAAATAAACAAATGAGACCTAATTAAACTTAAAAGCTTTTGCACAACAAAGGAAACTATAAGCAAGGGGAAAAGACAGGTTTCAGAATGGGAGAAAATAATAGCAAATGAAGCAACTGACAAAGAATTAATCTCAAAAATATATAAGCAACTCCTGCAGAGCTCAATTCTAGAAAAATAAATAACCCAATCAAAAAATGGGCCAAAGAGCTAAACAGACATTTCTCCAAAGAAGACATACAGATGGCTAACAAACACATGAAAAGATACTCAACATCACTCATTATCAGAGAAATGCAAACCAAAACCGCAATGAGGTACCATCTCACACCAGTCAGAATGGCTGCGATCCAAAAGTCTACAAACAATAAATGCTGGAGAGGGTGTGGAGAAAAGGGAACTCTCTCACACTGTTGGTGGGAATGCAAACTAGTACAGCCACTATGGAGGACAGTATGGAGATTGCTTAAAACACTGGAAATAGAACTGCCATATGATGTAGCAATCCCACTGCTGGGTATACATACCGAGGAAACCAGAATTGAAAGAGACACGTGTACCCCAATGTTCATCGCAGCATTGTTTACAATAGCCAGGACATGGAAGCAACCTAGGTATCCATTGGCAGACAAATGGATAAGAAAGCTGTGGTACATATACACACTGGAATATTACTCAGCTATTAAAAAGAATGCATTTGAATCAGTTCTAATGAGGTGTGAATGAAACTGGAGCCTATTACACAGACTGAAGTAAGTCAGAAAGAAAAACGCCAATACAGTATATTAACACATATATATGGAATTTAAAAAGATGGTAACGATGACCCTGTATATGAGACAGCAAAAGAGACATAGATGTAAAGAACAGACTGTTAGACTCTGTGGGGAGAAGGCAAGGCTGGGATGATTTGAGAGAATAGCTTTGAAACATGTATATCACCATATGTGAAGTAGATCATCAGTCCAGGTTTGATGCATGAGACAGGGTGCTCAGGGCTGGTATATTGGGATGACCCTGAGGGATGGGATGGGGAGGGAGGTGGGAGGGGGGTTCAGGATGGGGAACACATGTACACCCATGGCTGATTCATGTCAATGTATGGCAAAATCCACTACACTATTACAAAGTAATTAGCATTCAATTAAAATAAATAAATATGAAAAATGGTTACAATGGTAAATTAATATCCTGTGTTTGTGATTATAATTAGAAATGCAAATTAAAATCATTTAAAAATTACCTCTCATTTTTGTGTCTTAGAATTTATTCTCAAAATGTCAACCCCTACCCCTCATATCATCTAGTATGGTCAACTCTGATTATGGCCAATTCTCTGCTCTTGAGACTTCTCTCTTTTTATCCATGTAACCACTTCAACCTCTGCTCAATCCTGAAAAGAATATTGTTCTCGGCAAAATTCTGTAAAAATTTTCACTACTTACTAAGCTCATATATTAAAATTTTTAGATATCTATTTTTTGAATTTGTCATTTTACATTTTGTCTGCTTTTTTTTGTACCAGAGAGGGTCTCCCAGCTGTCTAAGCTGTAAAGAATCCACCTGTAGTGCAGGAGCCACAGGATACAGGAGTTCCATCCCTGGGTCAAGAAGATCTCCTGGAGAAGGAAATGACAATCCACTTCAGTATTCTTGCCTGGAGAATCCCATAGACAAAGGATTCTGGCGGGCTATAGTCCATGAAGTTTCAAAGAGTCACCTAAAGTGATTTAGCATGCATGCAGGCGTGTGCCAGAGAATAATTCTCCCCATGTATCAAGAGTTGTTGTTTCTCCCTGTATCTCAGGGATGTCCATAAGCTGTCTGAATTTTTCCTGCCTAAATTTCTGCTAAGCTTATCTTCATTCCCTTTGTACAGTTTTTAATGGTTTTATTGACACATAGTTCATCTATCATACAATTCATCTTTTTAAATTTCTCAGATCAATGTGTTTTAGTATGTTAAGAGAACTGTGTAACCATCACCATAATTTAATTTTAGAACACTGTCATTATCCTAAAAGGAAATCTGCATATTTGCGGTCTCTCAAAGTCCCTGCCCCTGTCTCTTCTCCCTTCCCATCCTTCGCACCACTTAAACCACAAATATACTCCATCTCCACAGGTTTGCCTACTCTGGACATTTCATGTAAATGTCATCATATAATATAAGGTTATTTTTGACTGACTTTTTTGTTCACAAAACATATTCAAGGTTCATTCACATTGTAGCACGTATTGTAGTACACAGAGTCTATTGGAGTACCAGTCTACTTCAGAATATTTTCATCATGCTCAAAAGAAGCTTGTCTTTCTTAGTTATTCTTAATTCCTGGCCCTCACTCTGGCTCCTAGCAGCCACTAATCCACTATTTCTATAAAGTTGCCTATTTTTGATATTTCCTATGTGGTCATTTGTGATTAGCTTGTTTCACTAGGCATATTTTCAAGGTTCATCCATACGGTAGCATGCATCAGTAATCCATTACTTTTTATTGCCAAATAATATTCCTTTGGATAGATACATCACATTTTATTTATTCATTTATCAGCTGAAGGAGTTTTGAGTTGATCTTACTGTTTATAAAAAATAATGATGCTATGAGCATTCATGCACATGTTTTGTATGGAAATTTTTTTTTTCCATTTTTCTTGGATATATACCTAAGAATTGAATTTCTGAGTCATATGATAACTCCATATTTAACATGTTCAGAAACTCATATTGTTTTCTGATGCAGCAGCACAACTTTACATTCTTACCAATAATGCTACAACTTCTCTACTGTCTTACCAACACTTGTGATTATCATTTTGATATTAACCATTTTGATTTGTGTTTCATTATTGAATAGTGATGTTGAGTATCTTATCATGGGTTTATTGACTGTTTACATATTGACTGTCTTTGGTGAAATATCTATTCAGATCCTTTGCCCATTTTTTAATTCATTTTTCGTTTTGAATTGTTAAGAGTTCTTTACGTTTTGAACACAACACCCTTACCAGATATATGATTTTTACCCATTTCATTAGTTTGTAGCAAACAGTTTTTAATTTTGATAAGGTCCAAATAATTTATTTTTTCCTTTGTTGCTTGTGCTTTTGTTGTCATATTTAAGATGGTTTGCCTAAATCCAAGGTAGTGAAGGCTAATTCTATGTTACTTTTACTCTGTAAATAGTTTTAGCACTTATATTTTGGTCTTGAATTAATTCTTGGTTATAGTATAAGGAAACAGTTCAGCTTCATAATTGTTATTTTTGATTCTCAATCCTATTCCATTTATCTATATGTTTATCTTTATGTCGATATCAAGCTATCTTGATCACAGTAGCTTTGTAGTAACTTTAGAAATCAGAAAACATGGGTCTTCCAAATTTGTTAGTACTCAAGACTGCATTGACTATTTTGGGTATCCTGAATTTCCATGTACATTTTAAGATAAGCTCGTCATTTATGTTTTAAAATGTAGTGGGATTTTGATATGGTTCGCATTGAATCTAAATCAATTTGAGACTATTAACATCTTAACTATCATAACAAGTCTTTCAATCTACAAAATGGGATGTGTTTCTATTTACTAGGACTTTGTTAGTGCATTTCAAAGTGTTTTGTAGTTTTCAAAGTATGAGTATTGCACATATTTTGTTAAATTACTTCTTAAACTTTTATTATGTATGCTGCTGTAAGTAGAATTATCTTAGTTTCATTTGATGATTGTTCATTGCTAGTGTATAGATGTACAACTTGTTTTTGATTTTTGATATTAAATCCCACAAACTTGCCAAAGTAATATGTTAGTTATTTTTTGTAGATTTCTTCAGATTTTCTATATATAAGATTATATCATTTTCCAAAAGAAGACACTTTAAATTCCTTCTTTCCAATCTGTGTGTATGTATGTGTGCATGTATGCAAGTATGTATTATGTTTTTATTACCTTTTAACCTTCTTGGAATCAAGTGAAATATTAAATAGAAGTGCTGAAAATGGACTTATTTGTCTTTTATTTTTGGTCTTAGAAAGCTCTTAGTCTTTTACTAGGTATGACATTATCTGTCAGTTTTTCATAGATTCTCCTTACTAGGTTGAGTCACTTTCCTTTTATTATGAATTTTTCAAGTAATTTTATCAAGAAAGTGTGTTGGATTTTTAAAGTAATTTGGGTCTATTGAGATGATTATGTGGTTTTTATCCTTTATTCTGTTAATAAAGTTAATTAAATTAATTTACCATTGTATGTAAAACCAAATATTCATTCCTGGGATAAATCCCAACTGGCTGTGGGATATATTGGCCATTTTATAATTTATATATAATCCTTTTTATATGTTGCTGGATTTAGTTTGCTGGTATTTTCCTGATGTTTTGCATCTGTAGTCACAAAAGTTATTGATCTGTAGTTTTCTATTTTCTTTTCTGTGATGTCTTTGCTTGACTTTAGACTCAGGGTGATACTGACCTCATACCATGAATTGAGAAAGATGAGAGGAGTAATATACAATTATATTGTCTTTTATGATTACCTACATAGTTATGTTTACCAGCACTCTCTTTTTAAGTGTGCGTGGTTTTAAATTACTACCTGATGTTACTTGTTTTCAGCCTGAAATACTTCAACACTACCCTTATATGTTGAACATGTTAGTAAATTTTTTTTTAATGTGAAAATGTTTTATTTCTGCCTTTGTTTTTAAAGTGATTATTTTGGGAAAGTTTGCTAATTTTGATTCCAGGTTGATTGTTTTTTTCTTTCAATATTTTGAATATGTAATATCACTGTATCTGATGAGATACATCCACTGTTTCTGATGAGAAGTCAGCCTATTCTTTTTGGAGTTCCCTTGTATATGACAAGTCAGTTCTGCTTGCTGCTTTCAAGATTTTTCTCTTTGTCCTTGGTGGTCAACATTTTGATCCTGAAACGTCTGCTGTAGAAATTCCTTTATTTATCTTACAAAAATTCATCAAGCTTTTTGGATGCACAGGATGACGTTTTGATTAAATTTAGGAAGTTTTTGACCACTGTCTTTCACAGTATATTTTTTCTATTCTCTCCCTTCTCCTTCACGTACTTCCTTTGTGAATATATTGCAATGGAACATGGTATGGTATTGCAATGGAATATATGGTATCCTACATTCTTCTGCTTCATTGACCATGCTAAAGCCTTTGCCTGTGGATCACAACAAACTGTGGAAAACTCTTAAAGAGATAGGAGACCACCTTACTTGTCTCCTGAGAAAACTTTATGCAGGGTGAGAAGCAACAGTTAGAATTGGACATAGAACAATGGACTAGTTCCAAATAATGGAAAGGAGTATATCAAGGATATATATTGTCCCCCACTAATTTAACTTATATGCAGAGTACATCATGCAAAATGCCAGCTGAATGAATCACAAGCTCAAATCAAGATTGCCAGGATAAATATTAACAATTTCAGATATGCAGGTGATACCATTCTAATGATAGAAAGTGAAGAGGAACTAAAGAGCTTCTTGATGAAAGTGAAAGAGAATAGTGAAAAGGCTGACTTAAAATGCAACATTCAAAAAACGAAGATCATAGCAACCAGTCCCATCACTTCATGACAAAATGTGGGGAAAGAGTGGAAACAGTGTCAGATTTCATTTTCCTGGGCTCCAAAATCACGGAGGATGGTGAGTGCAGTGATGAAATTAAGATGCTTGCTCCTTGGAAGAAAAGGTATGGCAAACCTAGACAGCCTATTAAAAAGCAGAGACATTACTTCGTTGACAAAGGTCTAGCTAGTCAAAGCTGTGGTTTTTCCAATAGTCATGTGTGGATGTGAGAGTTGGACCATATAGAAGGCTGAGCGCTGAAGAATTAATGCTTTCAAACTGTGGTACTGCAGAATACTCTTGAAAGTCCCTTGGACTGCAAGGAGATCAAATGACTCAATCCTAAAGGATATCAACCCTGAATATTCACTGGAAGAACTGATATTGAAGCTGAAGTTTCAATGCTTTGGCCACCTGATGTGAAGAGCCGACCCACTGGAAAAGACCCTGATGGTGGGAAATATTGAGGACAGGAGAAGGCGGTGACAAAAGATGAGATGGTTGGATAGCATCACCAAATCAATGGGCATGAGTTTGAGCAAACTGCAGGAGAAAGTGAAAGACAGGGAAGCCTGGCCTGCTGCAGTTCATGGGGTTACAAAAGTCCGACACAACTTAGCAGCTGAACAACAATTCTTCTGAAGTCATGTTCATTTTGCCTTATTCTTTTTTCCCTCTCTTTTCTTTTCACTTGATAATACTTATCAATCTATCATCAAGTTCATTGATTTTTGTTTCTGCCAGCTCAAAAATACAGTTGAGTCTCTCTGGTACGTTCTTTATTTTGTGTACAGTACTTTGGAACAATAGAATTTGTATTTGATTGTTTTTTTTTCCAACACTTTCCATCTTTTTGCTGATGTTCACTATTGTTCTCATGCTTTCTTTAAATTCTTTAAGCATAGTTATTTTTATTTCTTGATGATACTTGTAACAGCTGCTTTTAAGTTATTGTCTGCTAAGGGTACTGTGTACTCTGAAAGTCAGTTTCTACTGCCTGCATTTTTTTTCCTATGTATAGATCACAGTTTTCTGATCTTTGCATAGCTCAGTTTCTTTGTTGAAATTGTCTGTTTTAGGTAATAGATTGAAACAATTCTGGATCCGTCTCCTCCACCCACTCCCCCGTCTTATTGTTTGCTTGTTTTATTTGTGTGGTAACTGGAAAGGACTGATTCCGTGAAGTCTTTTTCTCTCACAGTGTGCAGCCTCTGATGTTGCTCTTCAGAGTACAGCCTGGAGTATGTGCACAGCCTCCCGCTAACCTACAGAAGGATGAATGGAGTTTTATTTGGGCTCTGACTGTCTTTTTACCTGATCTCCCTCTTAAGTTTGGATTTTCTGTCTCTAGCAGAATCACATTCATTTAACCTCCACTAATTGCTAGCTGATTGATATATTCCTTTCAACAACTCTCCGGAGGATAAATGCTTCCACTGTCTTATCTAAATAAAACATCAGCTACCCCATTTTCAGAGACAGATTCAAAACTTCAGGCCAGTCTGAAACTCTTTTAACCCTGGGGATGGATAGTTCTTCTTTTCCAGTTATTTTCTTGAATCTTATTGTTAAACTTCTGTCTGGTTTACTTGTTGTCATCATGGAGCTCCTTGCTGCAGTAATAGTCTCTTCTCAACTGCTATGCACCAAGATCTCCACTGATTTTTTTTTTAACCCTGTTCATGGGTGTAAATACTCCTCTTGTGTTTCAAATAAGGTCAACCCATTTATAAAGGGTTATAACACTTTTTGTTCTGATAGAAATTTCACATCCTCCTGTGCAGAAACTCTGTGCCACTGCACCTGAGCTGGAGTGCCCTGCTTTTCTTGAGACTACTCCACCCTGAAACTGAGCTCTGGAGTGATGGTTGTGTGATAACTCTAAACTGTGTTTGCCTGGAATAGAGCTTCTGCAATATGAAGCTGGGGTGGGGAGGGGATGGGTAAAAGTCACAGGAAGAAGTCATCACTTTAGACTAGGAGCTGGGAGCAGAGTGAGGGACTCCCATCTTCTCAGTTGCACCTGCCCGGACCAGAGATTTTGCCACACTAAGCTGATGGAGGAGAGACATTGAATAAAATGGCACAGACTAAGCTTGCATAGATTTTCTTGAAAAAATGTTTGTACATTTGCTATTTGCAAATTCCCAGGGGACAATTCCCAGAGATTTAAAGGAATTAAAAAAAAAATTTTCATGAGTTATGGTTGTTTTGCTGGGAAGAGGGTCCAAGAAGAACATCGCAGCAGCATTCCACAAGTGCTCCTCATCCTCTGTACATTTTTACTATCTGGTAATTTTATCTTCTCGTATTTCGTATTTCATTTCACTCCTTGTACATTTGCTTTTGGAGGGCAGATCCTATGTATCTGAGTTGTCCACACTGTTTTCAGTGGTTGTTCGTTAAATAAGTATGCCATATTCTCCACGTCCAATAGTCTACCTAAACCCACTTCCACTCAATATGAAATACTTCTCTCTAACCAGCATGTGTGTGTTTCCTGCCCTGTGAACTATGTCTTCTCCTCAGATTTATTTCTGGTCTACTTTGACATGTCTCAAAATCCACTGTGGCTCCACAAATAAAAGCAATGGTTTTAAAACCACTCTACGTCCTCAGTTAGTTCTGTTGCACTACCTTGCATTCTCCACACATTGTTCAATCATATGGAAGTATGGTCACATGAGGGCTTCCCTCAGGCGCTCAGTGGTAAAGAACCCGCCTACCAAAGCAGGAGACCAAGGTTTGATCTCTGAGTTGGGAAGATCCCATGGAGAAGGAAATGGCAACATATTTCAGCATTCTTGCCTGAGAAATCCAGTGGACAGAGGAGTCTGGTGGCTTATACAGTTCATGGGGTCACAAAAGAGTCCGGCATGACTTACTTACTGAGTAAGTAACAACACTATGGTGTCCTGAATTTACAAATTACAGATTTAAACAATATCATTGTGCAAGGAGAGAAGTAGATTTATTATATGCTTTCAAAAATATTTGTAATTATAATATAACTAACTTTTATACAGTACCTACACTATGTGTTCAGTACAGTTCAGTTACTCAGTCGTGTCCAACTCTTTGAGACCCCATGGACTGCAGCACACCAGGCCTCCCTCCCTGTCCATCATCAACTACCAGAGTTTATTCAAACTCACGTCCATTGAGTTGGTGATACCATCCAACCATTTTGTCCTCTGTCATCCCCTTCTCCTCCTGCCTTCAATATTTCTCAGCATCAGGGTCTTTTCCAAAGAGTCCATTTTTTGCATCAGGTGGCCAGAGTATTGAAGCTTCAGCTTCAGCATCAGTCCTTCCAATGAATATTCAGGACTAATTTCCTCTTGAGAAATCTGTATGCAGGTCAGGAAGCAACAGTTAGAACTGGACATGGAACAACAGACTGGTTCCAAATAGGAAAAGGAGTCCGTCAAGGCTGTATATTGTCACCCTGCTTATTTAACTTATATACAGAGTACATCATGAGAAACGGTGGGCTGGAAGAAGCACAAGTTGGAATCAAGATTGCTGGGAGAAATATCAATAACCTCAGATATGCAGATGACACCACCCTTATGGCAGAAAGTGAAGAGGAACTAAAAAGCCTCAAAAAGTTGGCTTAAAGCTCAACATTCAGAAAACGAAGATCATGGCATCTGGTCCCATCACTTTATGGGAAATAGATGGGGAAACAGTGGAAACAGTGGCAGACTTTATTTTTGGGGGGGCTCCAAAATCACTGCAGATGGTGACTGCAGCCATGAAATTAAAAGACGCTTACTCCTTGGAAGAAAAGTTATGACCAACGTACACAGCATATTAAAAAGCAGAGATATTACTTTGCCAACAAAGGTCTGCCTAGTGGGCTGCAGTCCATGGGGTCGCTAAGAGTCGGACACGACTGAATGACTTCACTCTCACTTTTCACTTTCCTGCATTGGAGAAGGAAATGGCAACCCACTCCAGTGTTCTTGCCTGGAGAATCCCAGGGACGGGGGAGCTGGTTGGCTGCCTTCAATGGGGTCACACAGAGTCAAAGACGACTGAAGCAACATAGCAGCAGCAGCAGCAGTCAAAGCTATGGTTTTTCCAGTAGTCACATATGGATGTCAGAGTTGGACAGTAAAGAAAGCTGAGCGCTGAAGAATTGATGGTTTTGAGCTGTGATGCTGGAGAGACTCTTGAGAGTCTCTTGGACTGCAAGGGGATCCAACCAGTACATCATAAAGGAAATCAGTCCTGAATATTCATTGGAAGGACTGATGCTGAAGCTGAAACTCTAATACTTTGACTACCTGATGTGAAGAACTGACTCATTTGTAAAGACCCTGATGCTGGGAAAGATTAAAGGCAAGAGGAGAAGGGGATTACAGAAGATAAGATGGTTTGGATGGTATCACAAACTTGATGGATATGAGTTTGAGTAAGTTTTGGGAGTTGATGATGGACAGGGAAGCCTGATGTGCTGCAGTCCATGGGGTGGCAAAGAGTTGGAAACGACTAAGTGGCTTAAATGAACTGAATTTCCTTTAGAATTGACTGGTTTGATCTTACAGTCCAAGGGATTCTCAAGAGTCTTCTCCAACACCACAGTTCAAAAGCATCAATTTTTAGAACTCAGCTTCCTTTATGGTACAAATCTCACATCCATACATTACTACTGGATAAACCATACCTTTGACTAGATGGACTTTTGCTGGCAAAGTAATGACTCTGTTTTTTAATGTGCTGTCTCGGTTGGTCATAGCTTTTCTTCCAAGGAGAAAGAATCTTAAACTGAAGAAAGTAAGGAAAACTACTAGACCATTCAGGTATGATCGAAATCAAATCCCTTATGATTATACAGTGGAACTGACAAATAGATTCAAGGGATTAGACCTGATAGACAGAGTGCCTGAAGAACTATGGATGGAGGTTTGACATTGTTCAGAGGCTGTGATCAAAACCATACCCAAGAAAAAAAAATGCAAAAGTCAAATGGTAGTCTGAGGAGGCCTTACAAATAGTTGAGAAAAAAGGAAAAGCTAAAGGCAAAGGAGAAAGGGAAAGATATACCCAACTAAATGCCGAGTTCCAAAGAATAGCAAAGGGTGATAAGAAAGCCTTCCTCACTGGTCAATGCAAAGAAATAGAGGAAAACAATAGAATGGGGATGACTAGAGATCTCTTCAAGAAAATTAGAGATACCAAGGGAACATTTCATGCAAAGATGGGCTCAATAAAAGACAGAAACAGTATGGACCTAACAGAAGCAGAAGATATTAAGAAAAGGTGGCAAAAATACACAGAAGAACTATACAAAAAAGATCTTCATGACCCAGATAACCCCAATGGTGTGAACACTCACCCATAGCCATGCATCCTGGAATGTGAAGTCTAGTGGGCCTTAGGAAGCATCACTATGAACAAAGCTAGTGAAGATGATGGAATTCCAGCCGAGTTATTTCAAGTCCTAAAAGATGATGCTGTGAAAGTGCTTCACTCAATATGTAAGCAAATTTGGAAAACTCAGCAGTGGCCACAGGACTGAAAAAGTTCAGTTTTCATTCCAATCCCAAAGAATGGCAATGCTAAAGAATATTCAGACTACTGCACAATTGCTGTCATCTCAGACCATAGCAAAGTAATGTTCAAAATTCTCCAAATGAGATTTCAGCAGTACATGAATCAAGAACGTCCAGATGTTCAAGCTGGATTTAGAAAAGGCAGAGGAACCAGAGATCAAATTGCAAACATCCATTGGATCATTGAAAAAGCAAAAGTTCCAGCAAAACATCTACCTCTGTTTTATCGACCATGCCAAACCCTTTGACTGTGTGGATCACAACAAACTGTGGAAAATTCTTAAAGAGATGGGAATATCCAACCACCTTACCTGCTTCTTGAGAAATTTGTATGCAGGTCAAGAAGCAATAGTTAAGACCAAACATGGAACAAAGGACTGGTTCCAAATTGGGAAAAGAGTACATCAAGGCTGTATATTGTCACCCTGCTTATTTAACTTATATGCAGGCAACTTAAGCTATTGCAAGTATTCTGATCAAGTGCCTTGGTCCAATGCATAATTTTTTACTTGCTCACAATAATTCATTTATAGTCATTTACTTAGAAAAAATAAAAAGCAGATACTAGGTATTTATTAATGGTATTCTGTGTTAAATATGGCAGCAAAGTAAAGTTGTCATTTCTTTCAGTCTCCCTTTTCCCCCAAAATCAACTATGCTCCTGATCTCAATACTTTCTCTTTCATTAGATACACAGGGACCATGCTACATGGTTTACAGTAAGTAACCATTATGATCTGAAATGCCAAAGCTAACATCATATTTCTTAGCTCTAATATCATTAGACAGTCATATTTTTTGGCTGTGACAGCAGGGCTATGACAGATGACACTTTGAGAGTGTTGGAGGAGAAAGCTCATATAGCACTTAATCAAATGGTTGCAGTGTCTAAAAGGATTAAAGTCAAACAGGCTATGACTCATAAAATTATGTTTTTGATTATTATCTTAAAACTGACAATGAAATACTGTCCATCTTAAATGTATGTGTGTGTGTATTTTGTATTTTTTTTGGAAATAATTCCACAGGACAAAAACCAATATGCTTTCTCCAGAGAGCTTACATATATAATATGTAGACAAGTATGTGTGTATTTATGTATTTTTTATGCTTCCTGAATACCTTACATAGTTATCTTCATGCTTATCCTTATACTTTGATTGTTTTTTGTAGTTATAATCACTTTTTCTTTTTTTACTGTTTTATAATCTATGTCCTTGCTTAACTGATCAATTCTTACTATATACTTGTTTTTTCTATTGGAATTTTCCCTTTCCTATAGATTATTACTTTTCTATATGAAAAGATCCTTCAGCATTTCTTCTAGGGTAGACAGCACTTCTGAATTATTTTAGTTGTTGCTATTCTGTGTGTGTGTGTGTGTGTGTGTTAGTCGCTCAGTCGTGTCCGACTCTCTGTGACTCCATGGACTGCAGCCCGTCAGGCTCCTCCATCCATGGAATTTTCCAGGCAAGAATACTGGAGTGGGTTGCCATTTCCTTCTCCGATGTGAATTTCAGTAGTGGTAGTTTAGTCACCAAGTCATGTCTGACTCTTGTGACCCCACAGACTGTAGCCTGCCAGGTTCCTCTGTCCATGGGATTCTCCAGGCAAGAATACTGGAGTGGGTTGCCATTGCCTTCTCCAGTCTTTATTTCTCCTTCTGTTCTACATCATAATCTTGCTGGGTAGAGTATCCTAGGTTACAGGCTTTTCCCTTTAAGGACTTTAAATATCAATATATTATGCCATTGCCTTCCCGCAGGCAAAGTTTCTGCAGAGCAGTAAGTTGATAGCTTTATGGGGGTTCCCTAGTAAAAGGCTCTTTGCTTTTCCCTTTCTGCCTTTAGAATCCTCTTTAACTTTTGCCATTTTATGATATGTCTTAATATGGATCTGTTTGGTTTCATTTTATTTGGACCTCTGGTCTTTCTGTACCCTATCTCTTTTCTTCTTCAGGTTTGGGGAATTTTTAGGCATAATTTCTTCAAATACATTTCAGATTTATTTTTTGTCTTTTGTCCTGCTGATACATTTCCATGACTCCTCCTTGCAATCATCCCATCCCATTCTTCCACTAATATTTTGAGAAAAAACTTAGCAACAAAACCAGTAAGGTCCATTATCAATGTTTAATCTGACAAAAATTTTAGTTTTTGATTCCAGTTCTCTCTTACAATTCTCTAGTGTCACTCACTAACCATGGGATAGTTAGTTATATCTTCTATTCTTTAGTAATTCTATTCTTCAACTTTATTTAAATTTTGTTCTTTAAATCAAATTAGATAATGGTGTTGAGAAATAATGCTGAAGCCAGGTGTTGCTTTTCCTTTGCTTTAAGTCAGGTGAGTAGCTGCTTTCCTCAAGTGTGCAAAATGAAAATGTGTCTCAAAACATTGTCCAACCTAATTGCTCAGGGCTTGAAAGTTATCACATTTTTGAGAGCTCTCTGTGGTATAAGACCAGTGTTTTCCTCACTTTCCCTAATGACACAATTTACTAATCTAGACATATTCACTAAAGCATTAACAGATAAATTTCTTGGAGAAAATAGTTATAGTGAAACAATGAATAACATATTATGAGGGAATAATAACATTTAAAATGGAAGAAGTATGTTTTTAATGTTCTAAGGAAAAAGCTAAGGATGTATCAATCCAGTGAGAGTTGGACACAGTGTGGTATAATCAGTTAAAAACAGACAAGCAAACAAAGTTTTCTCAAGCCAAGTTATGGTAGTTATGTTTCCTTATTTTCTCCATTATTCTTCCAGCAACTTAATGGATGTCACACCACTTACCATAAATTCAAATTTTATTAAATCTTTAGCAGTTATCTCCTGTAACAGGAGTAACAGGAGTAAGTAAAGTGACAATGTTCAATCACTATTAACTGGAAAATATATATGATACTCTACCAATGGAAAAACAAATGCTTTTTGACAAAAGTCAAAAAATAGAAATACTCATTATAGTGTATCTTTTGAATTCTCTAGATGCTAATATTTTTATATATCTGATTGTGGTCAAGTTAAATTTATCAATACTAGTTATCACAATAAAACATTATAAAAAATATCAAAGGAGAAATATTCCAAGTATTAACAGCTTACATTAATAGGATTATATTATATTCCGTCTTCTTTACATAAAAATCTTTAGACACTATGTCAGTGTCAGCAACTGTAGTCACTGAATGTTGTCACTACTTTATGACACCTGTTTAAATATGTGATTCTACATTTTATACTTTAGGTTAAATTCATATTTTCTTCAACTAGAACCTATTCATATGGTTTAAATCAATAAGGTGATGAGGGCAAGAGATAATTAGAAATATTTTTATTTTTGAAAAATACAAATTTCAAAGCCAAATCATATCTATTTACAGCTTTCTTGTTTGTTCCAGTTTATTTTCTTCAACTGAATGGCTCTCTTTAATCTAACACGTATCTGATCATCAACTTGAAATCGAATTTTGCAACATGTTAAAACATCTAGAGCAAATAAATAATTTTTAACTAAAACTAAAATTATTGCTTATAATTTTAACAACAGAAACATTAAAACATATGGAACTATTCCATATTTTATTGCACTTACTATTACATTATGGATTATATTAAAATAGCAAAATATTATTAAATTAATCTGTGTCAAAAAGTACATTTTATATTTCAGGACTTTTTTTCCCATGGTTTGAGCAGAATATTTCTAAATTGTTTTATCTTGCTAATAATATTCTGAATTCTCAAAAACAGTGAAAAAAAACTGTAAAAAGATGAATAGAGGAGAAACAAGGTATTATCTGACATGAATTCTTTTCAGCTTTGGAAGGAGATTTTATTTTGAATTTTTGTCATGACACCAAAAAAGCAAGCAGGTCTCTTCAATCCCATGATTTAGGAAAACCTTTTTGGAATGAGTGTTCTTTGGTTATGCTGTTCATTCCTTCAGTGCTGGATTCTGAAGCCAGTGGTTTAATTGTGTCGATGACTAACTTTCATTGTGCAAAGAACTTAATTACATACTATGGTTCAGTTTCTATTTTGCCAGGCAGCCGTTCAGCCATAAAAGAATGCTGTAGAAGTAAGTAGTAAAATGCAAAAGAAATTGAAAGCACATGATTGTAGTCAAGAAGCAAATAAGTAGCTTTCAAAGAAAAGCCAGAATACTTTAACTGGGAGCTGGATTGTACTCCTAAAACAAAGGAACAGTTGGCAGCCAAGAAGAAATATTTTGTAATTTCATTTACTGTTCAATATTATAAAATTATTTGAACTTACTTTTGCACTTTGTTTACTAGTCAATTAGCGGAATTCATCAAGTGAAACACAATTATTTTTCAATGTCATAAAATTTTTTAAAGAATAATATTGTCCTCTGGAGGTATACGGTTATTGTCCATCTCCTGTCTCATGAGATAATTACTTCAGTGTTAAATATATGATAGTGATTCCTTCAGGACTAACAAGACAGCTTTGTAATAATCCCCAGTTATTAAGGCAGTCAGTGTTTAAAGATTTGGATAGCTTCTAAAACTTTATATTGTTTTACTGTTGAATCGAGCTTGTAATATCAAGACACAATGTTGAAAATATTAGATGTCTGTCTGAAACAGCACTGGCTTCAAACTATTGACTCTGAAATGTATTAGAGTGATATTACTTATTTTAAGTAGAATATTTTAATCTGAGCATGATCTAGGCTTGCTAGTTAAAGTAGACCTGAGGGCAGGGGAGACAATGCACCCTGCATCTATAATTACTTTATGTCACTCCTTATGTTTAGTTTTAGTAAAAAGATAATACTTTATTACAACTACATTTCAAGAGTTTTAACACAACATTAGCCATTTAAATTTGTATTAATTTATAGTTTGGGCGGACTTAAGAAATCTTTTAGTTCATTTTTATACTGTCACTTTGTCTGCAATTTAAAACATGTTGAAATTTAGCAAACACAGATGCTAAATAATAAATTCCCTGGAATTGTCAGTTGGTCTGAGTTGGGACAAGACAGAGGAAGCTTTCATGAAGTATATGCAATAGAGCATGAAGAGTATTGATATTGACTTTGCAATCAAATGGGCTGAAAGTGTGAATTCTTATTCTGCTCTGTACTGACAGTGTTACCTTGGATAGGACAATGCCTCTAAACTTTCATTTCTTCATGTATCAACTTAAGATGTGTTATGCAGGGCTGATGTGAGCTTTACATAAGACAATATGTATACAGTGCTTCACACATAGTAAATGCTTAATACCCTTATATTGAACTGGTTCCAGCCCTGGGCTATGTGCTACAATGCTGCCAATGACCTTTCTCATGAAGCATCTTAGGAAGGAAAGCCTTGCTATGACCATGAAAATAATACACTTATATTCTTGATTCAGAGGAATCAGGGAACTTCTGGACCCTCAAGTCACATTTTCTGTTGTTTAGGAATTCCCACATTTAGCTACTGAGTGTGAGCTTTTTGTGTGAGTGTAACATTGATATATAATCTCAAGGATCAATTTTATTACATATTTTCTTTATAAAGTTAAGCAAGCTCTTTAAATGGGTAGGCAAAATTTTGCCTGTTTCTTTTACTAGATTTTCTCTGGAGGCGAAGTGGCAAATGAAGGCTGATACTTAAAAACTAGTGAGTTAAAGACTGTTTAGAGAAGGCTAACATGCATAAATTATAGTATTAGAGTACTGGTACTGGTACTGAGTGAAATAATCTCCTTTATCCCCATATGCACATAGGATTCAGGTTCACAAATTTAAAAGAAATCAGAAAATGAAAATGGGACTTCCTTGGGCTTCCCAACCCCACATCCAAGGAGCCATGGCTGCGTGGGCGCAGGAGGGCCTAGAGAAGCTATCCCACGTTGAAGGTCAGGAACGGCGGCAGTGAGGAGATACCCCTTGTCCAAGGTAAGGAGCAATGGCTGCGCTTTGCTGGGGCAGCCGTGAAGAGATACCCCACACCCAAGGTAAGAGAAACCCAAGTAAGACGGTAGGTGTTGCAAGAGGGCATCAGAGGGCAAACACACTGAAACCATACTCACAGAAAACTAGTCAGTCTAAACACACTAGGACCACAGCCTTGTCTAACTCAATGAAACTAAGCCATGCCCATGGGGCAACCCAAGATGGGCGGGTCATGGTGGAGAGATCTGACAGAATGTGGTCCACTGGAGAAGGGAATGGCAAACCACTTCAGTATTCTTGCCTTGAGAACCCCATGAACAGTATGAAAAGGCAAAATGATAGGATACTGAAAGAGAAACTCCCCAGGTTAGTAGGTGCCCAATATGCCACTGGAGATTAGTGGAGAAATAACTCCAAAAAGAATGAAGACATGGAGCCAAAGCAAAAAGAATACCCAGGTGTGGATGTGACTGGTGATAGAAGCAAGGTCAGATGCTGTAAAGAGCAATATGGCATAGGAGCCTGGAATGTCAGGTCCATGAATCAAGGCAAATTGGAAGTGGTCAAACAAGAGATGGCAAGAGTGAATGTCCACATTCTAGGAATCAGAGAACTGAAATGGACTGGAATGGGTGAATTTAACTCAGATGACCATTATATCTACTACTGCGGGCAGGAATCCCTCAGAAGAAATGGAGTAGCCATCATGGTCAACAAAAGAGTCCGAAATGCAGTACTTGGATGCAATCTCCAAAACGACAGAATGATCTCTGTTTGTTTCCAAGGCAAACCATTCAATACCACAGTAATCCAAGTCTATGCCCCAACCAGTAACACTGAAGAAGCTGAAGTTGAATGGTTCTATGAAGACCTACAAGACCTTTTAGAACTAACACCCAAAAAACATGTCCTTTTCATCATAGGGGACTGGAATGCAAAATTAGAAAGTCAAGAAACACCTGGAGTAACAGGCAAATTTGGCCTTAGAATATGGAATGAAGCAGGGCAAAGACTAATAGAGTTTTCCAAGAAAATGCACTGGTCATAACAAACAATCTCTTCCAACAACACAAGAGAAAACTCTACACATGGACATCACCAGATGGTCAACACTGAAATCAAATTGATTATATTCTTTGCAGCCAAAGATGGAGAAGCTCTATACAGTCAGCAAAAACAAGACTAGGAGCTGACTGTGGCTCGGACCATGAACTCCTTATTGCCAAATTCAGACTTAAATTGAAGAAAGTAGGGAAAACCACTAGACCATTCAGGTATGACCTAAATCAAATCCCTTATGATTATACAGTGGAAGTGAGAAATAGATTTAAGGGCCTAGATCTGATAGATAGAGTGCCTGATGAACCACGGAATGAGGTTTGTGACATTGTACAGGAGACAGGGATCAAGACCATCCCCATGGAAAAGAAATGCAAAAAAGCAAAATGGCTGTCTGGGGAGGCCTTACAAATAGATGTGAAAAGAAGAGAAGCGAAAAGCAAAGGAGAAAAGGAAAGATATAAACATCTGAATGCAGAGTTCCAAAGAATAGAAAGAAGAGATAAAAAAGCCTTCTTCAGCAATCAATGCAAAGAAATAGAGGAAAACAACAGAATGGGAAAGACTAGAGATCTCTTCAAGAAAATCAGAGATACCAAAGAAACATTTCATGCAAAGATGGGCTCGATAAAGGACAGAAATGGTATGGACCTAACAGAAGCAGAAGATAGTAAGAAGAGATGGCAAGAATACACAGAAGAACTGTACAAAAAAGATCTTCACGACCAAGATAATCACGATGGTGTGATCGCTGACCTAGAGCATCACTACGAACAAAGCTAGTGGAGGTGATAGAATTCCAGTTGAGCTATTCCAAATCCTGAAAGATGATGCTATGAAAGTGCTGCACTCAATATGCCAGCAAATTTGGAAAACTCAGAAGTGGCCACAGGACTGGAAAAGGTCAGTTTTCATTCCAATCCCAAAGAAAGGCAATGCCAAAGAATGCTCAAACTACCACACAATTGCACTCATCTCACACGCTAGTAAAGTAATGCTCAAAATTCTCCAAGCCAGGCTTCAGCAATATGTGAACCGTGAACTTCCTGATGTTCAAGCTGGTTTTAGAAAAGGCAGAGGAACCAGAGATCAAATTGCCAACATCTGCTGGATCATGGAAAAAGCAAGAGAGTTCCAGAAAAACATCTATTTCTGCTTTATTGACTATGCCAAAGCCTTTGACTGTGTGGATCACAAGAAACTGTGGAAAATTCTGAAAGAGATGGGAATACCAGACCACCTTATCTGCCTCTTGAGAAATCTGTATGCAGATCCGGAAGCAACAGTTAGAACTGGACATGGAACAACAGACTGGTTCCAAATAGGAAAAGGAGTATGTCAAGGCTGTATATTGTCACCCTGCTTATTTAACTTATATGCAGAGTACATCATGAGAAACGCTGGACTGGAAGAAACACAAGCTGGAATCAAGATTGCTGGGAGAAATATCAATAACCTCAGATATACACATGACACCACCCTTATGGCAGAAAGTGAAGAGGACCTAAAAAGCCTCTTGATGAAAGTGAAAGAGGAGAGTGAAAAAGTTGGCTTAAAGCTCAACATTCAGAAAACGAAGATCATGGCATCCAGTCCCATCACTTCATGGGAAATAGATGGGGAAACAGTGGAAACAGTGTCAGACTTTATTTTTTTGGGCTCCAAAATCACTGCAGATGGTGACTGCAGCCATGAAATTAAAAGACGCTTACTCCTTGGATGAAAGATTATGACCAACCTAGATAGCATATTCAAAAGCAGAGACATTACTTTGCCAACAAAGGTTCATCTAGTTAAGGCTATGGTTTTTCCTGTGGTCATGTATGGATGTGAGAGTTGGACTGTGAAGAAGGCTGAGCGCCAAAGAATTGATGCTTTGAACTGTGGTGTTGGAGAAGACTCTTGAGAGTCCCTTGGACTGCAAGGAGATCCAACCAGTCCATTCTGAAGGAGATCAGCCCTGGGATTTCTTTGGAAGGAATGATGCTAAAGCTGAAACTCTAGTACTTTGGCCACTTTATGTGAAGAGTTGCCTCATTGGAAAAGACTCTGATGCTGGGAGGGATTGGGGGCAGGAGGAGAAGGGGACGACAGAGGATGAGATGGCTGGATGGCATCACTGAGTCAATGGACGTGAGTCTCAGTGAACTCTGGGAGTTGGTGATGGACAGGGAGGCCTGGCGTGCTGCGATTCATGGGGTCACAAAGAGTCGGACATGACTGAGTGACTGATCTGATCTGATCTGATCTGGGCTTCCCTGGTAGCTCAGCTGGTAAAGAATCTGCCTGCAATGCGGGAAACTTGGGTTCCATATCTGGGTTGGGAAGATCCCCTGGAGAAGGGAACGGTTACCCACTCCACTATTCTGGCCTGGAGAATTCCATGGACTGTATATTCAATGGGGTCACAAAGAGTCCAATGCGACTGAGTGACTTTCACTTTCCCTTGGTGGGCCAATAGTAAAGAATCTGCCTGCCAACGAAGGGGACACAGGTTGAATCCCTGGTCCAGATGGATCCCACATGCCATGGGGCAAACTAAGCCCATGGGCTACAACTATCGAGCCAACATATCACAACTACTGAAGCTCCCAGAGTGTTGCAACAAGAGAAGCCACCATAGTGAGAGGCCCACATACCTCGATTAGAAAGCAGTTTCTGCTCACTGCAGCTTGAGACAGCCCAGGTGCGGCAACAGAGACTCAGCATGGCTATAAATAAGTAAGTAAATAAATAATTTAACCCCCCTCCCCTCAAACAACAACAAAAATGAAAATGGCATAAAAAAGCATTTTGTTAACCATCTAAGCATTGGAAAAATAAGAAATTATAATTTTTTTTGTGATGATAAAAGAGGTGTGATCTAATATGGATATTAAGGATTTTAATATTTGTTTATTACTCAGTACTTGGTCAAATGGGCTTCCCTGGGAGCTCAGCTGGTAAAGAATTCACCTGCAAAGCAGAACACCCGTGTTTGATTCCTGGGTCGGGAAGATCCCCTGGAGAAGGGATAGGCTACCCACTTCAGTATTCTTGGGCTTCCATGGTGGCTCAGCTGGTAAAAAATCTGCCTGTAATATGGGAGACTGGGGTTCAATCCCTGGATTGGGAAGATCCCCTGGAGGAGGTCATGGCAACCCTCTCCAGTAGTTTTGCTTTGGAGAATCCCCATGAACAGGGAAGCCTGCTGCTGCTGCTGCTAAGTTGCTTCAGTCGTGTCCAACTCTGTATGACCTCATAGACGTCAGCCCACCAGGCTCCCACATCCCTGGGATTCTCCAAGCAAGAACACAGGAGTGGGTCGCCATTTCCTTCTCCAACGCATGAAAGTGAAAAGTGAAGTCATTCAGTCGTGTCCGACTCTTAGCGACCCCATGGACTGAAGCCCACCAGGCTCCTCTGTCCATGGGATTTCCCAGGCAAGAGTACTGGAGTGGGGTACCATTGCCTTCTCCCAGGGAAGCCTGGTAGGCTACATATAGTCTATGGGGTTACAAAGAGTTGTACACAACTGAGTGACTAAGCACAGCAGAGCATTTGGTCAAATGGTGCAAAGTAATGGCATATTTTAACTTGAGAAATTTAGATCATTAATGCAGAGTAAATTTGCTAAAAGTAAAGGAGATCTACAATCAAGAAAGTTCCCTAAGGATGATAAAGGAATTATCCTTAACTGCTTTAAAAGTCACAGAACATAAAATTTAAGATTCTGGGGATAGGATAAATAATTTAAATGAAATCTTTGATTTTTACCTATGAAACTTTTAGAGTTTTTAAGATATAATCTTTCTGTCAATTATGCTTAAATTATAATCCAGCTAGAAACAAATAGGTGAATTTCATGTTTATTATATAGAAACAGATTATAATACCATGACAATTTGAAGTAATTAAAAAGAACACATGGATTTATTTAAAAATTCACCTTAGATATACAGCAAGATATATACCCTTAGCAAACTGTTCATTTATAGAAGGAAAGATAGATAGATATCCTTCAAAAGGTTTTATAGAAAAATGTGAAATTTGCTCCTGAAATAAAAAGAGAACAAAAATAGACCAGACTTGTTTACTCTAATAGAGTTCTAAATTGTTATTAAAGACACACATCAGAAGGAAATTCTCCAGGGAAAATTTGCTGAAGTCATCATCTAATCATATAATCAGTATAAGCAGGTCAAGAAAATACTCAAGATACTTGCCCTCTAGAAAGTCTGACCTAGAAGAATCCTTTTTTATTTTCTCTTATCTTAGAGGGTAATAACTTAGAGTTGGAAACACATCATCGCTGAGTATATAAAATGGAAACTGAGAATGAGTGAACAAGTAAATGTTATGGACCTAATATCACTAGATGAAAGGCCTTTAAGATAAATGACTTTGGCTTCTTTAATCCACTATGAATAATTTCAGTTGAGGTCTTAGCTTAGCTATTAAGGATTTTGTAGCACTGATAATAAATGAATATAAACAAACGTGATGAAACAACAAAAAGTTTTAAGTACTTTTTTCTACTTTCCTTCAAAAATATTCATTTCCCTATTTAATCAATCTTGAATTGCTAAAGAAAATCAGTAAGTCATCAGAGAATTGCTTTAAATGCTAACACCATAGGAAGAAAAATTGGTCTCCTGTCCTCCTCAAGAATGCATTATTAAAAAATCTGTAAGATGTGTTTCAAATATATACCCACACAGCCAGACAACCACTGCCACCACAAAGAAAGTAAATGATCCAAAAGCGACTTGAACAGAGAGTTTTGTGCATCCTGAAGAAAGCTAAGGCTTTTCAACATATTTGTGGCTTCATTGCAGGAAGCAGACTTTTATTTGTTGATGAAGCTATTATGTATTTATGAAGTATTGCTCTTTCACCGAGGCCATGCACTATTTTTTAAAGTATTGGTTAAAATATAACATATTTAATTTCTTCATCAAAAAGCGGAAAACCAAAGAGTGAGATCAATCTCCCACCCTGTTTTGTAGCAAAAGTTGCCACCTCCAAGATCAGAGGACACAATATGTTTCCATTTATAATTTCTGCATGCTTAAAACTTGGCTGTGAAAAGCCAAGTCTCTTTAAACTGGTGGAATTTGGTGTAGAAACCATAGAATTGTCTGTATTTAAAAAAGAATAGTTTCAAATACTTCAGTTGCTTCTGTGGAACCGAAACACCAAAATTCCAAGTTTCTTATAATCATATTTCCGTTCTTCTAAATTAAATATGTAATCTGACTATAATGCTGAAGATGAAGACAAATGTTTTTTAACTGTTTTTACATTAAGCCTAATAGCCTAGAGAGGAATAATTTTCATCTTTTTTCTATTAAAAGATCTGATATATAAAAAGATGATTTTCAACTGGATAGAAAATGTAAACTAATAGTACTTTAACTTATAGAGTCTACTTTGTAATTCGGTATATTAAAACCCCATGGACTATATAGTCCATGGAATTCTCTAGGCCAGAATACTGGAGTGGGTAGCCTTTCCCTTCTCCAGGGAATCTTCCCAGCCCAGGGATCGAACCCAGGTCTCCCGCATTATAGGCAGATTCTTTACCAGCTAAGCCAACCAGGGAAGCCCAATTAAATCATAGACTTACACAGTTTTCATTATAATATAAATATATATATCTATGTAATTCTAGGAACAGAACTGATATTTGTGGGTCTGTATGTGAATATGGGCATACAAACATTTACAACATATTTAGAACTGGACAAATTGTATTATAGATTGGATTTGTGTAGATTTTTCTTACCAATAATTCTCACACATGGGAAAATTGCATTTTCCCACTTTCCCAAAGTTAGGTATAGCTTTGGACTTCACTTTGCCAATAAAACATGCCTTTAAGGACTTGTACACAATTTTCTCCTTTTTCTTTCCCTATTGCCCAGATCTAAGAAGCCAAATGTTTAAGATGGAACAGTTACAGAATACTAGACCCTCTTTATTGAGTCTTTACATGGAGGACAGTTGCCTTGGAGAGTTTTCCAGACCCATAGATGACATTGTATTACATAGAAGTAGCACTTTGTTGTCTTAAGGATCTGCATTTGTATAATGTTTATTATATAAGCATATTCTAGACTATTATAATCTCTGACAGCAACTTTCAAGCATTTGAAATAATTCTCATCATTGGTTGAAAGGTTTTAGCATGCACTCCATCATATATTTATTTACAAATGTCATAGCTTATTGTTTTGTTTATATGTTTTGTATATTACAAAATTACAGGGTAAAAATAAAAAAGGATAAATTAAAAAACTAAATTCAGTTCTCTAATACTTTTCCCCCACTCTAATCTTTTGTCTTTGTTCCTTGATTACCTGCATCCCACTTAGAAATCACTGATTCAGAATTTAGTGGGATTGATATAGAAAACAAGAGGAAAATTCACTATCAAATATAAAGAGACCCTCTACTTTGGGATTCTACTCATTAAATCTCCTCTCAATAGAAAAATGTGTTTCAAAGTGTGCCTCAGAACCACGAGTGTCTTCCTCTACACTAAATTGATCACAGTCTCGGTCGGGGCCTAGCAATCTACTGTATTAGGTTCACTATTTGATCCTTAAATGTTTTAAAGTGTTATAAGCTTTGCCTTAAAGTGGTCTGGAATAAAAAACATAAAAATTTAGATTTTACTCTGTTGCAAATACCTGAAGATGATAATATAGATACTATTGAGATTTTTGTGTGTTACATTTCTACACTTGCCAGTAATGGCTAATTTGAAGCCGAAGTTGTAAGACAGCATTCCATGTAAACAGAAATTCTTCTGGAAATAATCTTAATTAAAGCATCATTAAGAGAGGAAATCAAAAGATGTCCCAAATCCAAGCTAATAAAATCAATTTATGAAACGACAGTAGAAGATAAAGGTCTAAGAAATTTGAAGTATACAAGCACTGGCCACATATGAGATATATGTGGGGAAAAAAAAAGAAACTATAAAGATATTAAGGATATGTTGGAAAAAGGTATGGCAGTCCACTCCAGTATTCTTGCCGGGAGAATTCCATGGACAGAGGAGCCTGGTAGGCTACAGTCCATAGGGTCGCAAAGAGTTGGACACAACTGAAGTGACTTCGCATGGAGAATATATAAGTTTAAAAAATGGCAATTTTTACCTATTGTTTACTGAGTTTACAGGTAGGTGCATTCCACTGTATAATGTTCGATGAAGAGGCTTACTATTGAATATGATGAAAAAATGTAGAAAGAATCTTAAATTCATGAATGGTAACTTAATCAGATTCTCTTCATTAAGATAATTTTCAGTTCTTAAAGCTTTGCCAAGCAATTCAACAGTCAGTTTAGGATCAACTCTGAAAAAACTTGTTAATTGTGACCCAAAGTAAAGTTCTAAATAAGTTATCTTTCTCCGGCAAAGACTTGAGATAAATGTTGATTTTTAAAAATTCTAGAACATAGAGCCATCCTTTCATTTATTCAGTACTCTTTACAATGGCACCCCACTCTAGTACTCTTGCCTGGAAAATCCCATGGACGGAGGAGCCTGGTAGGCTGCAGTCCATGGGGTCGTTAGAGTCGGACACTACTGAACGACTTGACTTTCACTTTTCACTTTCATGCATTGGAGAAGGAAATGGCAACCCACTCCAGTGTTCTTGCCTGGAGAATCCCAGGGACGGGGGAGCCTGGTAGGCTGCCGTCTTTGGGGTCGCACAGACTCGGACACGACTGAAGTGCCTTAGCGGCGGCTTTACAAAATTTCTTCCTCTCATCTTCAAACCGTGCATCATGTCTGGAACTTTCTAGACACTTAACAAATATTTGTTCAGTTGAGTTATCATAGAGATTTCCATCTCTCATTTGGTGTGGCTTAAGACTGACCTAGAATTTCAGGAGGTAATCACATTAACCAGAAGCAAGAGAGAATATCAATCAGAATGGCCTTTGGGGGACGAGGATGGAGCAATAAGTTACCTCTGACTGGCTTCCTGACCCATGGTACAAAACTGGTAAAGGGAATGGGCAAACTTCACTGGATTCTAGTGACAAAGGCTATACAGCATGCCTGTCATCCACTCTGCCACACTCAGGTGCTTCAGAGCAGAGGGGTACCCCAGATGAGCAAGAGCCAACAGAAGGGCAAGAGCTGTTGCACAGGTCTATGAATGACTCAAAGTCCAAGTGTTAGGGCTACAGATAGCCTAGAGATCTGAACTTGTTCTGTACGCAATGGGAGAGTCACCTTAAATTGAGTACCACCACTATTTCAGCAACCCAATTTCACACGATCCCTTGGAGGCAATTTTGGGGCCATGGAACAACTCTATAGGTACAAGCCCTGGAACTCCTTGGATGTGTGTTAAGCCTCCCATCACTGTGGTGGGAGGTTGGAGCACATCATGCAGGAGACAGATTGGGACCAAAAAAAAAAAAGACTATGTGAGTCCCAGTATGTGCCATTCTGCCAGCTCAGCTGATCCCAAATACCGCAGGAGAGCTTGGAAAGATTTGAGAAAGACACTCCAAAGCTCAAAGAGCCCCTTACGTGAGGGCCTGGCACAGGGACCCCAATAACCTGGATGTAAGGGTGGTATTGATCTGAATCAAAGTCTCCTGGGGTACTTGTTAAATATGCACATTTCTTAGTCCACCCTAGACATACTGAATCAGAACCTGTGTGGAAAGATTTGAAAGTTTACCTTTAGCAAGCTTCTGGTTATTTTTAGGGATACTGATGACTGAGAGTCACTGGTTGCATTTATAAGATGTATAGATTATATAATCTGGCTCATTAGTGCTTACTCAAATTGATATCTCAGCTCATTTACCACTCAAAATCTTTGATTTTTTATGGCTGACCTATCAGGTTAGATGGAACAACTTTCTACTCCCCAAATTGCATGCACTTTTATAGAGTCATGCTTTTTTCACTGTATTTCCCTTGCATAGATTATTTATCCAATTTTATATGTGTTGTATTTTAGCTCATGCTTGATGGCACATCATCTATAATTCCTTTTCATGTTTATGTGTCTTTGTTCATATTTTTTTATTTATTCTTTTATGTCTATCTTTTTTTCAGATTTGAACTTTGAATACAGGAAAAGCCTGGTTTTTTATTTTAATCATAGGTGCTCAGCTAAATGGACAATTCAGTGCCAATTCAAGCTTAGTTTTTCATTTTCCTTTTGGATAAAAAACTCTTCCAAAGGAGTTTACCAATTATTTTACTTCTAAAACCAAGTCCCATTCATAGAATAGAGCTTAGACAGACAAATGACCCATTGCCTGGCCATTAAAATCGACATAATGGATTCAGTTTTAGAGTCAGAGCTATTGACATCACAGATTGATTCAGCTTATGAAAAAAAAAGCAGATCTATATGTTCCCCAAGTGGTACTAAATAAACTGTGTTCTGATAATAGGGATTGATCTAAGACTGGCTAAAGTATGTACCCAAGTCTGCAGTGAAGAAATAGGTGTCTTTTGGTTCAGAATGCACTCATCATACTATATACATAAAAATCAAAGCATGGTACTGACAATGTAATTTCTATCACACAGCCTGAGGATAAGAAAAGTCAATTCATGTGGTAGAAACTTGGAGCCAAAGTGCCAAACACCAGTGATAACATTAACCAGAATTTTGTAACACACAAAGGGAAAACTAAGATGTTTTGAGCATAATAATTGGTCATAGAAGATTACTTTGCAAATCCTAAATCCCTAGGGAATTTAGAATGCAACAAAGAGCTGCACCAAAAGTGGTCAGCATATATTTCAGGCGTAGTGAGAAAAATAAGCCTCATTGAGAGTTGGAGTCTGTGTATCATGTATGTGTGTGTACTAAGTCACTTTGTGTCCGACTATTTGCGACCTTTATGAACTGTAGCCCACCAGTCTCCTCTGTCCATGGGATTCTCCAGGCAAGAATACTGGAGTGGGTTGCCATGCTCTCCTCTAGGGAATCTTCCTTTTCCAGGGATCAAACCCATGTCTCTCATGTCTCCTGTGCTGGCAGGTGCGTTCTTTACCACTAGCGCCATCTGGGAAGCCCCGTCTCATATATAGTTAGGCATGACTGAGTCAAATGAATGAGTAGTTATTGAAATGTACCCTTGTGATTAAAATTGTATTTTTCAATTGGAAAAAAAAAATCCTGTCAAGATCACACACATTGACGACACTATGTGTCACATTATGAGAACTTTGCAAAATCACGAATTTTTATCTGACTCATGGAAGTTATTAGAACTCTGGACAAATTCAAAAGTTAAATGGAGGAAATGGTTTTATTCTGTACTAGTTTAATAAAACACTAGCAGGGTAATTCTGAATTAGAAGTTCGCATGTATTTTAGTCTTGAGTTTATTATGCTTTTCAGTAAAGAATTTCACCCATAGCTTCTGAAAATTGAGCAGCTGGTTTCAGTTGATTGATGGGTATGTTTTATGAAAACAACGAACTGCAAATGAGCTCAATTATTGCGGTTGGTTCTGTTTCATTCAGTGCCTGATGCAAAGATTCCATCTGTAACTGTCACTGAAACTGTAACCCCCACTTCAACTCTGGAAGATATCACACATTTCTGAGGGAAAATCCTTTCACCTGACTCTTACTTCTATTGAATATATGTTCACAGTGCCTTAAAGTTACGGAAGAAAAGTGTTAGTAGTAAGGAAAGGCCCCTTTCTCTAAAATGTTAATTATTGGCAGAAATAGGCTCCTGCCATTTTAGAGTATTGCATAATTCATCCATGTATGCAATAAATCTGTGTGAGCACATGCTCTTCTCTGCATGAAACACAGAGGTGCACAGAATGGAATTCCTGCCCTCAAAGAGCTGTGCCTCATCTAACTGAGAGAATATTTTTGCCATGAAAAGGTTTTTAATTTGTGAATACTTTTTCTGCATCAAGATCATTTTTCTCTTTATTTTATTAACTTTCTCTTTATTTTGTTATATTAACAAATAATAATAATAATAAATAATCAATGTATTACATTGATTGTTGATTTTTGTGTGTCAAACCTTCCTTATATTCCAGGAATATCATCCTTTTAATATGCTGTTGAATTATGTTTGCTAGTATTTTGTTGACCATATTCATGTCAATATTTATAAGGGTTATTGGTCTGTAGATTTTTCATAATGTCTTTGTGTGCATATGTATCAGAGTAACACAGGCTTCATAGAATGAATTAAGATTTATTCCCTCCTCTTCAATTATTTATGAAAAGTTTGCAAACTGGTATTATTTGTACAAAAACATAGTTTAGGAAGTCTCTAAGTTATCTAGAAATACAAATGTGGAATTATAAACTAAAGTTACAATAATACTTTGATAATCAACATGTATTTACCATTTCTGTGCTCTTTATTTGTTGATTTGACCTTGAGCTCCTGTTTGGTAGGAGAGACCATACAAGAGTGGGGACAGAAAGATGACCCAGAGATGTATGAGTTTCTTTTCCCCAGGTGAGTGTTATTGAATGTCTTTCCAGGAGATTCTTCCTAAAACCTCTTCCTAAAGAGCTTCCCTGGTGGCTCAGAGGTTAAAGTGTCTCACTCCAATGCCGGAGACCCGGGTTCAATCCCTGGGTCAGGAAGATCCCTGGAGAAGGAAATGGCACCCCACTCCAGTATTTTTGCCTGGAGAATCCCATGGACAGAGAAGCCTGGTAGGCTACATTCCACCATTTCCTGTTTGGTATCCTTGCATTTCACTTGTGAGATTCCCTTTAGCATTTCTAGTGTTAATAAACTCCCTCAGCCTTTGTTTACCTAAAAATATTTTAATTTCTCACTCACATTTGAAAAACAGTTTTGTCAGATAAAGGATTTTTGCTTGATAGTTTCTTTTTTTAACATTATGAATATATCAGCCCACTGTCTTCTGGCCTCCAAAGTTTTTAATGAGAAATCTGAGTAATAACTTACTGAGGATCTCTTATATGTGATGAATCACTTCTCTCTTTCTGCTTTTAAGATTATGTCTTATCTCTGGCTTTCCACAATTTATTTATAAAATGTCCTTGTGTGGATCTTTTCAGTTTACCCTACATAGAATTCACCAAGCTTCTCAGATATTTATATTCATGTATTTGATCAAACTTGGGAATTTTTAAGTCATTATTTCTTCATATTTTTTCTCTGCAGACTTCTTTATTCTCTTATGTGACTCCCATAGCAAGTATATTAGTTGACTTGATGGTGTCCACAATTCCCTTCTGTTCTCTTTTAAATTTTTTCAATTTATTTTTTTCCCTTTGTTCCTCAGACTCAATAATTTCAGTTGTACCATCTTTGGTGTTGCAGATTATTTCTTCTGCCTGTTCAAATTTGCCTTGAATCACTCTGGTGAATTTTTCATTTCAGTTACTGTACTGTTTAGTTGCAGAATTTTCTGCCTTCTTTTTATATTTCTTGTATCTTAACTGATATTTCCAGTCATAACTTTCTTGAATTTTCCCATGTCTTTCTTTAGTTCTTTGAGCATCTTCAAGATAATTGTTTTTGAAGTCTGTAAAGTGAGACTGCCATAAGGTCTTTCTATGGTACATTTTCTGTTAATATATTTTTCCCTTTGAATACTTAAATAGGCCATACTTTCCTGTTTCTTTATATGATGTGATTTTTTGTGTAAAACCAGATATTTATATCTAATAATGTGAAAAGTCTGGGAATCACATGTTCCCCTGATCAATAGTTTATTGTGTTTGTTTGCAAGTTTTGTTTTGTTTATTGTTGTAACCCATCTCTGTGCTGAAGATGATCCTGAGATACAAATGTTAGGTTTTCTCAAATGTCTTCTGAGTGTGTGCTTTTCCCTGAGCATGTGTGGTGAATTTATAATTTATTCCCTGTACACAGTTGCTTTTGAAAGTCTTGGTACTTAATGTCACACTCCCAAAAAAAGGAAACAAAAATTACAAGGGGAGTTAGTAAATGGTACTTTAAATCCCCTGGAAGTCATTTCAGGTGAAGGGGAGGTACTTGCAATAGTGAGAGGAGGTGCCACAGTAATGGCTGCCTGCCTGTTTGTCTGTAACTCTGTAATCAGAAGCAGCAATTGGTGATCAGAACATAGGTTCCTTATATTTAGAGGACAGAGTTCTTATTGTCCATCCTTGCTCTCCCAAGTTGCATGCAAGCCACAGTGGGGAAATGTGTACATGACTGTGGGTATGGAACGAGTAACCACTTCCGAACTAACAGCTGAAATTGAGCAAAATTAACATATTTTAACAACTAAGCCTTCCCTGAAATTTGCAAGCCTGCAATAGACTCCAGAGTTCTCAACTAGTTTTATCAGGCAAATTGACCCTTTGTAATTATTGTAGGAGAAGAAAGTTTGATTCCTAGTGCTTCTAACTCTACTATCTTCTCAGAAATGCTATTTCTCTGGTATTTCGAAGTTTGGATTTAGTTCTCTGAACTTAAAACTTGTGAAGATGATTATAAGGAAGTCGGTGTCACTTTCTTCCTTTTCTGAAATCAAATAGATCATTAAGCAATGAAAATATCTTCAATTGTTATACCCTACTTACTAGGAAGGGACAAATTGTAAGGCTCTTTTTTAGTCTCTGTAGTTTGGGTTCAGTCTGAGCTCCACAAGAAGTGCAGTGTATATTTGCTTCCTTTAGAAATTATGTTTTAAATATATATAAAAAAAGAAAAGTACAATTCAAAGCTTCATTCCAGCTTCTACCATGATATAAACCTAGACAATGTATTAAAAAGCAGAGACATTACTTTGCCTACAAAGATCCATATAGTCAAAGTTATGGTTTTTTTTCCAGTAGTCATGTATGGTTGTGAGACCTGGATAGTAAAACAGGCTACACATTGAAAAATTGATGCCTTCAAACTGTGGTGCTGTACAGCAAGGAGGTCAAACCAGTCAATCCTAAAGGAAATCAACCCTGAATATCCATTAAAAGGACTGATGCATAAGCTGAAGCTGCAATACTTTGGCCACCTGATTTGAAGCACTGACTCACTGGAAAAGACCCTGATGGTGGCAAGGATTGAAGGCAGAAGGAGAAGGGGATGGCAGAATATGAGACGGTTGGATGGCATCACTGGCTCAATGGACATGCATTTGAGCAAGCTCCAGGAGATGGTGAAGGACAAGAAAGCCTGGTGTGCTGCAGTCCCTGGGGGTCACAAAGAATTGGACACTAATGAGCAACTGAACAACAACCATGATTTAATAAGTCAAAATGACTCAGAAACATGTATGTTGCATTTCACTGGAACTTTCCCAGAATCAAAAGTTAAGAAAGAGAAGTTTTTGCAAATTAATTTGTATTTTTCTAACTATAATTATTAAAAAAATTTTAGAGTTAAAAGGCAAAACACAGCTGATTTCACATATTCAAAATTACTGGAATATATTTTTAAGATATTCCTTTGAAGGTGTGGCACAGGTAAGCTCTTCTCCTGTCTGTTAGTAATCTCCTTCAAGTCTTTGATCAAGTCATTACTATTACTGAAACTCCATCTGGTGCTAAAAACTTCCCAAACTACTCTATCTCAATGGATAAACTCCTAAATGTAGAAATCTTAGGACTTGTAAAGTTTTAAAGTTTAGCATGTAATGCCAAGCTCCCAGGATAGCTACTTACCATGAATCAATAGCGATGACAAATCACTTTTATTTAATTCATCTTGGGAATCAACTGCTTTAAAATAAAACATATAATCCCTTCCAAAATATTTTCTAAACTGTGTCCACGTACTAAAGGGAACTAGAGATTTGGGACAATTATCTGGATGAGTTTGGTTTTAAATTTCTCTTGCATAGATCATGATACTTAACAGAGCCAAAGTGTACTTCAGACTTCACTTATTCTAGGAAAAAAATGAGTAAGCCTTTACTGACTAGACTTTTGGAAAAAAGTTTTCCTGTGGCCCATGGAAGAAAGTAGAAATTTAGCTCACATCATACTGTGCTTTCAAATGAAACAACTTAGATAAACTCCAACACATTCAATTGCCTAGCCTATATCTGCAACCTTCTATATCATCAAGATAGTACTAATGCTAATGATAATGATGCTCAGTGTCCCAGAAGTTTATTAACAGCATTTGCATTGGCATTTTTGTTTAGTAAGGCAGGAAATTTCTCCAAAGCTCTTTGGAAAATACATCTAATAGGAAATAAAGAAGAAAAAGACAACAGAATTTTCTTAATATTTATAATAAATAAAATTCTAATAAATATGTTAGTAAAAGTGTCATTTTTATACCTGATAAAAATATCAAATCCCTTACAATTGTAGAGTGGATGTGACAAATAGATTCAAGGGATTAGATTTGATAGACAGAGTGCCTGAAGAACTGTGGATGGAGGTTCGTGACACTGTACAGGAGGCAGGAATCAACACCATTCCCAAGAAAAAGAAATGCAAAAGGTAAAAAGGTTGTCTGAGGAGGCCTTACAAATAGCTGAGAAAAGAAGAGAAGCTAAAGGCAAAGGAGAAAGGGAAAGATATACCCATCTGAATGCAGAGTTCCAAAGAATAGCAAGGAGAGATAAGAAAGACTTGCTCAACGATCAATGCAGAGAAATAGAGGAATACAATAGAATGGGAAAGACTAGAAATCGCTTCAAGAAAATTAGAGATATCAAGGGAATATTTCACATGAAGCTGGGCACAATAAAGGACACAAACGGTATGGGCCTGAGAGAAGCAGACGATATTAAGAAGAGGTGGCAGGAATACACAGAAAAAACTATACAAAAAAGATCTTAGTGACCCAGATAACCAAGATGGTGTGATCACTCACCTAGAGCCAGACATCCTGCAGTCCAAAGTCAAACGGGCCTTAGGAAGCATCACTACGAACAAAGCTAGTGGAGGTGATGGAATTCCAGTTGAGCTATTTCAAATCTAAAAGATGCTGTGAAAGTGCTGTACTCCATATGCAGGCAAATTTGTAAAGCTCAGCAGTGGCCACAGGACTTGAAAAGATTAGTTTTCATTCCAATCCAAAAGAATGGCAATACCAGAAAATGTTCAAACTACCTCACAATTGCACTCATCTCACTCGCTAGCAACTTAATGCACAAAATTCTCCAAGCCAGGCTTCAATAGTAGGTGAACCGTGAACTTCCAGATATTCAAGCTTGATTTAGAAAAGCCAGAGGAACCAGAGATCAAATTGCCAACGTCTGTTGGATCATCGGAAAAGCAAGACAGCTCCAGAAAAACATCTGCTGCTGCTGCTGCTGCTAAGTTGCTTCAGTTGTGTTCGACTCTGTGAGACCCCATGGGTGGCAGCCCACCAGGCTCCCCCGTCCCTAGGATTCTCCAGGCAGGAACACTGGTGTGGGTTGCCATTTCCTTCTCCAATGCATGAAAGTGAAAAGTGAAAGTGAAGTCACTCAATCGTGTCTGACTCTTCACGACCCCATGGACTGCAGCTTACCAGGCTCCTCTGTCCATGGGATTTTCCAGGCAAAAGTACTGGAGTGGGATGCCATCGCCTACTTCTGCTTTATTGACTATGCCAAAGCCTTTGACTCTGTGGATCACAACAAAATGTGGAAAATTCTTCAAGAGATAAGAATACCAGACAACCTTACTTGCCTCCTGAGAAATATGTATGCAGGTCAAGAAGCAACAGTTAGAACAAGATATGAAACAACAGACTGGTTCCAAATTGGGAAAGGAATAGGTCAACGCTGGATACTGTCACCCTGCTTATTTACCTTATATTCAGAGTACATCATATGAAATGCCAGGATGAATGAAACACAAGCTGGAATCAAGATTGCTGGGAGAAATATCAATAACCTCAGATATGCAGATGACACCACCCTTATGGCAGAAAGCATAGAAGAACTGAAAAACCTCTTGATGAAAGTGAAAGAGGAGAGTGAAAATTTAGGCTTTAAAACTCAATGTTCAGAAAACTAAGATCATGGCATCTGGTCCTATCATTTCATGGCAAATAGATTCAGAAACAATGGAAACAGTGAGAGACTGATTTTTGGATTCCAAAATCACTGCACATGGTGACTGCAGCCATGAAATTAAAAGACACTTGCTCCTTGGAAGAAAAGCTATGACCAACCTATACAGCATATTAAAAAGCACAGACATTACTTTGCCAACGAAGGTCCATTCAGTCAAAACTATGGTTTTTCCAGTAGTCATGTATGGATGTGAGAGTTGGACTATAAAGAAAGCTGAGCACCAAAGAATTGATACTTTTGTACTGTGGTGTTGGAGAAGACTCTTGAGAGTCCCCTTGGACAGCAAGAAGATCCAACCAGTCCATCCTGAAGCAAATCAGTCCTGAATATTCATTGGAAGAACTTATGCTGAAGCTGAAACTCCAATACTTTGGCCACCAGATGCAAAGAACTAACTCATTTGAAAAGACCCTGATGCTGGGAAAGATTGAAGGCAGGAGAAGAAGGGGATGACAGAGGATGAGATGGTTGGATGGCATCACTGACTTGATGGACATGAGTTTGAGCAGGCTCAGGGTATTGGTGATGGACAGGGAAACCTGCTGTGCTGCAGTCCATGGGGTCGCTAAGGGTAAAATACATCTGAGTGACTGAACTGAGCTGAAGAGTATCTCATATATATATGTGTGTGTATATATATATTTAAATTAAGCTTCATTGATAAAGCAAAAAGCCAAAGGAAGAAAGTGCAAACTTCCTTGCCAGGCAGTGGGTTTGTCCAAATCATGTAAGCACTTAATAGATTGAAATATGTTCCAGTCAAAAGGTCCAGATTCCTATATTAATAAAGATTACTAGAAGAGATTTTCTATCCTAATGAAGATAGGTTACTTTAAATAAAAAAAGTGAACTGGTTGTATATGTCTTTGTCTCTTAATTCATGGCTTGACTGTTGCCAATGGCCCTGGCTAGTTCTTTATGCCTCATGTCTTTCTTTACCCTATACCTAAATGAAAATAATCTGTGTATTTAAAAAGATGAGTTTTGTTGATGCGAAATTTATAAGAATGCAGGGCTTCTTGCAGACTATTGTTGGGCTTGGGCGAAGATTATTGGAAGAACACTAAGACTAAGATCTTGATATCTGCAAAGGTAGAAAGTGTATGCAGAAGTCAACAGAATTCTGTAAAGCGTTTTTCCTTCAATTAAGTAAATTAATCAAAAAAAGAGAATATGACTCAGAGATCTGCAAAGCAGTGTAAGTTCACAGGAAGACAAGAAAAAGAAATGGAGAACTGTAGACCATACGGGGAAGAAATGAGAATAGGAGATAAAAATAGCTGTTAATGAAAGTAAGAATGTATAAAAAGAAGTTCCAAAGACACTGAGTGTTATTCATCCAGTGAAGCAGCCAATGTAGAGTCACCTGAAGTTGTTTTTTTGTTTGTTTAAATACAAATTTATTTATTTTAATTGGAGGTTAATTACTTTACAATATTGTATTGGTTTTGCCATACATCAACATGAATCCACCACAGGTATACACGTGTTCCCCATCCTGAAACCCCCTCCCTCCTCCCGCCCTGTACCATCCCTCTGGGTCGTCCCAGTGTACCAGCCCCAAGCAACCAGTATCATGCATCAAACTTGGACTGGCGATTCGTTTCATATATGATATTATAAATGTTTCAATGACATTCTCCCAAATCATCCCACCCTCTCCCTCTCCCTCTCCCACAGAGTACAACAGTCTGTTCTTTACATCCGTGTCTCTTTTGCTGTCTCGTATATAGGGTCATTGTTACCATCTTGCTAAATTCCATACATATGTGTTAATATACTGTATTGATGTTTTTCTTTCTGATGTACTTTGCTCTGTATAATAGGCTCCAGTTTCATCCATCTCATTAGAATGGATTCAAATGCATTCTTTTTAAAGGCTGAGTAATACTCCATTGTGTATATGTACCACTGCTTTCTTATCCATTCATCTGTTGATGGACATCTAGGTTGCTTCCATGTCCTGGCTATTATAAACAGTGCTGCGATGAACATTGGGGTACACGTGTCTCTTTCCCTTCTGGTTTCCTCAGTGTATGCCCAGCAGTGGGATTGCTGGGTCATAAGGCAGTTCTATTTCCAGTTTTTTAAGGAATCTCCACGTTGTTCTCCATAGTGGCCATACTAGTTTGCATTTCCACCAACAGGGTAAGAGGGTTCCCTTTTCTCCACACCCTCTCCAGCATTTATTGCTTGTAGACTTTTGGATTGCAGCCATTCTGACTGGTGTGAAATGGGACCTCATTGTGGTTTTGATTTGCATTTCTCTGATAATAAGTGATGTTGAGTATCTTTTCATGTGTTTGTTAGCCATCTGTATGTCTTCTTTGGAGAAATGTCTATTTAGTTCTTTGGCCCATTTTTTGATTGGGTCGTTTATTTTTCTGGAATTGAGCTGCACGGGTTGCTTGTATATTTTTGAGATTAGTTGTTTGTCAGTTGCTTCATTTGCTAATATTTTCTCCCATTCTGAAGGCTGTCTTTTCACCTTGCTTAGAGTTTCCTTTGTTGTGCAGAAGCGTTTAATTAGGTCCCATTTGTTTATTTTTGCTTTTATTTCCAATATTCTGGGAGGCGGGTCATAGAGGATCCTGCTGTGATTTATGTCGGAGAGTGCTTTGCCTATCTTCTCCTCTAGGAGTTTTATAGTTTCTGGTCTTACGTTTAGATCTTTAATACATTTTGAGTTTATTTTTGTGTCTGGTGTTAGAAAGTTTTAACCCAGGCATTGTATTTGAAGCCTTGCCAAGGATAATAACTAAGAATGATTGCCTAACCTACTGTGGGTGGGGCTGAAGCAGGACAGAGTTGTAAAGTCAGCTTATGTTAAATCAAAATTCAAAATTTGAATGAAAGTGAATTCATATGTTAGTGTTTCTGAAAAGTTTGTAGTTCATGATTCTTCATAATTTAGATAATTGTTTTATCTCAAATGAATGGGTGATTGTGTAGTATCCTTTGGGAATTGTTTTGGAGAAATAGGAAGGAGAAGTATAGGGAAGATAAAACTGGCTCCAGTTCTTTTTGCTTCCCCCGTCAATAACCTATGTATAATTGTGTTACAAGAAAAGGTAGTAAAACAGAATTTCTTGGCTAAAAAAAAAACAAAACAAAAAAAAACCCCCAATAAATCACATATTGCAAACCACAGCCAGATTGTTTCCTCCTTTCCTTAATTTATTTCCTAATGTTATTCCTTCATGTACTTACTCAGTCCATAAGTATGTATTGATTATTTACTATGTTGTTCCAGACATTGTGTTCAATTCAGTCACTTAGTCATGTCCATCTCTTTGCAACCCCATGGACTGCAGCATGCCAGGCCTCCCTGTCCTTCACCAACTCCCAGAGCTTACTCAAACTTATGTCCATCAAGTCAGTGATGCCATCCAACCATCTCATCCTCTGTCGTCCCCTTCTTCTCTTGCCTTCAATCTTTCCCAGCATCAGGGTCTTTTCAAATGAGTTAGTTCTTCGCATCAGGTGGCCAAAGTGTTGGAGTTTCAGCTTCAGCATCAGTTCTTCCAATGAATATCCAGTACTGATTGGATCTTCTTGCAGTCCAAGGGATTCTCAAGAGTCTTCTCCAACACCACAGTTCAAAAGAATCAATTCTTTGGTGCTCAACTATCCTTATAGTCCAATTCTCACATCTACATGTGACTACTGGGAAAACCATAGCTTTGACCAGACAGACCTTTGTTGACATTGTGTTAGGCACTGAGAATAGAATGTTGAACAAAAACTAATACATGTTCCCTGATGTTTGGGGCATAAAATTTCAAAGAAGGAGAGTGACAAAGTGAATCAAGAAATAGATTAGTTTTTAATTGTAATAAGTGTTTTGTTGGATAAGGAAGAGAGTGGGAATAACAAGAACCTAGTTCAGACAAGCTGGCCATGAAGACATGTTCTATTTAGAATCTCTCAGACTATTAATTTGGATAAGTAACAATGAATCTCACAAGACTTGGTGGTGGAAGTATACAGTTTGCAACACAAAATTTTTTTTTTTTAATTTTGTGCTGTATTTTCTTTGAAAATACTTAAGCATAAACCATGAGGTGCAATCCTAACTCCACTTATATCCAATTCTTTGCCTACTCCACATCTGCAAACAAACAGTTGAATTTTCATGAGAAAATTGTGTAATAAAGGTGATCAACCTTGAAACCATGACCAGGAACTGTAAATGGGCTCCTGATACTTTAAACTAATAAAACTATACTTTCCAATCCTCCCATTCTTCTATCGCCTTAAAGACTTTATACTCCTCTTATTTCCTAACCCTCCAATACTTCTTACTCACCTTCACTTTCAGTGGATGACCTTGCTTCTTACATAACTGAGAAAATGAAAAGATTCAGAATAGAACTTTCATAAAGTCCAAGTACATCAATTCAATGTTGGTCGCTCCAAGTGATAGTAGAAATAATTGTCCACTGGTGAAAATGATAGTACTCAAGGCAAGTATTTAGGGAGATCCCCTTCATGCACCACAGGCTTGTCGTGGCAAAGGGGCTTGCATAATTCAATGAAGTTATGAACATGCCATGCAGGGGAACCCAAGCCATAAGGGCCATAGTGAAGAGTTTTGACAAAACGCGGTCCACTGGAGAAGGAAGTGGCAACCCGCTGCAGTATTCTTCCCTGGGGAATGCCATGGAAAGTGTGAAAAGGCAAAATGACAAAATGACCTCAGTTTGTTTCCAAGCCAAGCTATTAAAAATCACAGTAATCCAAGCCTATGTGTCAACCACTGATGCTGAAGAAGCTGAAGTTGACTGGTTCTACAAAGACCTACAACAACTGCTAGAAACAACACCAAAAAGAGATATTCTTTTCATCATAGGGGATTGGAACACAAAAGTAGGAAGCCAAGAGATACCCAGAATAACAAGCAAGTTTGGGCTTGACTACAAAATGAGGCAAAGGCTAACAGTTTTGTCAAGAAAACACACTGTTTATGGAAAATACACTTTCTAACAACCCAAGAGACAGCTCTAAACATGGACATCCCTAGATGATCAATACCAAAATCAGAATGATTATAGCCTTTGTAGCCAAAGATGGAGAAGCTCTAAACAGTCAGCAAAAACAAGACCTGGAGCTGACTGTGGTTCAAATCATGAGCTCCTTATTGCAAAATTCAATCTTAAATTGAACAAAGTAGGGGAAACCACTAGGCCATTCAGGTATGATCTAAATCAAATCCCTTATGCTTATAATGGAAATGACACATAGATTCAAGAGATTAGATCTGGTAGAGAGAATGCCTGGAGGATTATGGATGAAGGTTCATAACATTATACAAGAGATGGTGACCAAAACCATCCCAAAGAAAATGAAATGCAAGAAGGCAAAAGTGGTTGTCTGAGAAGGCTTTACAAATAGCTGAAGAAAGAAGGGAAGTGAAAGGCAGAGGACAATGGGAAAGATATACCCAACTGAATGCAGAGTTCCAAAGAAGAGCAAGGAGAGAAAAGAAGGCCTTCTTAGATGGCCAATGCAAAGAAATAGAGGGAAACAATAAAATGGTGAACACTAGAGACCTCTTCGGGAAAACTGGAGATATCAAGGAAAAATTACATGCAAGGTTTGGCATGATAAAGGACAGAAACAGTAAGGACCTAACAGATGCAGAAGAGATTTAGAAGAGGTGGCAAGAATACACAGAAGAGCTATACAAAAAAAGGTCTTAATGACCCAGGTAACCACAATGGTATGATCACTCACCTAGAACCGGACATCCTAGAATGTTAACTCAAGTACACCTTAGGAAGCATTAGTATGAACAAAACTACTGGAGGTGATGGAATTCCAGAAGGGTTATTTAAAATCCTAAAAGATAATGCTGTTAAAGTGTTGCACGTAATATATTAGCAAATTTGGAAAACTCAGTAATGGCCACTGGACTGGAAAAGGTCAATTTTCATTCCAATCTCAATGAAGGGCAATGCCAAAGAATTTTCAAACTACTGTACAATTGTGCTCATTTCAAATGCCAGCAAAATTATGCTCAAAATCCTTCAAGCTAGGTTTCAGTAGTACATGAACCAAGAAATTCCAGATGTACAGCTGGGTTTTGAAGAGGCAAAGGAATCAGAGATCAAATTGCCAACATTCATTGGATCATGGATAAAGTGAGTGAGTTCCTATATAACATCTACTTTTGTTTCATTTACTACGTTAAAGTCTTTGACTGTGTGAAGCATAGCAAACTGGATATTTCTGTCTTCTGAGAAACCTGTATGCTGGTCAAGAAGCAACAGTTAGAACTGGGCATGGAACAACTGACTAGTTCAAAGTTGGGAAAGGCGTATGATAAGGCTGTATATTGTCACCCTGCTTATTTACCTTGTATGCAGAGTACATCATGTGAAATGCTGGGCTGGAAGAATTACAAGCTGGAATCAAGATTGCCAGGAGAAATATCAATAACCTCAGATATGCAGATGACACCACCCTTATGGCAGAAAGTGAAAAGGAACTAAAGAGCCCCTTGATGAAGGTGAAAAAGGAAAGTGAAAAAGCTGCCTTCAAACTCATCATTCAAAGAACTAGGATTATGGGTCTGGACCCATCACTTATGTCAAATAGAAGGAGGAAAAGTGGAAGCAGTGACAGATTTTATTTTCTTGGGCTCCAAAATCACTTTGGACAGTGACTGCAGCCATGAAATTAAAAGAAGCTTGCTCCTTGAAAAGAAAGCTGTGACAAACTTAAATAGCATATTAAAAAGCAGAGACATCACTTTGCCATCAAAGGTCCATATAGTTGAAACTATAGTTTTTCCAGTAGTCACATATGGATGTGAGATTTGGACCATAAAGAAGGCTGAGTACTGAAGAATTGCTTTTGATTAGTGGTTTGGGAGAAGACTCTTGAGAGTACCTTAGACAGCAAGGAGTACAAGCCAGTTAATAGTCAATCCTGAATATCCGTTGGCAGGACTGTTGTTGAAGCTGAAGCTCCCAATACTCTGGGAACCCTTCTGCGAAGAACTGACTCATTGGAAAAGACCCTAATGCTGGGAAAGACTGAAGGCAATAGGAGAGGGAGACAGCAGGTGATGACATGGTTAGCCAGCATCATCCACTCAATGAACATGAAACTGAGCAAACTCCGGGAGATAGTGGAGAACAGAGGAGCCTGGCATGCTGCAGTCCATGGGGTTGCCAAGAGTCAGACATGACTTAGTGACTGAACAACAACAATTTACAGAAGTGACATAGCCTTATTCCTACATGAAAGGCCTACATTTTTCATGCAAGGGTCAAAATCTAGATCCTTTCGTTAATGCAAACCATTGGTCCTTGGCTGCTTCTGTACCCTAACCAAATGACAATATGTGCTGTCTCAACCCTCAGAACAGAAAGGCATCATCCATCTTGGAGAACTAGAGGGAAGATGGTGGACCTTCCCCATGCTACAGAAACAGATTGAATTGCTTTATGTACCCATGTGCCCTTAGATTCTGAGAAGTATTTAATCCAACACTTTTTCATTGCCAATGACTACCTGGTGGCCAGATTGTGGAAGAAAAACCATAATGCCCTCACTTATTCAAACTTCCAGAAACTATTTGTCCAAAGTACAGAGCAATTACAGCAGTGCTAAATAGGCTGAAAGTAATTTGCAACAAATAGATTTGCTTTTGTTTGTTTTGGAATTATAATATCTACTCACATGAAGAAAATGCATTGAGAGAAAAGGTTCTGTGGAAATAACTAGACTACTATTGGGAAACTGTTGGAGGAAGTGGATCTCAGAAATCACAGGACTCTACCTAACTTTAAGTGTATGGTTCATGGAAAAGAGCACTAAAAGCTAGTAGAGTCAACTTCTTGGGGAAGATATGTGGAAGGCTCTCTTATATAAAGTAGGTCACAAAATATTGTGTTCTTTTAGTTTCATATAAAATTTCCATGAAGTGAAAGTAAAAGTCACTCAGTTGTGTATGACTCTATGACCCCATGGACTTCATGGACTATACAGTCCATGGACTTCTCCAGGCCAGAATATTGGAGTGGGTAGCCTTTCTCTTCTCCAGGGGATCTTCCCAACCCAGGGATCAAACCCAGGTCTCCAGCATTGCAGGAGGATTCTTTACCAGCTGAGCCACAAGTCCAGTAATACAGCTTATATCATATTACCCCATTCTCTGCTTTTTGCTATCCTGCCTGCTCCACACAATGGCCCTTCAAAACAAATAGGGAGGATATTATAAGCCTATCTGGGCTTCACCTCATCAACATGCATGGATAGCCCTTACTGAACAGACTATTTCCATGTAAGGCTAATGCTTACATCTGCAGGAAAAGCTTTCTCAACCAGCCTAGTGATTTAAAGGATGATCTGTGTTTCTAAAACAACAGAGCTGGTAATTTATTTATTTTTCTTTTTGTTCAATATCCAATTCTTCAAGAAGTTATACCCACCGTGAACCCCAAACTTTCAGCCCTGCCAACTTCCCCAGACAGAGCTGAGCTGTATGATTTAGGCTAGAAGGGCTTTCTGGACACCTCACTATATTAGAGAACAGAGTGAGGAAGAGATGAAGCACTGGATAGATCCAGTAGAGATTAAAGGATCTTCTTGAGGAGAAGGCATCCTAAATGAGCAGGCATCACACTCCTTTTTGGGGTGGGGGGAAGCTTCAATTTCCATAATATGATTGCTCTGGGAAATTTTGGCAAAAGAAACATTTTCTACAACTGTCAATTCAACCTTTGTCTATTATTCTATAGAAAAGCACTTTCTATGGAGTACATCTTCCATGTCATTTGTAGGTCATGTTTGCACAGCGAATCCACCTGTGTTTATTTGGCAATTCCAATGTTTGTTTAATCATGATGTGCCAAGAAAGAAAACTAAAAACTTGTACAGAAAATTGCAAAGTGACAGAAAAAGAGAATAAAGAGATTCTTAGACTGACCCATAATAACCTATGGAAGAGCATTTTACACGGCACTGTCAGAGATTTCTGAAGAATGCCGAGGACTCTTTTTTTCTCGACATTGACAAACTGGGGAGTTCTGGGTTCATGAGAATGAGTTACCACTTGCATACTAAGTTTATAGCCTGTCTCTGGCGCAGCTTTTTATCAAAGATGTTAGGCAGAAAGAATGCTCTGTCTCTCTCTTTCTTATTGTGTTTATCTCCATTGTATTCCCGCATGTGTTGTTAGTAGAGAAAATTATTTATCACTGTAATTTTGCTTCCAGCAAGTTCTAATTATAGCACTTTGGCAGAGAGAATACTGACAGAATTTTGTTGTTGAGCAGCTCATGGAAAGGGCTGAATTATTCTTGTTTCATCAACTATTGTAGAAAAGTTCAAATGAGACAGGACTGAAATTTCTCCCAATATGTACAATGAGCTATTAGTTGAAACAAGGTCATTCATTTCACTTTTTGTTGTTTCCCTATTCTAAGTGGCATTATACTGCATCCATTGCATTCATTCCAAACTTATGTATGTTATGTCTTTTAATTAATATGTAAATTCTGAATGTTATTCATCATCCATTGAATTTAAAGGTTAAAACAATTTTGCTTAAAACACAGATATTTTTTATTTTTCTGGACTCAATGCCTTGGAAAGAAAATTGACTTAACAATTTCCTGATGATGTTTAATTGCCCTTACTACTATATCTAATTTATAAAATTGTGTGTGTGCTATAGTAATCTCTGCTAAAGGCTAGAGATTATGGCAGAATATTCTATTATTTTTGAGATTATTATACCAAATCACATACCATATACAAGATAGACTGTTAATGAACATATCTCAAATAAAAAATATAAATTGAAAGGAAGACTGAAACTGAAAATGGAATACTGAATGTGAAATCTGACCTAACTGAACAAGCAAGAATTTTCAAAGAGAAATGGCACCTAAAATGACTACTATTATTTCTAGTAGATTTTATGTGTATTTTATATGTCTCTAATTTTTTTCTTGAATTTTAATTTTGTCTTTTAATGTAGTCTTAAAAATAACCTGGACTGGTTTTGTTTTTGTGTTTTTGGAGAAGAGAAGAATGTTAGTTTTTTTTTGGAAGTGTGCATTTCAGATAAATGGATTTTCTTCGTTGAACAGAGTGGTCAAATTGAGACTAGATAGAGAAATCATAGAGAGCTAAGGGGTAGGAAAATTAAGGTCTTAATGAGTAGGAATTTAGCAATGGCTCTTTGATAGAGAACTCAAGATATACTGCCATCAAGAATTTTAGTTACCCACTCTCCTTAAGGGTTTTTCTGGGAACCAGAATTAATTAGCAACTGAAATTCCTGGGCAAAAACCTAAAAGCTGTCCTTTTCGTTAGGTTATTTTCTTATAACAAAATGTTAGATTAAGATGCCTTTCTTAAGATGTCTCTATGCTTTTGGTTTCCTGATATTTGTCAACCTTTGTTAACTGTGAAATTCACCAACTGATGCTTTTGTTTTAAAGGCCAGATTACCATACTTCATACTAACTTCTCAATTTAATTTATGTGAAATTACATTTTCTACTATATCACATAAAAATAAAAGATTTCACTTTGCTAACTTTATTTTGGCTTTACCCATTAAACCAGCCCCTATCATTCATGTGTAAATTCCAGGAATATTTTTGTCTCATTCATGTGCAATATTTTAAAATGCATACTCCATGTCAGAAATTTGTGGACTAATAAAGAGCATAAGAAGAATATAAATGGAAAACAAAATATAATTTCTATACATTATTGAAATTAGAGTGCATAATGAAGAAATACATTTGTGGAAATAATGCTAGGTATCTAGAAAATTCTCATAAAAAATGGATTTCTCAATAATGTGTTGAAGCATAAGTAGCAGTTCAATACATAAGCAGAGATGGATGTCGTAGGAAATGAGAACTGGTTAGTTGGCATGTATTCCAATCAGAGCAAAGCATGTGAGAACAGTGTGACACCAGAAAGACCAGGCAATGTGTTCGAAATGGGAGCAATCTGGTTTGGCAAAGCCTTCAATATTCCCTGGTGACTCAGATGGTAAAGAATCTGCCTGTAATTTGGGAGATCTGGGTTCAATCCCTGGGTCAGGAAGATCCCCTGGAGGAGGAAATGGCAACCCACTCCAGTATTCTTGTCGGGAGAGTATTGTGGACAGAGGAGCCTGATGGGCTACAGTCTGTGAGGTCGCAAAGAGTTGGACACAACTGAGCGACACACACACACACACACACACACACACACACACACACACACAGCAAAAAAGAACTTTGAAAGGTGGCAAAAGATCAAAAGATCACAGAAGATCTTAAAAATAAACTACAGAATTTGCAATTGATTTAGGAGGTCATGGGGGAGATCTGAATGTTTTCAAGAGGAATGATGTCACAATTCTGCGAGCCAGAGTGTGCAATCAGAGCAGTCCAGAACATTTGTGAAGACAGGACTACAAGGCAAGCCTTTTCACTTGGAAACACAGTGTTCTTCCTCTTTCTCAAAGTGACCATACAGCTTTTTTATCACTATTTCTCTAAGGTTTCGTGGCTAACGAAACCACGAAAGTGAAATACTATCACTTACATATAGGCTTGCACTCTCTGTGCCCCTACTGTTTTTGCTCGGAAACTCTTCTTTCTGTCTTCTTCCTCTCCCTACTCCTAGCACCAGCATTCCAAGTTCCTCATGTGACATCTCTACTACCAGATGACTCCTTCCGTCTACTTTTTAGTTTCTTCTCATTTGAAAACATTCATTGCTGTGGCACAGTGCTGCTGCTGTTGTGCAGTCGCTTCAGTCGTCTCCAACTCTGTGCGACCCCATAGATGGCAGCCCACCAGGCTCCTCCGTCCCTGGGATCTCCAGGCAATAAGACTGGAGTGTGTTGCCATTTCCTTCTCCAGCTGTGGCACAGTAACCTCATCCAAAAAAAGAAAGATTGAGAGATTCATTTCTGTACTAGATATTCCCTAGGTAACAGAGATAACGGAAACAAAAATACTACATATTAGGCTAATAATCTAGAGTAAATGTGTGTGGAGAGAGAAGATAAAACTAAGACACAATACCGTCACCATCATAATATACATGTATGTGCATGTCTGTGCATGTGTATGTACTTATATGTGTGTATGAGTGGATATATGGTCTGATGTGGACATTTAGAGAAGAAAAAGGAGTCATTTTTCCTCAGGATCATAAGGGAATCTTTCTAAAGAACATCCCATTTAACCTGAATTAGGAGGGATACGCAGAATTCTGAGGAACAGGTGAGAAGAGGGAGGCAAGTTGTTTTCCGCGGTGGTGTGACTCCTACAGAAAGTTTGACCTGAGCAAAAGGATGCAGAGACCCTGAAAACATATTTATAGAAGGGAAATCAGCTTAATTTGACTGAAATATAAGATTTCCTATATCTTATATCTGAATATCTGAAACAAGGGTTATGAGTTTTAGAGCCAGACGCTAAAAGTGAAGAATGTAGAGATATATTCAATGGACTATGTCGAGCCTTTAAACGTATTTGAATAGAAAATTCCAAGATTACTGATTCACTTTATAATTTTAATAATAGTGATATAAATGTGAATTGCAGAGGACCAAGCTATGGCAAGAGAAGGAAATGGCAACCCACTTCAGTATTCTTGCCTGGAAAATCCCATGGACAGAGGAGCCTGATAGGCTACAGTCCATGGGGTTGCAAGAGTCAGACATAATTTAGCGACTAAACAACAAAACTACAGCAATATGCAGGTAAGAAGCCCTGAGAATCTGAAATTGTTGGCAATGGGAATACAAAGGAGTTTAATATAAGATATATAAAATCTCTAACACTATACTATGAATTAAATATTATCTACTTTTTAGAGAGCCATGAATGTACATTTTTCAAAAGATTGCTAATGACTAGCAGATACCAAAGTGTAGTTACTCATACTGTTTGTAACCAATATACTTGGTATTTTAAGTGCCCACTTAATTTTTGTGTTACACCTTCCTTTTTAATTGAGAAAGAACTAATATTTTGGGGCATTACTAAAAATTTTGCTTTCTCATGTATTATTAAAATACCTCTATGTAAAACCAATTAATCTAATTTCAAGAAGAGAAAACAGAAATTCCAGGAAGTGAGGAAGCCAAGGTACCACAGCTATTAAGTGGACTAGACTAGATGGGATTTAAAACCATATAAAAGGAAACCATATACCAGGAAGTCGGTGATAGTATTGTTGGATGCAAAGAAATAAATACTTAAGCACGCAATATTTTGCCCTCAGGAAAATTATAGTATTGTAAAAATAAAGAGGCTTCCTAGGATAGATTTCTGTGTTTCTATTATGAAGTAAAGTTCAAATGTAAATATGGAAAATTGATTAAATTACAATTAAGTTTAATGTTCTACATTATATCCAGCTCTGCGGGGTTAAATTATCTCCAGTTTCTTCATAATTTTCCCTTTACCAGTGGTATAACTCTTGCCTCCCCTTGGACTCATAGAATTTTAAATGCCTCTTGGCCTTCTTCCTGAATAACTGGACAAAAATCTTGGTCCTATTTTGGTAACATGAATACCAGAAAAATTGTCTTACTGTTGTTAGGATACCACAAAACCCTGGGTGGCACCCTGTTGAGAATTTCTATTCTAATTTCAAAACTTTCGTAATAAGATGATGACTCCATCTCCTCTCATGGCCAATACAAGATTTTGTTACAACAATATGAAAAAAAAGAGTGAGTTCTCTAGTGTCAGCATTCCTACTCTATGCAATAAAAGGGAGAGCATGCTTAGTCATACAGACTGAAATAGCTAAAGGCAGTACAAAAATACAAACCCAATTTCTAAGGTAAGCAATGAACACTTGATCTTTTCCAGGCATGTGACAGACTTTCAGCTTTCTTCACCTCATATAATAAGAGTAAAATATCTGCATTATTTGGCTGCTTCTGGAAGATAGTACAAAAAGAGAGAGAGAATGCATAACCTTTTAACAGGATGCTTTTAAACTAATCATTTCAGTGTGCTCTTTGCAGAGAAAGCTAATATTGTTAGCACCAAACTAAAAAGGAACTTGACGATTTACAGCTCACAATTAAAAGATTTATCAAATTATCAAGCTTTCAAGCATAATTTCAGTTCAGAGGAGAGTGCAAAGAGTGCACATGTCCCAGAGGAATGGAGAACACTTGCCTGAGGGCACTCACAGCATGTGCTGCTCTACAGAGTGAATCCCAGTGGTTGTGTATGCACCTAAGGCTGATACACACTCTTCTCACATCCGGAGACTGGACGGAGGGAGGGAGGGAGGGAGGGAACTTGTGGTTGAGAAAGTGATACCTCCCGGTAGACAGACTCCAAATTATTATGCATTTCTGAATAGCTGTGAAAAATCGATTTTTATTTTTTGAAGAGCTTTGCTTTTGGAATTTGACTGTTACCCAATCTAACAGTACCTCCCGAGGTTTGAGGATGGTGGTAACTTGGAAAAGTAAGAATGTGTGTGACCAAAATAAAATGAAAAAAAAAAAAAAGCAGTTTTTTTTTTTTCTGTAATTGAAAAGGCCTACAAATCAAAACTGATTTCAAAATTCATCCAGAATCTTTAAAAAAGAAAGCTATTCAAGAGTGGAGGTTGGCGTAAAACCTTAATCAATGTTATTTAAGGAAACTTTGAAGAGTCTGATGCCAATCTAGTGCTAATGCCAAGACCTACTTCAGGAATGTCTGTTTCTTGCTGGCATCCCTCTGTGGAGAAGTGGCATCTCATCCATCTTACCTCTTGTCTTATCCTATGGGGAAAATATAAGAAAAATGACTGGAGTGACTAGACATAGATTCATTCCTATGCTTAAAAAATGTAATAGTATAGTGTTACCAAAAGCATAATTGAGGGCTGAAGTGTAAGAGTTTATAGATTAATACATAATCCATTTTCTACTTGAAATTGAAAACGTCTTTCTCTTAAAGCCACATAATTTTGTTCCTTGCAAATAAATTTAAGGATACATTCCAGGTCCTACAGCCAGATACCTATTTATACACAAAGTAGCAAAGTAAAATCAAGATCTAGAGACTGAAAAGAATCAGTTAGCCAGCAGCTGTTGGGTAAGTACAAGTCAGTGCTACTTTAAATCACACTGATCATTGTAAAATACTTATAGTTTGCTTGATGATGTTTATAAAACTACTTCTGACACAATGCAATTACTAATTTTTATTGTCACCCAGGTGTTGTTATTCTGAAGATGACTTACTGAGATGAAGTTGAAACTTTCTCAGAATATTTGTACCAAAGCTGGTAACTTTCCAACCTATTTGTGTTACAAAATTATTACCTCATCGAGTAAAAGACATCACAATATATACAAATCATGACTAAATGATTATGCTGATTAGGTTATATTATTAATCAAAGTCAACCTTCTAAATCTAATTAATATGTGTGCAGCATATTCTACATAGCAAATTTAATTTGTATTTTAAATGAGACTTCCCTGGTGGCTCAAACGGTAAAGCATCTGCCTACAATGCGGGTGACCCGGGTTCAATCCCTGGGTCTGGAAGATCTCCTGGAGAAGGAAATGGCAACCCACTCCAGTATTCTTGCCTGGAAAATCCCATGGACTGTGGAACCTGGTAGGCAACAGTCCATGGGGTCGCAAAGAGTTGGACACGACTAAGCGACTTCACTTTCACTCTAATTGTGTTAGCTTGGAAGAAAAACTATGACCAACCTAGACAGCATATTAAAAGCAGAGACATTACTTTGCCAACAAAAGTCCATCTAGTCAAAGCTAGGGTTTTTCCAGTAGTCATGTATGGATGTAAGAGTTGAACTATAAAGAAAGCTGAGCGCAGAAGAAAGGATGCTTTTGAACTGTAGTGCTGGAGAAGACTCTTGAGAGTCCCTTGGACTGCAAGGAGATCCAACCAGTACATCCTAAAGGAAATCAATCCTGAATATTCATTGGAAGGACTGATGCTGAAGCTGAACCTCCAATACTTTGGCCACCTGATGTGAAGAGCTTACTCATTTGAAAAGACCCTGATGCTAGAAAGGATTGAAGAGGGGAGGAGAAGGGGATGACAGAGGATGAGATGGTTGGATGGCATCACTGACTCTATGGACATGATTTTGAGTAAGCTCCGGGAGTTGGTGAAGGACAGGGAGGCCTGGCTTGCTGCAGTCCATGCGGTCGCAAAGAGTCAGACATGACTGAGCAACCGAAATGAACTGAACTGAGCTGTTTCTCAAAACCTACTTTAAGTGTTAATGGTTTAGACCAAATAAGAGCTACTCTGAATGACCTATATTATAAAGAGAAAAATATGTAAAAAATTTCCTGATGATCCTGAAAATTCCTGTTGTTTTAAATATTTACAGTGCAAATGAGGAACTTAATTATAGCTATGTTTTCAAATAATGCATTTCACCCAGAGTGGGAAAAATATTTATGAATAGTAAAATTTTACATATTGGTTAATTAACATAAATTATTACCAACTTAAAAGTCAAAAATAAAATTAAAATGCTATATAAGGTGAAAATTCAAAATATAAGCAGGATCAGTTTTGTATTTTGATTGAAAAGTGAAGTGGCTCAGTCGTGTCCAACTCTTTGTGACCCCATGGACTGTAGCCTATCAGGCTCCTCCATCCATGGGATTTTCCAGGCAAGAATACTGGAGTGGGTTGCCATTTCCTTCTCTAGGAGATCTTCACAAAATATAAATAGCCTCAGTTTGGTTCGAAGCTTCTTTGTTTTATAAAAACCTTCTGAGAGAAGAAAAATTAGAAAAGTTACGGATCCATGTGAGAAAACAATATTTAATTGAGAACAGAATAATGTGATAGTCTTCAAAAAAATAAATTATTTGACTTGAATTGTGTCTTAAAGTGTTTTAGAGTTAAGGGGACTTAGCTGGTAGTTTAGCTTATGAAGTTTGACCTTCTTTTCTTATCATTATTATTGTTTTATCTTTTCTTTCATTTCTCTCAAAAATTAGCTTTCTGTGGAAAAATTTGGTAGAAAGTGCTATTTTTTAGATCTGATCTGTCCATGAAAGAAAGAGGCTTTCAAGAGTGTTTATACTGAGCACTGAAGAAGTTAAAGGTTTTAGCATAAACTTCTTTGCACTGCTGTATTTGAAATGTGAGGATTTAGATTAAAAACCAAAAAGAGACCAACAGTGAGTGGCTTCTCTTCACATTTTCTTGTTGTTTAATTGCTGAGTCATGTCTGACTCTTCTGAGACTCCTTGGACTGTAACACCACCAGGTTCCCCTACCCATGGCAATCCCCTGGCAAGAGTACTGGAGAAGGTTGCCATTTAGGGGACCTTCCCAACACATGGACCTAACCTGCATCTCCTACATTGCTGCTGCTTTTGCTGCTAAGTCCCTTCAGTCATGTCTGACTCTAGGCAACCCCATGGACTGCAGCCCACCAGGCTTCCCCGTCCCTGGGATTCTCCAGGCAAGAACACTGGAGTGGGTTGTCATTTCCTTCTCCAGTGCATGAAAGTGAAAAGTGAAAGTGAAATCTCTCAGTCTTGTCCGATTCCTAGCGACCCCACAGACTGCAGCCTATAAGGCTCCTTCATCCATGGGATTTTCCAGGCAAGAGTACTGGAGTGGGTTGCCATTGCCTTCTCCTCCTGAATTGCAGAAGGATTCTTTACCACAGATCCACCTATTCTATCTGAAATACAAAGCCTGATATTTCCTTGGGCATTATAATATTTATAGTAGAATAGAAGATGATAAGAATGCCTAAAATAATGATCATTAATTAAGGTATAAAATAGTGCAGAGAGCTTGTAGTCTCACTTTCAAAATGAATTTTTTGTAGACATAAGCATGTACAATCTGTTTTGTCAAATACTTGTATCATACTTCCTAATACAGTTAGAATAGTTATTGGGCAAAAAGCTGATCACTGTGATAGATACATTATTCAAGAAATGAAAAGACAACTGGAAACTCCGAGAAAAACACAAAGCTATGAAAATAATAAAAAAAAAATGAGCCAAATATACAAAGCAAACTAAAATGTGAAACAATTGTAAGAAAAGTAGAGTAAGAATAGAAAATCCATTTAACTTTAAAGCTAGGCATGTTCTTTTACTAGCTCAAGTGGCATGGCCTTATCATTCCAGCACATTACTTGATGTGGCAGTAAATATTTAAATAAACCTAGCAATATTAACACCCACATTAGATTCCAACTATGAGAGTAATTATAAACACAAAAAAACAAACATATTTGTTGTTGCAGAGTAGGTAGATATATATTGCAGCTGTTGCTGCTGCTAAGTCGCTTTAGTCGTGTCCGACTCTGTGCGACCCCATAGACAGAAGCCCACCAGGCTCCCGCGTCCCTGGGATTCTCCAGGCGAGAACACTGAAGTGGGTTGCCATTTCCTTCTCCAATGCATGAAAGTGAAAAGTGAAAGGGAAGTCGCTCAGTCGTGTCCGACTCTTAGCAACCCCATGACTGCAGCCCACCAGGCTCCTCCATCCATTGGATTTTCCAGGCAAGAGTACTGGAGTGGGGTGCCATTGCCTTCTCCAGGTAGATATATATTAATGTTCAGATTTATGTTCATTGTTCTATATATAGTTTATACTAATCCATTTTTAAAAAAATTTGTTGAAATATATTTGATTTACAATATTGTTAGTTTCTGCTGTATAGCAAAATGAATCAGCTCTACATTTATCCATTCTTTTTTAGATTCTCTTCCTACATAGGTCATTACAGAGTATTGAGTAGAGTTCTGTGTTCTATACAGTAGGTCCTTACTAGTTATGTATTAAAATGGCTCAGATGGTAAAGCATCTGTCCGCAATGCGGGAGACCCGGGTTCGATTCCTGGGTCGGGAAGATCCCCTGGAGAAGGAAATGGCAATCCACTCCAGCACTCTTGACTGGAAAATCCCATGGACGGAGGAGCCTGATAGGCTACGGTCCATGGCGTCGCAAAGAGTCGGACACGACTGAGCGACTTCACTTTCACTTTCCGTGCGTATATGAGCTTCCCAAGTGGCACTAGTGGCAAAGAACCTGCCTGCCAATGCAGGAGACATAAGAGATGAGGGTTCAATCCCACAGTTGGAAAGATCGCCTGGAGTAGGAAATGGCAACCCACTCCAGTATTCTTGCCTGGAAAATCCCAACAACAGAGTAGTATGGAGAGGTACAGTCCACCGGTTTGCAGAGTCGGACAACACTGAAGCAACCTAGCATGAAAGCATGCAATGTGCGTATATATCAATCCCAGTCTCCCAATTTATCCCTCCCTCCCATAATTAATTCCTTTTAACTGAGTCAAATTAAAAGTATATTTGATAAGATGGCAAAGAAGAAAGGCAAGTGGAAAGGTGGAAGAAAAGTCAGGGACAATAATATTTGCATTTTTTTATCTCAAAGGAAATAGAAACCCGGACCAAAATAAATCACTTGAGAAAGTTATGTGTATATAATTAAAAGTCTACAAAAGTAATCAATACACATTAAGTTATATACTTTATTATATAAATTAAATACTAAGTGATATAATACAATTTTGGAGACTTAGAAGTATGTAATGAAACTGAATAAAATCTCTAACTTTCATATGAAGAATCATATCAATGGTATTGTGTTTAGGGAGTTTTTAAATCCCTACAAAGCATACCTCTTATGTTTAATTTTTTTCTCATTTCCTCTTTCCATTGTCATTCTCTTCCGAAAAATTATTTCCTTTAAGGTGGCTGATTTATATTTGAATAAAATTTATTTAAATTGGATAAAATTCATAAGTTTCATATGAACCATTGGAAAAGTTCTTGTTTTTTAAACTGAGATGTACTATTTTAATCCACCTTAATTGTACTGAGCTATATTGTTGGTTTCATTTTGCTTTTATTTAACATTATGTTTTTAAGGATATATCCATTTTGTCGTGTGCCTATTTATAACTTTTTGAAAGTTGTGATTTGTTAATACTTGCAAGCATTATCCAAGATTGTTAGCTGGTTGAAAAACATTACAGAATTTAAAGTATTTATAGTATAGTGTCTGCTAAGTAGTGAGGTGGGTCATGTTTCTATTATTTATACAATAATATTTTATTGAAATGAAATTAGAGAGAGATGTTTGCATTCTTTCATTTTAAAAGAAGTTGATTTTATCCAATGTCTGTACTTGAAACAAGAGACCCATCATCTAGGATTTTTACAACTATACAGCAGTGTTTATGGTTAGAATATTTGCTATGGCAAGATTTATCTTGTAATAACAAACACAAACTTGTAAACTTTATATATTTTCATGAACCAAATACCTGAATAATTTTTTGCAAGGTTTCATGATTGATATAGAACATACTAATAAAATTGAAGTCTATGGCTTCTTTGAAAAGATTTTCTATGTCTTTTGTATTGTTTTCCAGGGCACTCGTAGGAACATTTCTGGGTAGCTGAGTCAACCCTTCTTCATTCCAAATCAGGAAAGATGACATTTTGGTGGTTATGAGATGATTTATTAGAGTCTCAGTGCTTCCTTTTCTACTTCCTCCCTAATTTGGATAGCAGTGGAGCTATAAGAATGTTGTCTGTAAATGATGAACTGATTTAATTTTGGAAGATTTCTCTTCCCACCCAATCTGTTTGTGTAGGACATAGAACAAAACTTGCTGATGCCAGCTTTTGTTCGTTGTGGGTTTCAGCCATGTTTATCTTCCAGAGACCTCACAGCAACAACTAATGTCTCCTGACCACATAATTTGATTACTGTAATTCCCAGTCTTTAGATCCTCCCACTTATGACTTCTCTTTCTTTGAAGATTGCTTCAAGGTTTATTGCATACCGATTGCTCAATAATTAGCTCTAGGGATTCAGAAAAATATTTTAAACACTGGAGCTGACTTACATAAAATTGTTAAGCACTTATACTGAGTAATAATGTGCTGTATAGACTAGACAATTCCTTTGGTAACAATTCCTGTGATTAAAATTATGGATTTATGGGTGGGAAAGGATGCCAAAAGTCATTTGGACAAGCGTTTTTGTTTCAGTTGAAGTATTCCAGACAGATGTGATTAATTGCCCTGAAAGATAGCTATGCTTTTATAACTGGTAAGCCAGAGGCTTTATCATTCTGAGGATCCAAAATTTCAACAAATTTGTTTTAAATTTCCAATTATAGTGATTCATATCCCAGGAGCTTGACTAAAAGAAACCTTCACACTCCAGAAGTGGTAACTTATATGTTTTAACAAATAAATCTATTTCCTAATGTTTCAAGCAGGATGTATCATGTTTTTCCTGCTAGACAGTACCCTTAGCAGATGTCTACTGACCTTGAAGCTGCCTGCAGGAGCTTCTCTATTGCTGATACATTCACTCCCTGGATGAGTTTGCCAGGCTTTATATTTAGAACATGCTCTATTGATATAATCAGAGTTTCCAGTTTCTAAGAAGCTAGAGCAGTGTTGGTTCTCATGAGACATAAACACTACACTTTAAGAATCAACTCAGGAAAATCATCTGTATCAGTCAGCAATGTATCAAGCACCTCCAAAACTCAACACTTAAAATAATAAGTATTCTTAATGTTTATAAATCTATAGATCAGTTGGGTAATTATTTTGCTTTCCTCTATAGTCACTCATAGGTTTTCCTGGTAGCTCAGAAGGTAAAGAATCTGCCTGCAATGCAGGGGACCCAGGTTTGATCCCTGGGTTGGGAAGATCCCCTAGAGGAGGATATGGCAACCCACTCCAGTATTCTTGCCTGGAGAATTCCATGGACAAGAGAAGCTTGACTGGCTACAGTCCATGGGGTTGCAAAAAGTCAGATATGACTGAGAGCCTAAGCACAGCACAACACAAGGTCACTCATATATCATACCTAACACAGCTGAGGAGGCATTGGTGGATTTGCTGACCTAGTCTGGTTTGGGGTCTATTTTCTATACAGTGGCCCAGGATGGTCTTGACTGAGACTACTGTAGTTATACCAGGTCCATTCTTACAGAAGTAGCAGAATCTTAAAAGAAAATAAGAAAGATAAGGAATACATACCATGACCCTTGCAGCATCCTATTGGCCAAAACAGGTCACAAAGTCAGTTCAGGGTCAGTTCACCAAGACACTAGCAAGTTACAGGGTCAACAGTGTGCTACAAGGAGATCATTAATTGAGGCTAACACTGTAAATCAGGGGTAAATGCTGTGACTCATATGGTAAAGAAGATTCTGCGTTGCAGAAGACATGAGTTCGGTCCCTGGGTGGGGAAGATCCCCTGGAGTAGGAAATGGCAGCCCACTCCAATGCTGTTGCCTGGACAATTCCATACACAGAGAGCCTGGAGGGTTACAGTCCATGGGGTGGCAAAAACAATGCAATCAATCTACCACACCATCTCATCAGCTTTGCCTTTCACTTTTTAGCACACTAGTTTTCTTAAGCCTCTAAAAGAAGACTAAAATAATAGTATTTTATACATATGTATGTTGTGTGTTAGTTGATCAGTCATGTCTGACTCTGCGACTCCATGAACTGCAGCCTGTCAGGCTCCTCTGTCCATGGAATTCTCCATGCAAGAATACTGGAGTGGGTTGCCATTCCCTTCTCCAGGAAGGGAGATTGTCAGGAGATCTTCCCTAGCCAGGGATCGAATCAGGGTCTCCTGCATTGAAGGCAGATTCTTTACCATCTGAGCCACCAGGGAACCCTTACTATTATAAATAGTAATATTGCTGCTAAGTCACTTCAGTCGACCCCATAGACCGCAGCCCACCAGGCTCCCCCGTCCCTGGGATTCTCCAGGCAAGAACACTGGAGTGGGTTGCCATTTCCTTCTCCAATGCATGAAAGGGAAAAATGAAAGTGAAGTCGCTCAGTCGTGTCCGACTCTTAGCGACCCCATGGACTGCAGCCTACCAGGCTCCTCCGTCCATGGGGTTTTCCAGGCAAGAGTACTGGAGTGGGGTGCCACTGCCTTCTCCGAAATAGTAATATTATTTGTCCTCAAAATTTTCCATAAAATCTGAGAGCCAGGAAAAATAAGTTTGTGATGAGTCTTTATATTCATACATTGTGATTGCAAGTTCATACAACTAAGTTGATTGCACCGGATATTAGTGGAGCAGTATTTTAACGTCTTTCCACTTCAGGAGAAAGGCTGGGTACTTTGAAGTTCAGTGCAACTATGTTTGAACCCTGGGGGCTTCCCAGGTGGCTCAGTGATAAAGAATCCACCTGTCAATGCAGGAGACCTGTGTTCCATCCCCGGGTTGGGAAGGTCCTCTGGAGAAGGTAATGCCAACTTGCTCCAGTATTCTTGGCAGGATAATCCCATGAACAGAGGAGCTTGGCAGGCTGCATTTTGCATGGGTGAGTGCTAAGTCACTTCAGTCATGGCTTCAGTCATGTCTAACTCTTGGCAACCCTTTGGACTGTAGTCCGCCAGTCTCCTCTGCCCATGGAATTTTCCAGGCAAGAATACTGGTGTAGGTATTCTTGCACTGACAGGCAGGTTCTTTACCATGATGTACTCAATAGTGCTGACAGTAGGGTCTCTTTTGGAACACCCTCCACTCCTCCTACCGATTTACATTCTCCACTGTTTCTCTAGAGGTCTACCATTCACATTGTGGGTGGAACTCTTTTTATAGAACAAGATTGTCCTCACCCTTAAAGAATATCCAGCATGTTTGGCCCCATCCACTAGTGTCCGGGCCCACTCAAAGTATGGATTACTTCCAAAATTCCTGCATATTTCCAAACATTCCTGTAGGGGATTCTAAGAATCCTAGTTGAGAATAATATCCCTGACAATCTAACTTCCATAATATTGATCCACGAAAACTGTTGTATAAATAACCCTGGCTTTTTGGAGTATTTTTTTTTTTTCTACTACATTACAGTTCAGTTCAGTTCAGCTGCTCAATCGTGTCCAATTCTTTGCAACCCCATGAACCGCAGCATGTCAGGCCTCCCTATTCATTACCAACTCCTGGAGATAACCCAAACTCATGTCCATTGAGTCGGTGATGCCATTCAACCATTTCATCCTCTGTCCCCTTCTCCTCGTGCCCTGAATCTTCCCCAGCATCAGGGTCTTTTCAGATAAATCAGCTCTTCACATCATTGGAGTTTTAGCTTCAACATTAGTCCTGCCAGTGAACATCCAGGACTGATCTCCTTTAGGACGGGCAGGTTGGATCTCCTTGCAGTCCAAGGGTCTTCTCCAACACCACAGTTCAAAAGCATCAATTCTTCAGTGCTCAGCTTTTTTTATAGTCCAACTCTCACATCCATACATGACCATTGGAAAAACCATAGTCTTGACTAGATGGACCTTTGTTGGCAAATTAACGTCTCTGTTTTTTAATATGCTGTCTAGGTTGGTCATAACTTTCCTTCCAAGGAGTAAATTTCATGGCTGCAATCACCATCTGCAGTGATCTTGGAACCCCCACCCCACTGCCCAAAAAAAAGTCACACACTGCTTCCACTGTTTCCCCATCTATTTCCCATGAAGTGATGGGACCAGATGCCATGATCTTCATTTTCTGAATGTTGAGCTTTAAGCCAACTTTTTCACTCTCCTCTTTCACTTTCATCAAGAGGCTTTTTAGGTCCTCTTCACTTTCTGCCATAAGGGTGGTGTCATCTGCATATCTGAGGTGATTGATATTTCTCCCGGCAATCTTGATTCCAGCTTGTGCTTCTTCCAGCCTAGCGTTTCTCATGATGTACTCTGCATATAAGTTAAATAAGTAGGGTGACAATATACAGCCTTGATGTACTCCTTTTCCTATTTGGAACCAGTCTGTTGTTCCATGTCCACTTCTAATTGTTTCTTCCTAACCTGCATACAGATTTCTCAGGAAGCAGATCAGGTGGTCTGGTATTCCCATCTCTTTCAGAATTTTCCACAGTTTCTTGTGATCCACACAGTCAAAGGCTTTGGCATAGTCAATAAAGCAGAAATAGATGTTTTTCTGGAACTCTCTTGCTTTTTCCATGATCCAGCATGTGTTAGCAATTTCATCTCTGGTTCCTCTTCCTTTTCTAAAACCAGCTGGAACATCTGGAAGTTCATGGTTCACATGTTGCTAAAGCCTGGCTTGGAGAATTTTGAGCATTACTTTACTAGTGTGTGAGATGAGTGCAACTGTGTGGTAGTTTGTGCATTTTTTGGTATTGCCTTTCTTTGAGATTGGAATGAAAACTTGCCTTTTCCAGTCTTGTGGCCACTGCTGAGTTTCCCAAATTTGCTGGCATATTGAGTGCAGCACTTTCACAGCATCATCTTTCAGGATTTGGAATAGCTCAACTGGAATTCCATTACCTCCACTAGCTTTGTTCGTAGTGATGCTTCCTAAGGCCCACTGAATTTCATATTCCAGGATGTCTGGCTCTAGGTGAGTGACTACATTACATTGAAATTCAAATTTCCAGAAGTAAGAGAGAAAAAAAATTGAAGAGAGAATCATTTCCCATAGATTGGCACCTAAGCAGTGGTATGCTTTGGCCAGAGCTGTGATTTAAAAACACATCTGCTTTCCAAAATGTCCCCTGTATGTCTTCCATTATCCACTATATCTTTTTCAATTAAGGAATGCAAGACCTTTTCAAAAAATGTGTGTCATTTAGGACAAATTATAATGTTCTTATATGTGCATACTTTTGTGAAATGTAACTTTTGAGTGAGTAACTAGAACCTAGCATGGACCTAAGAGATTTACAGCATACCTCAGAGATATTGTGGGTTAGGTTCCAGACCACCACAATAGAGTGAATATTGCAAGAAGGTGAATCACACAAATCATTTTGGTTTTCCAGTGCATATAAAAGTTATGTTTACACTATACTGTAGTTTATTAGCTATGCAATAGCATTATGCTTAAAAATAGATATACTTAATTTATTGCTTCTCTGGTGGCTCAGATGGTAAAGAATCTGCCTGCCAATGCAAGAGACCCGGGGCTCAATCCCTGGGTCAGGAAGATCCCCTGGAGAAGGAAATGGCAATCCACTCCAGTATTCTTGCCTGGAGAATTCCATGAGCAGAAGAGCCTAGCACAGTGCAGTCAAAGTGTTGCAGAGTTGGACACTACTGAAGCAACTTTCACTAATTTATTATTAAAAAATAACTATCATTGAAGCCTTCAATGAGTAGTGATATTTTTGCTGGTGGAAGACCTTGGTTCAATGTTCATGGCTGCTGACTGGTCTGAGTGGTGGTTTCTAAAGGTTGGAATGACTGTTGACATTTCTGAATATAAGACAAAAATGAAGTTTGCTGCATCAGTTGACTCTTCCTTTCATAAACGACTTCTCTGTATTATGCAAGACTGTTTGATTATATTTTACCCACAGTAGAACTTTGAAGATTGGAGTCAGTCCTCTTAAACATTGCCACTGTTTTATCAACTATGCTAATATAATGTTCTAAATCCTTTGTTATTTCAATAGTCTTCACAGCATTTTCACCAAGAGTAGATTCCATCTCAAGAAACCACTCTATTTGCTCATTCATAAAAAGCAACTATCCATTCAAGTTTTTTCAGGAGATAACAGCAATTCAGTCACATCTTCAGGCTCCATTTCTGATTTAGTTCTCTTATTATTGCCACCATGTCTGCAGTTACTTCTTTCACTGAATGCTTGAACCCCTCAAAGTCATTCATAACAGTTAGAATAAATTTCTTCCAAACTCCTATTTATTTGATTTTCTGAGATCATCCCATGAATCACAAATATTTTTAATGGCCATCTAAAAGATGAATCTTCTCCAGATTTTCAGTTGACCTCCCAGTTCCAATAGAGGAATCACTATCTTTGGTAGCTCTAGACTTATGAAATATATTTCTTAAATAATAAGACATCTACATTACTCCTTGATCCATGAGCTGCAGAATAGATATTTGTTAGCAGTCATGAAAAACAACATTCATCTTATTGTATATCTTCATCAGAGCACTTGAGAGAACAGGTACATTGTCAATGAGTAGTAATATTTTGAAAGAAATCTTTTTCTCTGAGAAGTAGGTCTCAATAGTGGGTTTAAAAGATTCAGTAAACCATGTTATAAACAGATATACTTTGTTGTTTCATTTATAGAGCATAAGTAAATAGATTTAGCATAATTCTTAAAGACCCTAGAATTTTCAGAATGTATATGAAAACTGGCCTCAACTCCAAGTTGCCAGTTTTGTTAACCCCTAGCAAGAGAGCTAGTCCATTTTTGAAACTTTGAAGCCAAGCATTGACTTCTCCTCTCAAGCTATGAAAGTTGTATATGGCATCCAATGTAAGACTGTTTTGTCTACATTAAATATCTGTTGCTTAGTGTAGCTGCCTTCATTTTACTTATTTTAGCTAGGCTTTCTGATTAACTTGGTGCAGCTTCTACATGAGCATTTTCTGCTTTATCTTGTATTTCTATGTTATGGAGACAGCTTCCTTGCCTCTCTCATCTTTCTAGAGTTAAAGAGTCAGAGCATTGCTCTGGCTTAGGCTTTGGCTTAATGGAATGTTGTAGCTAGTCTGATCTTCCATTCAGACCACTAAACCATTCTCCATAACAACAACAAAGTTGATTTGTTTTCATGTGTGTGTTCACTGGAATAGCACTTTTAATGTCCATGTATAAATTTTTCTTACATTCACAACTTGGCTATTTGGACAAGAGGCCTAACTGTTCACCTAACTTGGCTTTCAACATGGCTTCCCCAGAAGTTTAATCATTTGTAATTTCTGATTTAAACTGAGAGATGGGTGACTCTTTGTTTCACCCAAATAAATAAATAAATATTTATTAGTGGCTGCTTTAGGGTTATCAATTACCCTAATTTCAATGTTGCTGTGTCTCAGGGAGTAGGGAGGCCCTGGGAAGAGAGTGAATTGCTAGTAAGGAGAGCCATCAGAACATTCCCTCTTATAACCATAAATTTATCCTCTTAGTCTGTAAGTCTGTTTATGTTTTGTAAATAAGCTCATTCATATTCAAGGAGATCAAACCAGTCAATCCTAAAGGAAATCAACCCTGAATATTCATTAGAAAGACTGAGGCTGAAGCTGAAGCTCCAGTACTTTCACCACCTGATGCAAAGAACTGACTCATTGGAAAAGACCCTGATGCTGGGAAAGATTGAGGGCATGAGAAGAAGGGAACAGCAGAGGATGAGACGGTGGGATGGCATCACCAACTCAATGGACCTGAGTTTGAGCAAACTCCTGGAGATAGTGAAGGACAAGGGAGCCTGACATGCTACAGTCCATGGAGTTGCAAAAGTCGGATATGTCTTAGCAACTGAAAAACAACAATAGCAACCACGTATAAGTGATATTATGGTATACTTCTTTCTTTGACTTACTTCACTTTTTGAAAATCTCCTTAACTAGAGTCTTCCTAACCCTCTTTCCCACCTATTATTAACATAAACAGCTGTCTGATAACTCAGTGATCTTCATTCTAGGAATGTTTTCCCTGATCCTTTATTATTTGCCTCAAATATATAGGTCTTGTCCTATCAATGTTCTAAATTCCACTAAAGATCATTTACCTGCTTGAGTTCCATCCTCTTAGGAAATAAAATATGAATTAGCTAACTGGGCAAATGAATTCCCCAGACACTATTGGTTGCTCTTCCAAATCTTTTCTTTCTTGGTGGCAATATCCCCATTGGGACTCTGAGAAGGATGGCATTATCCTGAAGTCCAAAAGTAATTACTGAAGAAAAAAAGAAAAAAAAAAGCCAACCATATTGGTCCTATTGTCCTTGTCAGTGACTGGTTTAATATTGCTGATATGTTACAATACTGGCCAATGAAATATGAGAAGACATTTTTGGATTGTCTTGGAAAAGATTTCTTTTTTCCCTTTTACTGGGGTAGGGAAATGACTGTATGTAATGGTTGAAATTGTAGCAACCATCTTCCCATTATGACATGAGTTACACTGACATATTGAGAATTACAAGGGATTTTGTATGTCAAAGTTATCTTACCTGATGTTAGAAGAGATAATTTTTTGTTAGATGAGTTTTTTCTTGTTGTTGTTGTTCCTGAGTCAGAATTTTCTGTGACTTGAAGTTTAAAACTTCTTAACGAATAACTACCAATACTACATAACTGTATAGTTTATAAAATCATGTCCAGTAAAATATTTTAACAGTGACACCCTGGAGAAATTGTTTGCTCTTTAAACCATGTTTCAGACACATTAAAAGAAAAAAAAAATGTATGCTGTGCTTTTCAACCATTTTCAAAGCACACAGTTTGGAAGACTACAGTTTTATGGGACTAGTTTGCCTCTGAGCCACAAAGTTAAATGCTCTGTGTCCTATATTTCTGACTGAATGTAGACAAGTTTTTAACAAAGAATAAAGTTCTGGACCAGACATACTGGACAATAAAATGGGCAATAAAATGCTTTAAGATGCTCAACAATAGCTTTAAAACGAATGTGGCCAGAGAGTTCACTTAAGACCATTATGTAGCCTATTGGGTAATTATATTTCCATATTATTTATGGATATTCTCTCTTTTAGAGATTCCCTACTCAGAATAAATAGGGATATATACCCTGACTTCACATAGGAATCCAGGATGAAATATTTCTTGAACATTTAAACAAGGAAGGAAGACTATTGGCAGAAAGTGAGGCTGTAATAGGTAGACAGAGAATCTAGAAAGGAGAATAAAACAAAGCCATCATAGACAGAAAAAAAGAACTGAGCTTCACTTGCAATATTCAGTCTGGGGATGGTCTCTTAAAGTGTGAATTATCTGCACTGAGAAAGGAAGGGAGGGTACAAAGAATAGAATAAAATTTAGAGTGCATTAAATTTTACATCAATGACTTTTCTGTGTAGAGAAATACTAGACCAAACACAAGCAAATGGACTATATATCATTTCTACACACTGCTGTGCTAGTGAATTCATCCCTGATCTGAATGGTAAGAGCAGATTCATTGGGAATGAATAATAGTGTGACATAGCTAATTAATGCCAGTTCCATCTAGGCCTCTTAGGCAATCATGCCAAATTGTACAGTGCAATGGGGTGTTTTTTATGTGACAGTGGTGTATGGGGGATTGATCTGCAAATGTAAAGATGGCATCAAACTATGGGACCAGAACTAACTGCTCAGCATTATGGTCACACTGAATTACAGCTTTTTGATCTGGCAAAACTGCCACAAGACTTTGCATTTTTGAAATACTATCATAAAACGGAATTCTGAAATAACTAGCTCATCAATCACTGACATTCCATGCTGCTTCCCAGAATTGGAAGCACATATGTAAGTATTTTGAATCTTCTTTGTAGAAAAAGTTCTTCTTAAAGGCGTCATTTTATACAATCACACACACCAGGTCTAAAAGGCCTGGTAAGAATGTTCCGTTTTTTAAGGCATTCATGTAACAATTGAGTGAAATAATTGTGAATATGAAGGAGACAAATGAGAGCATCCTTTTAAAGCAGTTGTTTAGGTAACTTACATGCAAGACATCCAAATTACATATTTATTCACTAGTTTTGAGTAACTGATTATTTTTCAATCTTGCCAATGTCAAACTAAACCTGTTTAACAAGTGGTTGATAAAATCTTGATAATATATACTCCATTGTTTGCATATAGTTTTGCTGTATTTCTTTAAAATCAACCTTATAAATTGTATTATGTGCATTCTTAAGTTTGTGTTTGTCTAAAGAACTGATAAAAATGTTTTATTATAAACATAGAATATGTATGTATTTTATATATATCTACTCATATATCTGACAAATCTTTTCATAAATATATATATATCTTTTGTGAAAAGATTTGTCAGATATATATATATATATATGCACACACACACCTGGAGAAGGAAATGGTAACTCATTCCAGCATTCTTGCCTGGAGAATCCCAGATACAGTGGAGCCTGGTGGGCTGCAGTCTATGGAGTTGCACAGAGTCGGACATGACTGAAGCGACTTAGCAGCAGCAGCTGCAGCATATATTTATATATATATATATACTCAGTATATATGTATATATATATATACACTCAGTCCCGTCTAACTCTTTGTGACGCTTAGAACTGTAGTCCACCATGCTCCTCTGTCCATGTGATTCTCCAGGCAAGAATACTGGAGTTGGTTGCCATGCCCTTTTACAGGGGATCTTTGCAACTCAGGGAATGCACTGGCAGGCAGATTTTTTACCACTGTGCCACCTGGGAAGCCCTAGACACATATTAATGACAAGTATCTGTTCTTTTAAGACATTATCTCTTTCAAAGTACTCTTTGACCCAAATGAATAAATTTTTCTTGAATGCAAATTTTCAAATCCTATTATCATCTGATTTATATTTTCATGCATTATGTTTATTTATTCATTACTAGTATAATAAATATATTTATTATATTAATAAATATATTATAAATATTATGTTTATTATATTACAATACATATTTATTATATTAATAAATACATTTATTACAATAAATTATATATATTATAATATATTATAATATTATATGTTTATATATAATATATATTTAATATATATAATTAATGAAATAATTATTTATTCTTTTGAGTCACTTTTTTTTTTCCAGTTTTATTTATTTATTTACTTTACAATATTGTATTGTTTTGCCATACATTGACATGAATCACCATGGGTGTACATGAGTTCTCCATTCTGAACCCCCCTCCCACCTCCCTCCCCATTCCATCCCTCTGGGTCATCCCAGTGCACCAGTCCCGAGCACCCTGTATCATGCATCGAACCTGGACTGGCGATTTGTTTCACATGTGATAATTTACGTGTTTCAATGCCATCCTCCCATATTATCCTGCCCTCACCTTCTCCCACAGAGTCCAAAAGATTGTTCTATACATCTGTGTCTCTTAGCTGTCTTGCATACAGGGTTATTGTTACCATCTTTCTAAATTCCATATATATGCATTAGTATACTGTATTGGTGTCTTTCTTTCTGGCTTATTTCACTTTGTATAATAGGTTCCAGTTTCATCCACCTCATTAGAACTGATTCAGATGTATTCATTTTAATGGCTGAGTAATAGTCCATTGTGTATAGGTACCACAGCTTTCTTATGTACATCACTTATGTACAACTTATTGTTGGTTTATATTTTTAGAAAGCAAACTTTTCCTTTAAACTGGTAAGTTTATCCCACTTATGTATTTCTGTTCTGTTATTGTTATCATAGTTTATCACATCAGAATTTCATTGTTTTGACCGGTATCTTAGTCATAAAAATTATATAAAGATTAGCCTACAAGTAATAAAACAAGCAAAAGTGTTAGTCACTTAGTCATGTCCCATCCTTTGCAACCCCATGGACTGCAGCCAGCCAGCCTCCTATTTCCATGGAATTCTCCAGGCAAGAACACTGGAGTGGGTTGCCATGTCTTTCTCCAATGAATGAAAGTGAAAAGTGAAAGTGAAGTCGCTCAGTCATATCCAACTTTTAGCGACCCCATGGACTGCAGCCTACCAGGCTCCTCCATCCATGGGATTTTCCAGGCAAGTGTACTGGAGTGGGGTGCCATTGCCTTCTCCGTTACCATCTGAGCCACCAGTATATCTCCCAAACTCCAGACAATCTGAGAATATATTTTTGTTTCTTTTGCACATTAATAGTGACTTGGCTATGAATGAATTTATGTTAACTCTCTTTTCCTTGGAAACATTATAGTCTTGACGTCAATCCACAATGATTGCCTAAAAGAAGTCTGAGGCTCTCTTGCTCTTTTTGTTTATAGGTAACTTGCTTTGTCTGTATGCCTTTGGCATTATTATTATTTTATACCTACAATTCAATAGTTTCAGTAGCACATGTTTTCGTTCTGAATGTTCTCTTATTAACTTTTCTGGGAACAAGATGAACCTTGCCAGTGTGTAAATTCAGCTATTTTCTCATTTCAGAAAAGTATTTATCTTTAATTTTCCATGATTCTATCTGTTATGCTTTTTGTATCAGTTCAGTTCAGTCCCATAATCTTGTCCGACTCTTTGTGACCCCATGGACTGCAACACACCAGGCTTCCCTGTCCATCACCAACTCCCAGAGCTTGCTCAAGTTCATGTCCGTTGAGTCAGTGATGCCATCCAGCCATCTCATCCTCTGTCCTCCCCTTCTCCTCCTGCCTTCAGTCTTTCCCAGCATCAGTGTCTTTTCCAATAAGTCAGTTCTTCACACCAGGTGGCCAAAATATTGGTTTCAGCTTCACCATCAGTGCTTCCAATGAATATTCAGGACTGATTTCCTTTAAGATTGACTGATTTGATCTCCTGGTAGTCCAAGGAACTCTCAAGAGTCCTCCAACACCATAGTTCAAAGCGTCAATTCTTCGAGGCTCATATTTCTTTATAGTCAGGGAGGCTCCAATTTTCCATATGTTTCTATTCTCAAAATCGAGTTTTTATCCTTAAACCCACTTTTCCTACTTCATTTTTCCTATTTCAACTCTAAGTGATACACTATGTATGTGCTCGTGTCCAACTCTGCAAAACCATAGACTGTAGCCATTTAGGCTCCTGTGTCCATAGACTTTTCCAGGCAAGGATATGGAGTGGGTTGCCATTTTCCTCTCCAGGGGATCTCCAGGAAAATACCTTATTAGTAGAAATGGTCTTCCAATTCTTACTTCTTGTTTCTAAAGTATTCTTCCATGGTACCTTTCCTCTCACTTTGTTTTCTAATTACTCTCTCTCTTACAAGCTCATCTTTTAACTGATTTTGTCGGATTACTACTCTCTTCTTTCATAGGTCCCATGATCTACTTGATTTAGTACTTGATGCATATGTTTTCTAGGTTTTTTTCTGTTTCCATTCACTCAGATTGTAATTTCCAGGACTCTTTTGATTTCTCCTTTCCTTTCTTCAGTTCATTTCTCAGTAGAACAGCTATATGGAACCTAATTGAATCTTCTTTTTGCTCCTTCTTTGATTTGGCACAGTTTTATCTAAAGTTTTCAGAAATACAGTGAGTCCTTCTCATTTATCTTGATGGCCAGGTATAGATAGTTTCCTTTTTTTCTTTTTTTAATGTATTTCAGTCAGTTGGAGTGAGATATAAAACTGAGTTGTTTTTAAGAGACTTTTCTTTGATATTTTCTACACCTTTTTGTTGCCAGGGTACCAACTGCCCATTCAGCTCAAACGTTGCCTAAAAGGGGGCCCTAGGGCTTCAGTGCATACCACCCAATGCAGGAAGAGCTATACTAAACTTTGGTAAAAAGATCCTTAGTTTTTGGACTGGACCCTTTCTGCTTTTTCCCTTCTCTTTCTCTTCCTTCTTTTTTAAAATACTTGTTGTGGCTTCTCTGGTGGTTGAGCAATAAAGAATCTGTCTGAAATGCAAGAGATGCATGTTCAGTCCCTGAATCAGGAAGATCCCCTGAACAAGGAAATGGCAACCTACTCCAGTATTCTTGCCTGGGAAATACTATGGATAAAGGAGCCTGATGGGCTAGAGTCCACAGGATTGCAAAGAGTCAGACACACTGAGCACACCATAATTTCTTTACAATGTTGTGTTATTTCTGCTGCACAATGAAGTGAATCAACCATATGCCTACATATATCCCTTCCTTCTTGAACCTTCCTTCCACCCCCACACCATCCCAGGTATTTATGTCATCACTGAGCATTGATCCTAGTTCCTTGTGCTGTACAGCAGGTTCCAACTAGGTATCTGTTTTACATATGATAGTGTGTATGTCAATTCTAATCTCACAATTCACCTTCCCCTTCCCCACCAGGTCTACATGTCAATTCTCTATGTCTGTGTCTGTATTCTTGTTCTGAGAATAGGTTCATCTGTACCATTTCTCCAGAGAAGACATACTGATGGCCAAGAAGCACATAAAAAGGTGCTCAACATCATTAATTATCTGAAAAATGCAAATCAAAATTCAATATGGTATTACCTCACACTGATCAGAATGTCCATAATCAAAAAAATCTATAAGCAATAATTTCTGGAGAGAATATGGAAAAAATGGAACTCTCTTACACTGTTGATAGGAATATAAATTGATACAGCCACTATGGAAAACAGTACAGAGGTTTCTTAAAAAACTGAAAATAAAATTTTTCTTATCCTATTTTTATTCTTTATTTTATCATAGTCAACTGATTCCTTCTGTCAAAAAATTTGGCCTTGTTAAAATGATTTAAAAAGACAATTTAGGTGATACTTTAACACTTCATGAAGTATGAATTTCTCCAAACTCTTGAGAATGGAGTTACCCACATTTTGAAGTGTTAAATAAAGTTTGTTTGAATTGTCAAATTGATCTCACTTTTTTTTTTTTTTGGCTAGTTTAGATGTCACTGAACTTGGAAAACCATGTTAGTAAAACAAATCTTTAGCTTTTGGTTTCATATTCTTGTAAATGGTCCATCTGCACAAAAGTCAGACCATCTGAGTTATCAATTCATGATTGTCAAGTAACATGGATCATTGCCCTGCTTCCTTGATACTTCAGACACACCCAGATATATAACCCCAGCCAATCAATATTTTCATTCGTTCTCTTCCTTGTTCCCTATTCTTTATCCTATAAGGTCTTATGCCTTCTGCTCCTTTTTTGCTATTCTCTGAACTCTTGAATCACATGATCACAATCTTGTCTAACTCAATCAAACTATGAGTCATGCTGTGTAGGGTCACACAAGATGGATGAGTCATGGTTGAGAATTCTGGCAAAACATGATCCACTGGAGAAGGGAAAGCCTAGCTGCTTCAGTATTCTTGCCTTGAGAACCCCGTGAACAGCATAAAAAGGCAAAAAGATATGACACTGAAAGATGAACTCTCCAGGTCGGTAGGTGTGCAGTATGATTCTGGAGAAGAGTGAAACAACTCCAGAAAGAATGAAGAAACATAGCCAAAGCAAAAACAACACCCAGTTTGGATGTGACTGGTGAAGCAAGTAAAGTTCGATGCTGTAAAGAAGAATATTGCATAGGAACCTGGAGTGTTAGGTCCATGAATCAAGGAAGTGGTCAAACAGGAGATGTCAAGAGTTAACATCAACATTTTAGGAATCAGTGAACTAAACTGGATTGGAATAGATGAATTTATTCAGAAGACTATTATATCTACCACTGTGGGCAAGAATCCAAATAAGAAGTGAGTATCCCTCACAGTCAACAAAGGAGTCTGAAATGCAGTACTTGGGTGAAATCTCAAAAATGACAGAGTGATGTCTGTTTACTTCCAAGGTAAAACATTCAATATCACAGTAATCCAAGTCTATACCCCAACCACTAATACTGAAGAAAATGATGTCGAATGGTTCTATGATGACCTACAAGACCTTCTAGAACTAACACCAGAAAAAAAGATGTCCTTTTTATCATAGGGGACTGGAATGCAAAAGTAGGAAGTCAAGAAATACCTAGAGTAACAGGCAAATTTGGCTTTGGAGTACAAAATGAAGCAGGGCAAAGGTTAATGGAGTTCTGCCAAGAGAAAGCACTGGTCATAGCAAACAACATCTTCCAACAACACAAGAAATGACTATACCCATGGACATCACCAGGTGGTCAATACTGAAATCAGATTGATAATAGTCTTTGCAGCTGAAGGTGGAGAAGATCTATATAGTCAGTAAAAACAAGACCAGAAAATGACTGTGGCTCAGAACATGAACTCCTTATTGCCAAATTCAGACTTAAATTGAAGAAAGTAGGGAAAACCCTTAGACCATTCAGGTATGACCTATTAAAACCCTTATGACTATACAGTGAAAGTGACAAATAGATTCAAGGGATTAGATCTGATAGACAGAGTGCCTGAAGAACTATGGACAGAGGTTCATAACATTGTACAGGAGACCCTGAACAAAACCAGACCCTAGAAAAAGAAATGCAAAAAGGCAAAATAATGGTCTGAGGAGGACTTACAAATAATTGAGAAAAGAATGGAAGTAAAAGGCAAAGGAGAAAAGAAAAGATATGTCCCTCTGAATGCAGAGTTCCAAAGAACAGAAAAGGGAGATAAGAAACCCTTCCAAAGTGATCAATGTAAAGAAATAGAGGGTAAAAAAAAGAATGGGAAAGACCTTCAAAAAAATTAAAGATACCAAGGGAAACTTTCATGCAAAGATGGGCACAATAAACGACAGATATGGTATGGACCTAAAACAAGCAGATATTAAGAAGAGGTAGCAAAAGTACACAGAAGAATTGTATAAAACATATCTTAATGACCCAATGTTATGATCACCTAGAGCCTGGAATGTGAAGTCAAGTGGGCCTTAGGAAGCATCATGATGAACAAAGTTAGGTGATGGAATTCCAGCTGAGCCATTTCAAATCCTAAAAGATGATGCCGTGAAAGTGCTGCACTTAATATGCCAGCAAAATTGGAAAACTCAGCAGTGACCACAGGACTGTAAGAGGTCAGTTTTTACTCCAGTACCAAAGAAAGGCAATGCAAAATATGTTCAAACCACCTCACTATTGCAATCAACCGCTAGCAAAGCAATGCTCAAAATTATCCAGCCAGGCTTCAACAGTATATGACCCGAGAACTTCCAGATGTACAAGCTGGATTCAGAAAAGGCAGAGGAACCAGAGATCAAATTGCCAATTTCCACTGGTAAGAGAATTCTAGAAAAGTCATCTACTTCTGCTTCATTGACTATGCCAAAGCCTTTGAGTGTGTGGACCACAACAAACTGTGGAAAAATTTTAAAGAGATGGGAGTATGAGACCACCTTACCTGCCTCCTAAGAAACTTATATGTAGGTCATGAAGCAATTGTTAGAACTGGACAGCAAACAAAAGACTGGTTCAAAATTGTGAAAGGAGTATGTCTTTCTATATATTGTCACCTTGCTCATATAACTTATATGCAGAGTACATCACGGGAAATGCAGGGCTGGATGAAGCACAGGCTGGAAACAAGATTGCTGGCAGAAATATCAATAACCTCAGATATGCAGATGAAACCTCCCTTATGGCAGAAAGCAAAGATAATCTAAAGAGTCTCTTGATGAGGGTGAAAGAGGAGAGTGAAAAAGCTGGCTTAAAACTCAGCATTCAAGAAACTAAGGTCATGGAATCTGGTCCCATCACTCCATGGCAAATATATGGGGAAACAATGGAAACAGTGATAGATTTTATTTTCTTGGTCTCCAAAATCACTGAAGATGGTGACTGCAACCATGAAATTAAAAGACAATTGCTCCATGGAAGAAAAGCTGTGACAAACATAGACAACATATTAAGAAGCAGAGACATCACTTTGCGAACAAAGTCTGTTGGGGGAGTTTGTAATTTCCTTGGTTCTGTCTCGTCATAACAAAAATTTGAAGTGACAGACCAGTGTTACAGCCTTCGAACAGACCAGTGTTACAGCTCTCAGATGGACCAGTGTTACAGCTCTCAGATGGACCAGTGTTACTCCGTGTTACAGCTCAGTTTTATTTAGAAAGTAAAGGAAAATACATCCTCGAGGCATGAGGGCATGCCAACCCAAAAGGGAAGAGAGGCCCCCGCCCAATTTTGGCTCCTCTTTTTATCTGTTTTTTTCTCCTCCCCCTGGACCTGCCCTGTGTAAATTGGAGTGCTGTTTGTTTTACCTGAGGTCCTCACTCTGGTCCTCAGACATTCCTTTCTTCTATTTTCACGGGCTTTTCCTTTTTGTTATTTAGCCACCACCATTTGGGATTCCTTTTTCCTATTCTAACTACCTAACAGGTCTGTCTAGTCAAAGCTATGATTTTGCTAGTACTCATGTATAGATGTGAAAGTCAGACCATAAAGTAAGCTGAGCACTGAAGAATTGATGCTTTTGAACTGTGGTGTTGGAGAAGACTCTTGAGAGTCCCTTGCCTGCCAGATCAAGCCAGCCAATCCTAGAAGAAATCAATCCTGAATATTCATTGGAAGCACTGATGCTGAAGCTCCAATACTTTGTCCATCTGATGCAAAGAACTGACTCATTAGAAAGGACGCTGATGTTGGGAAAGTTTGAAGGCAGGAGGAGAAGGGGTAACAGAGGATGAGACCGTTGGATGGATCACCAACTTGAGGGACATGAGTTTGAGCAAGCTCCAGGAGTTGGTGATAGTCAGGGAAGCCTGGAGTGCTGCAGTTCATGGGGCTGCAAAGAGTCGGAGCTGACTGAGCAACTGAACTGAACTCTTGAATATAAAGACTGTCAGCTCGTGACTTATTACATTTTGTTTGTAGCATATAGTCTTCTTCAGTTATTTTAACACCCTAGCAGATTGTCTGAGATCTTATCTACCTATTTTGTCCAGATGAGAAAATCAACATTCATTAAAAAATAAAATAGAAAAGAGTGAATCTAGTTTTATACTTAATATTGGGGGAATATCATCAAGATTTTTCATAACCTGTTACTTTTGAGAAAAAGATGTCTGCTAGAAGACATTTGTAGCATAAAACATAGTGATTAAGAATAATATCCACCTTATTCTACTCAGTTCAAATTCTAGGTGGACTCCATGCTCTTTGTGAAAATGGGCCAGCTATATATAATCATTTACTTTCATGTATAAAACTGTGAAATCAAGGTAAATTCTTACCTTCTAGGAATTTGTTTGGCTAAGGTTTTTAGAAAAAGTTATTTTGTTAGGCCAAAGTGATTTGGTATCTGTAAAGACTTGGCAATAAGCACTCAAATAAGGTAGAATTTTCTTTGTAATGTCTGTTTAGTAACCTAATAGAGAATTATAACCAGATGAAACCTTTAAAATACTGTTTATATCCACATGCATATTCAGTGATAGATCACATCATAAAAACTAGAAAAGATTTCTATTTAATTTGAAAAGACAGAACACGAAAGAGCGAAATGTTCCAGAGAAGAGTGGTAGAATCTTGCAATCTGTAGTGATTGTATTTCTTTGTGTTATTATTATCTAAGCCGTGAATATCCAGGTGCATGTAATGGAAATGTTCATTTTTATGTTCATTATTCAGCACCTGCTAAGGTGTATCTATTTTCTTGAATAGCATAAAATAAATTAAAATAACATGAATACAATGTTATTTCTACTATATAATTCTACTTTCAGGGTATTTGAAGGGACTGTGTATCATTTATGTTTCCTTTGTTTATGGATGATTATTGTAATGACACCATTGTTTAAGCTGTGGTTTTTATAAATTGTTCCTTGGGTACATGATTAGTATTTTCCAACATCAGTTTCTATGGTAATAAAATATAGCATACATATTTTCCTGAGCTAAAATTGATTTTTATAAATGGCATTTGGTCTAGACCCAATCAGCTTTGTTAATATTTCACTTTGTAACTGTTCAACTGCCACAGCTAAGGGTGTTATAAAGGTTTTACTTTAGTAAATGAAATGGGAGAAAAAAGTTACAATCTTTCAACAAGGATGCCAATCTTTTTATAGCCCTCTTAGGAAAGTTGCTCTTTCTGAGGTAAATTTAATACCAATCTCATTTGTTAGTGATCATGGTTGGAATGTAGTCTCTTAATTATATGGCCAAATACTTTAATATTCTTACTGCACTTTTAAAAAATGGCATGGATAACTTATAATTACAAAGAGTGCATTATACCCTCATGTAGAGAGGCAGAACATGAACAATATAATTTTATAAATCAATAACTTAATCATGTGTAAAAATCTGCTATTATGCACCTCACTGTTTTATTTTCCCTTGAGGCTGCTATTTATTCTAAACTACAAGAACTTCTCAGAATTCTTTTTCTTGATTTGATTCTATAATATCGTTTTTCCATGTAACGCTGGTTTCAATGACATGGAACTATTTTTCTTGAACTGTGTTCATGTCAAAAATATGAAACACTTTCCTGGAATTTTAAATCTAAAACTGATAAAGTTCTTGTTATGTCTTTCCTGACAAGGATTTATTTCTAAATTACCTTCGAGAAAATATAATGGTTTAATTGGTTTAAGAATAATCGGTATTTTAATCTTTTAAAAAAATCTAGATAAACCATTTGAATAACTACTATGGTCAGCTTAATTTTTCTAAGGACCTATTTTGAAAACTATGCAATTCAAATGCAGAAGCCAAAAGTTAATATTAAAATAACATATGTTGCTGTTGTCTTTTAGTTGCTAAGTCATATCCATCTCTTTGTGACCCCCTGAACTCTAGCCTTCCAAGTTCCTCTGTCCATGGAATTTCCCAGGCAAGAATACTGGAGTGGGTTGCCATTTCCTTCTTCAGGGGATATTCCTGACTTGGGAATGGAACCCTTGTCTCCTATATTGGCAGACAGATTCTCTATCACTGAGTCTTTAGGAAAGCCAAAATAACATTTATTACTATAAATATGTTATAAATTATAATGTAAGTGCATTCTATTACTTAAATAGTTTCAGATTTAAATAAAGTATAATGGAAGCCCTGGTGGCTCAGTTGGTAAAGAATCTGCCTGCAAGGCAGGAGAACCAGGTTCGATCCCTGCATCAGGAAGATCCACTGGAGAAGGCACGGCTACCCACTCCAATATTTTTGCCTGGAGAATCTCTTGGACAGACGAGCCTGGCAGGCTACAGTCCATGGGGTTGGAAAGAGTATAATATGATGGAGTGATTAACACTTTCACTTTTTACTTTCAATTTTCATAATTTATTTCCATCACCATAAGCCTGCAACATGACATCTTTAAACACACACACTCACAGTTCACTACACACATATATAAACATTTAAATGCAATTTATATGAGTGGAAACATACAGTAGAAAAGCAATACCTTATATGCTTATTTTTTATTGATCAATGGCATATTATGTTTGAAAAATATTAAGATTTTGCCTTCTTAATGTAATATAACTTAAAAATACTTACAGATGCTGCCTTTCAAATAAAATGACACTTTCAGAAATATAAATATCTGGGATACATTTGAGATATTATCTCATACTTCTGAGATGCTGACTGAAACATCAACAACTTCAAAGGAAACCTTAGGCTAAGTCTAAATAACTGGTAGAAAAAGGAGAAACTGACCCTTCCTAAAACGGCTCTCATACAATCAGTAAGAACCTTGCAGGATGCTGTCAAAATTTAAAAGAACATAGAATAAGCAACAAATAAATAGGAATGACTTTAATTCACGTGACGAATATTGACTAAATAACCATTTTCTAAGGCTTGCTGCTACTAAGTCACTTCAGTCATGTCCGACTCTGTGCGACCCCAGAGACGGCAGCCCACCAGGCTCCCCCGTCCCTGGGATTCTCCAGGCAAGAACACTGGAGTGGGTTGCCATTTCCTTCTCCAATGCATGAAAGTGAAAAGTGAAAGTAAAGTCGCTCAGTCGTGTCCGACCCTCAGAGACCCCATGGACCGCAGCCTTCCAGGCTCCTCCGTCCATGGGATTCTCCAGGCAGGAGTACTTAGTGGAGTGCCATTGGCTAGAGCTAAGAAAAAACAACTTCTCCTCTTTTTTATTCCTATTCTCTTTCCTTACTGTCCTAGGCTTTTTAAAATTACTATATTTGTATTTAAGTTAACAGCATTTTAATTAAGTCTGTTTTAGTTTATTCCTTCTGCTAATCGTCCCCTACTAACTAGTGGACGACATGAAAGGAGGGACTCTAATCTGTACTTGAATCACTTCACATAGATCTTTGCAAGTATTACAAAGTATGTTTGTTGGAATACACTGAGACAATAAATTAGCCAGTTTTTATTTTGCCTTTCCATTTTGGGCCCTTAGTACTCTTGGTTGTGGACAGTCCAGAGTAGAATTTGCCTCTATCTGCAAAACAGTTTGGCCGAATGCACAAGTCAACTTGTTTCTGGTTTGAGCTTACACAGTGTCCCTTCACTTTCACCCTAGAAGATAGGAGGAAAAAATGATTTCTTGCTTACAATCTCCTGGACATTTGCTCTCTTGAATCCTAACTGATCCCAAAATGGATGCTAATTTTGGCAGATGTTAATTAACAAATGTTAATAATTAACCTAATCTCATTGTCTACATTGGTTCACATTTTACTATCTAAAATTCACTATAAATTTCAGAACTGTGCTTAGATTTTAATAATTTTTGCTGTTCTGCAAGAGAGAAAATTGCATTGTTCTATGAGTTGCTTTTTTAAGCCACCTAGGTAGTTTTTATTAAAGTTATATAATTAAATTTTATAGAAAGCACATGTTTCTGCAGTCTTCAGAATATTTATGCTCAGTGTTTGCTTTGAGTGTTTAATTGCTACTGGAAATGTGGATTTCTAGGCTAGCAGTACCTACCACTCTCCTGGACTTCTCACAGTACCATTCAAAACCCAGAACCGCTGTTGCCTTATTCTGCTGATTCCTCACATAGGGGATCTGCAATAGGTCTTATTGCATATTGGTGAATTGACTGTGTTTGCATTTCTCCTGGACATGTCCTAAAATGGTTAAAGAATGCTTCTCACCAGATAATAAGTACTAATTCAATTTGACTCTCACAACTGAGAACTGTATGTTCTGTTAAGAGATTTATTTTGAAGAGCTCACTAAGCCATTACATGTTATCTATTGCCTTTTATATAAACACTTTTGTATCTTTCTATCTACTTGGTATGTGGCAGCATACTACTGGTACAGTATTTTGTCTCCTGGCTGGAGTTTTCCTTCTAATTTCTTTGAGTTTCAGAGAAGTGTTCCTGCACCTTGACATTTACTTTGGGATTTGAAATTGCAACAAGAAGCATGAGCTAGCAACATCTGTGTTATGTCTGCAGGTCAGTGCATCAACATGAATAGATTGTGTCACAGGAACTTAGTGCCAAGGGTTGTTTAATGGTAATACATGTATAAATGTTATACTTGCAAACCCTTCAATTCAAAGATCTCTAAGATTTTCTTGATCAGTCAGTTCAGTCACTCAGTTGTGTCTGACTCTTTGTGACCCCATGGACTGCAGCATGCCAGGCCTCCCTGTCCATCACCAGCTCCTGGAGTTTACTCAAACTCATGTCCATTGAGGACATGAGGACAAGATTTTCTTAATAGATCTCTTTAAAGAGTATGATCGATGCCTAACAGTAACATTTGCTTTCACCTTCAGATTTAACTGTTTTTAAAAAAAATCTGTACTAGAATGTCAAGGTTTGGGCCACATAATTTAGCCATCTTAATCCTATTTTCATCTTGACCTATTCTCACCACCTCTCCCTGACATTTCTAGCTTCTCCATTTTCCTTCAGGCAAGGGTGTATGGTTGTGCCTTAATCAATTAATGACAGTCATTATCAAATACATTATTACTGAGTGAAACATTTTGAAAAGCATAGAAGTTAAACACACACAAACACAAGAGCTTCCATATATCTTAATGGTAGTATCTACTTGTATTTCTTTTTTGAATAGATTATAAGATCCTTGGAGTAAAGGACAACATTCTATTCATTGTAGAGTTCCCAATGCTCATTACTTGGTCAAAATTTTTTGTTTAATATTTATGAATTAAACTAATTGTTTTCAGTCTGGGGGTAATTTTCTTCCAAAAGATAGTTGGCAATGTTTAGAAGTAATTTTTGGTTGTTACAAATGAGGGGTATTGCTATTGTCATCCAGTAGGTAGAAACCAGTGATGGTGATAAATATTCTACAATGCACAGCACAACCTATCTGCAACAAAGAATTATCCAGACCCAAATATAATTACTGACTAGATTAAAAAACAAAACAAAACAAAACTTGGGCTTCTCTAGTGGCTCAGCAGGTAAAGAATCTGCCTGCAATGCAGGCGACCCAGAAGATGTGGGTTCAATCCCTGGGTTAGGAAGATCCCCTGGAGAAGGAAATGGCAACCCATTCCAGGATTCTTGCCTGAAAAAAATCCCATGGACACAGGAGCCTGGTGGGTTACCATCCAAAGGGTCACAAAGAGTTGGACACAACTGAATGACTAAGCATGCATAAATTAAACAGTATGTTCATGTTGTTGAGAAATTCAACTTTCATCCATCTCCAATTACCAGTTTTTGTAAATTGCCATCATCATTTCAATGAAAATATCCAAAATTTATGACTTGAAAAAAAAATCCATTGCTGAACTGGAATTTTTAAATAACTTTGATTTATGGAGTGACTGAATTCTTTTTTGAGTAGTGTAGAATGTATAGAGAATGCCATCCTGAACTTGTCTGTAGTCTGGGTAGTAGTAAGCGTTTATGTCTGGCTAGTTGAGTTTGTTAGAACAGAATGCAGATGAAGTTAATAATGCTTTGTAGCAACTTAGTCTTAATTTGTTCTATAGCCACATACGTGTCTGTTCCTTATCTTGACCTGGTTTAAGTGCCATTGATCACAAGAGGCAGGATCAAAAGAAGGTGAATAGATTCTTTTTAAACTATCATCACTGTTGTATCAACAGTCTCAAAGGCAGCCCCTCCTGCCAGCAGGTCAGCATCGGTGTCTTTATTCTAGAAGGACAGCTCATAAATTAAGCAGTTGACCTTTGTGTCAGTCAATCAACACTGGGCCATCCAGGGCTGCCAGAACCATTAACTTTGAGCAATGGCCACTTCACCAAAGCACAAATGCAGTATTTATGAACTGCACATTGTTGTCTTTGCCAAAACCTCAATGCCATTGTCTATCTTTCAATTTTTCCATCCACTAAAAGGTAGGAATTGATAATCAATAGGCTAGGACATTATCTGTGAAAAATTCAATGACTCAGAAGTTAAAAAGAATACAAAATAAAAATTCCAAGCAACATGCCCATTTTACAACTTTCTGCATCAGGGAACAACAACAACAACAAAAATTAGAACTACAAAGAATTCAGTGATACTTTTTTCCATTCACTTATTGCAGAAATGAAGAAACAAGGTCCTGAGAAAACAAACAACTCCTATCAGGTGATACAAACAGTGGACTATCTTGAGTAACTCTAACTTCTCATGACCCAATTAAATGGTATCTACCTTCTCTAATAATGCCTAAGGAACTGAGAATCTGAGTGAGCCAATATTTTGTTTACAATTAAAATATATAATAAATGTTGCCACATTTAAGATACACTCCCAACCTTGGCAAAATAAGAGGTGATTAGAACCTCAAATAATATTAGTATTGACATAAATAAAAACCCTATGTATATGTGTGGGAAAAAAAAAACTGTCTCATTTAGCACAGTTACTGCATATCTATAGAATACATGGAGCATCTCAGAGACACAAAGACAAATCAGACATAGATGTAGCCCTAAGGGAGTTTACAGACTACTGATAATATTAGGAAAATTGTTTGTAAAAGTCAGGGTTCTCATTAAGAAACAAAGAGTACACTCAACTGACTCAAGTTGTCCTAATGACAAACCTAAGGGTTTATTTATAGATGGGTTTAATACAAAGGTGCGTACACTGGTCTTGAACATTGTACAAGAACAGCAGTCTAGCACCAGGTACTAACACAGCTTCAAATATAAGGGGCAGGAGGAAGTCACTTCTTTCTAGAGATAAAATCATTAAAGTTGACCACCTTAAGATCAGTAATTTGCTCTCAAAGGAGGGAATTAGTGGAATTTAGTTTTCTCTCTCTTTGACTTCTGCCTGCCTAACTTAAACCAGAAACCAAGTAGATTTAGAGAGCAGGAATTGGCATGAATGTCTTCTTTTTAATATATGCTGGAAGTCGTTCTGTTTTTCTTTTTACATTGAAAATTAGTAACAATGTTACATACTAGTTTGGTGAACACTGTGATATTAATGACATCATCCATGTTCTCTCATGGAGAACTGATACTTTATTCTGTACTTCCTGTTCTAGTCTTTAGCTCTAATCATTCTTTGAGAACTGCTATGGCTGTAGACCAGGACTTCCTGGTGGCTCAGATGGTAAAGCGTCTGTCTACAATGTGGGAGACCTGGGTTCGATCCCTGGGTTGGGAAGATTCTCTGGAGAAGGAAATGGCAACCCACTCCAGTACTCTTGCCTAGAAAATCCCATGGATGGAGGAGACTGGTGCAGGCTACTGTCCATGGGGTCGCAAAGAGTCGGACACGACTGAGCGACTTTACTTTCACTTTTCACTTTCATGGCTATAGACAGCCATGTTGCTTAAGGTACCTTCCCATGTAAGGTGCCTTGTGTTCAGTGATGGATCAGTATGAGAGATCAGTCATTGATACGACCTGTTTTCCCCCTTTCCCAATTTTCCCCCAACTGTGGAAAGCTCTGAACAGTTATCCCAGCTGAATCTTCCATTAAGACTGAGAGGTTTTCATTGAGACTGTATCAGATCTCAACTTCTTTCTCTGACCAACCCTTCTTCCTTTCCCCAGTAAATCCCCTGCACGGAAATTTCCATCACGAAATCTGTTTCTTGGAAAGTCCACAGGCACAAATGGTGTTAGTAATCATATGGTGGAGTAGAGATAGGCTTTTGGAACTGAATTACCTGCTTTTGGCTGGCAATAACCCCATCACTGGCAGGAGGTGGAATGTAGATAGCCCTTGATACAAGGTTGTAATTGTTAAAATGTTTGCTTCAGGTGGTACACTGGGAGAAGGGATACTACTAGCTGGTTTGATGTATCAGGTCTGTGAGAGATGTGGAGTAAGATGTCGCTGAAAGAACCTGTAATTGTGTGCATATACTAAATGTTATTACTTTCGGGAAAGAAAAGGAAAGGTTCAAAGTCATTGATTAATTGACAACTGAAAACCAAGTATTAATGCTAGCGGGATTTTTAACCCATGAAGAGATTTTTACTTCCTGCAGCTAGAGTCAGAGAAAACTGGGGATTACGTCCAGGGCCTATCCATATGAGTACCAGAGCTTCAAAAATGGTTTAATTCTCACCCCAGACATGATTTGTCTGCTATGCTAAGGCTGGGGCCTTGGTTAGGAAAGAATTTGACCTTGATATATGGGATGGGGACATCTATTTTAATGGGACCTATAAACTTGGAACATACAAATTCCCCTGAACTCTCAGAGCTGGAGAAATGGCTCACTCCCCATTTATGGCTAGTAGTCCTACTTTCAGAGAAGGCAATGGCAACCCACTCCAGTACTCTTGCCTGGAAAATCCCATGGATGGAGGAGCCTGGAAGGCTGCACTCCATGGGGTCATGAAGAGTCAGACACGACTGAGCGACTTCTCTTTCACTTTACACTTTCATGCATTGGAGAAGGAAATGGCAACCCACTCCAGTATTCTTGCATGGAGAATCCCAGGGACAGAGGAGCCTAGTGGGCTGCCGTCTATGGGGTCACACAGAGTCGGACACAACTGAAGCGACTTAGCAGCAGCAGCAGCGGCAGTCCTACTTTGCTTGAAGATGATGGAGTGACTTCCCTTGTTACATATACCACATCCTCAACATCTGTCTCCAGTTCCCCTCTTGACCACTAGGAATAAGTCAGGACATAATCCAGGTGGAGACACACAGGTCCAGATAAGGGAGGAAATGGACAATATCTCCCTGGGAGCTGAAGGATGTGCTCAGCATTCATGCCTGAGATGGTCATCTGAGGGTGCTTGATTAAGGAGTGGGGTTAGGGGGAAAAGAGAGGCAAGAAGAAGAATCACCATTTTGTCAAAATTAACTGAATCTGATTTTCAGGAGTATACAGTGGGTCTGTTGTTATTCAGTGAGGGCAGAAAATAAAATTCAGGTGCTGTACTTGGGTCTCTCGATACTGCTTTGTCATATTTTGCTAGTGAATGTACAAGTGCAACACCCTACCCCCCAAAAAGAGGTGATGACTAAGGGTTCAAGCTCCAACAGAAACTAACAACATTGTAAAGCAATTACACTCCAATAAAAAGAAAGAATCCATCAAGCCCATGGGACCAGCAAATACGCTAGTTGATGTTGAAGGGAATAAATAGAATGGATAGTAGGGAAGGAAAATAGAAGTAACATTTGTGGCTCCCAAGACCATTTGGAGCAGTAGTGTCTGTAGTTTTTCTCACTAATTCTCTTCATCTAAATGTCTCCAGTGGGAGAGGCTTACCAGAGCTCTGGACTCACTGCTCCCTGAGTTTATAAAAGAAGCAGTTTCAAGTGGTTAGGGGCAGATGTCTCCCAGATCCCACTCTAAGAACGATGCTGCTAGAAGAATTGTCAGTACATAGCTAGCCCTGATCTACTCGCCTTATTTTAAGATTGCCTCTGCTGCAGACAAGAGCCTTGCTTAAAGTCATATCTTCTTTCTCAGAGATTGCACATGTGATGATGACTGCAGGGCTTTGAAGATATGGCTTTCTTATTCCAATTCAGAGTAAAGATGAAGGGTTACCACAGGTTTACCTGGTTTGGATGACACCTCCAGTAAGATAGTGCCACTGCTCAATTTCTCACTCTACCCATTCTGTTTCACTTATTCCCAAAGGAAGTGAACTTAAGAGCTCTCTCTAATAAAACTTATTTTTTATTGGAGTATAATCACTATGCAATGCTGTATTAGTTTCTTCTGTACAACCGATCCTATTACATATATATATATATACATATACATATGTCCCCTCTCCTTCTTGGACCTCCCTCCCACACCCTGCCGCAGCCATCTATGTCATCACATTGTCTAATTTTTATCTCAGAAATTTTTTTCAAGAGAATCCAACTTGCAACAGCTGGGGAGATGCATATTTGTACCGCTGAGTGGAAATATCATTTTATGTTAGGCTGTTGCTGCTAAGTCACTCAGTCGTGTTCAATTCTTTGCATTCCCTGGACTGTAGCCCACCAGGATCCTCTGTTCATGGATTTTCTCAGGAAAAATAGTGGAGTGAGTTGCCATTTCCTTCTCCAGGGGATCCTCCCTACCCAGGGATCAAACCCGAGGATCAGTCTCCTGCTTGGCAGGCAAATTCTTTACCACTAAGCCACCTGGGAAGCCCATATTTGGGCAGGATTTTACAAAGTTGTTCTAAAATAATTGCTAATCTGAACTGTTTTAAAGTACTATACTATTTTTACTTTTCATTTTCTCACAATGAAAACTTAACACTTATTTTTTTTCTATTGCATTTTTTCTGGCTTATATAATGAGGTATATTTTAAGTTATAATTTTGATATTGCATACATGGAAATTTTTGCTCCTGTCAACAAAAATTGCAAATTAGAGAAGTGAATGTGCTTATAATCTAGTTTATCCCTCTGTCAGACTGTTTCACTTATCAAGCAATACTGAAATAAAAGAAAATCAGCATTTTTTTTTAATTTTTAATTGGAGGATTGGAGGTATAAAGAAAACAATTTATGCAAAGATAGTCATGATAAAGCACAGAAATGGCAAAGACCTAACAAAAATAGAAGACATCAAGAAGAGGTAGCAAGAATATACAGAAGAACTATACGAAACAGGTCTTAATGACCCAGATAACCATGATGGGTGGTCACTCACCTTGAGCCAGATATTCTAGAGTGTGAAGTCAGGTGGGCTTTAGGAAACATTGCTACAAACAAAGGTAATGGAGGTGATGGAATTGCAGCTGAGCTATTTCAAATCCTAAAAGATGCTGCTGCTAAAGTGTTGTGCTCAATATGTCAGCAAATTTGGAAAACTCAGCAGTGGACACAAGACTGGAAAAGGTCAGATTTCATCCCAATTCCAAAGAAGGGCAGTGCCAAAGAATGATCAAACTATTGTACAATTGTGTTCTTTTCACACACTAGCAAAGTAATGCTCAAAATCCTTCCAGCTAGGCTTTATCAGCACCAGCTTTATCAGCTTTATCAGTGAATGGAAAACTTCCAGATGTGCAAGCTGGATTTAGAAAAGGCAGAGGAACCAGAGATCAAATTGTCAGCATTTTTTGGATAATAGAGAAAGTAAAGGAATTAAAATATATATATTTCTGCTTCATTGACTACACTAAAGCCTTTGATTGTTTGGATCATAGCAAACTATGGAGAATTCTTAAAGAGATGGGAATACCAGACTACCTTACCTGCCTTCTGAGAAACCTGTATGCAGGTCAAGAAGCAACAGTTAGAACCAGACATGGAAGAATGGACTGGTTCAAAATTCTGAATGGAGTATGTCAAGACTGTGTATTGTCACCCTGCTAATTTATCTTATATGCAGAGTACATCATGCCAAATACTGGCCTGGATAAATCACAAGCTGGAATCAAAATTGTCAGGAGAAATATCAACAACCTCAGATATGCAGATGATACCATCCTAATGGCAGATATTGAAGAGGAACTAAAGAGTCACTGGATGAGGGTGAAAGAGAGTGAAAACGCTGGCTTAAAACTCAACATTCAAAAACCAAAGATCAGAGCATCTCATCCCATCAGTTCATGGCAAAAGCAGAGGGAAAAGTTGAAGCAGTGACAGAATTCATTTTTGGGGGCTCCAAAATCACTGTGGATAGTGATTGCAGCCAAGAAAATAAGAAAGCTTGCTCCTTGAAAGGAAAGCTATAACAAACCTAGACAGCCTATTAAAAAGCAGAGACATAACCTTACTGACAAATGTCCATATAGTCAAAGCTAAGGTTTTTCCAGTAGTCATGAGAGTTGGACCATAAAGAAGGCTGAGTGCTGAAGAATTGATGCTTTTGAATTTTGGTGCTGAGGAAGACTCTTAGAGTCTCTTGGACAGCAGGAGATAAAACCAGTCAATCCTAAAGGAAGTCAACCCTGAATATTCATTGGAAGGACTGATGCTGAAGCTAAAGCTCAAGCTCCAACATTTTGGTCACCTGATGGGAAGAGCAGACTTATTGGAAAAGACTGATGCTGGGAAAGATCGAGGCCAGGGGGAGAAGGGGATGACATGAGATGTTGGATAGCATCATTGACTCAATGGACTTGTTTGAGCAAACTCCATGAGATAGTGAAGCACAGGAAAGCCTGGTGTGTTGTGTTCTGTGGGGTCACAAAGATTTGGACATGAGTTAGTGACTAAACAAAAGCAACAATTAGAGGACGACTGCTTTACAATATTGTGTTGGTTTCTGCCATACATCAACATGAATCAGCCATAGGTATACATATGTCCCCTCCTCCCATCTCCCACCCCATCCCACCCCTCTAGGTTGTCACACAGCACCTGAGTTCCCTGCATCATACATCAAATTTCCACCGACTATTTTACGGATGGAAACTTATGTGTTTCCATGCTACTCTTTCAATTTGTCCCACCCTCTCTTTTCCTGTGCCCACAGTCTGTTCCCTATTTATGTGTCTCCACTGCTGCCCTGCAAATAGGCTTATCAGTACCATTTTTCTAGATTTCATACATATGTGTTAATATATGATATTTATTTTTCTCCTTAATTGTTTTCATCAAAAACATCATAAGTGAATTTCAACAGAGGTGAACAGAAATGCTGTGGATGACAATCGACAGAAAATGAAAAAGAAAAAAGCCAACTAAAAGTCCTCCTTGGGTTCTTAGCTAGCTGTTTGGACTGGAATTAACTTTTAGTGGAGAGTTAAATATTAAATTTTACCTCCTCCTAAGACAGTCTGATCTATCCATTAATCTATAATTTTTCACTTTTCCCTAATTTACTGCCAGAATTTCTCACTAGTCTATAAGCTCCGTGACATATTCATGACATTGTCAATCAGGTTTATTGCTGTACTTCAGATACCTAGCATAGTTCCAGTACATAATAGCTGTTCAATGAATATTCATTGAATAAAATAAGAATTGACTCATAAAGAAACGTCTCTATTTCTATAAGGCAGTTATTTGTGAAAACAAGAGTTCTTTCATAATATCCCAACAACAGAGGCAGGACACCAATTCATCTACTGAACTACATCATAGGTTATAAGGTAACCCTACCTACACAGTTATCTTATCACTATTTGGTCATTGGAGCTGATCGATCTTTTGCAATCAAATTAACTTGGAAACTTTCTATCTTGTATCACTTTTTTTGTGGCAATATCATTAATTCTTATACAACTTTTTTCCTACCTGATAACTTTAGTGATAGAAATATAAACAAAGAACATTTGAGCATTTTGGTAAAGAACCTTACACTGCTGTTTGAGGAGAATGTAACATTGATTGTTAATATACATGAAAAATGAATCATTTGTTTGCACTCATTTCATGCACAGAATTCACCATGACATCAGTGGCAGCTTTTTACAACAGTAAATCTGTGCCAAATAATAAATTACATTCCTCGTATTAAATTAAAGTGTGCACATTGGAGAGGCTTAATTTTAAATTTCATGACAAACGGAAATGTGGACATTAAAAGAACTGAAATAAACTTCAACTACAAAGAAAAACCTCCAGCCATGACTTTCCCAGGATTTCATTCTTAGTCATGTAGCAAACTGATCATAAAACTTTAACGTGAGATGTTGCTGTCAGAGTGCAGTTTTGTCTTTTTTTTTAAAAGGAGTCTTGTCTTAATAATGGGTATTTATATTATTTTTGATAACTGAATATACGTGTAATATCTCTAACATGAAAACAGTTAACAAATCGCTTAATAAATGAAAGCAGACATCCTAAAAACACTCTTTCAAATAAGTGAATGTAATTCAGAACTATTACATTTTTCTAGTAAATGCTGATATGTTATCTAAAACTGAGTTAATGTATCAGTTTCTTAAATTCTAGAGTATTATCATGTCCCTATCCACAGAAGTCCTGTAAACTCAACAGCTCCTAAAAGGGTCAGATAAAACCTTTAGTTCTTCTTTTATCACCAACATAAAACACAAGCTAACGGTATAAAATGGGATGTCTCTATTTGTCTCTTAACAGTGTCAGGTTCTCCAAATAGTCTCTCCAGCCCAGGAAGCATCATGAAATAGTGTACTCTCATTTCAGCCCTAATAGGAAAGGAAGACATCAGGTGCTTCCCATGTCCTATCCCTGGCCACTGCTCTGGGCGTCATGATGACTGATTTCAGCCTTCAGTCTTCAGTTTACAGGAAATCCATATAAATCAACCAGAATATGGAAATTCATACCTCCCAGGGGTAACAGATTAACTGATTCTAAATCAGAGAGGAAAAGAAAGGTCAATAAGAAAGTACCAATGAGGAACACAGGAAGAATATGCCAGACATTTAGTACTTCCTTCAGAGGGCTACAATATGGGTTACTTTTTTTTTTTTTTTTACTCAAAACAGCACATCCAGGAGCTCATAGACACAAATACCAGTACTTGGGAATTGATAGGGTTACTTACTGCAGGGAGAGAATCTTTAGTCTTCTTTAAATTAATTTGTGAGAAAAGCCCAGGAAACTCTCTTTCCAGAAATATCTGTATTCAGACAATTTTTTTGTGCAAGTTCAGAGAGAATTCTATTCTTGAAACTATAGTTCAAGTTTAGGCTGGCTTCCCATCAGGGAAAGAACGTAGGGGAAAAAGGGGCTCCAAAACTTCAGGTGGAGGCCGACCAGAAACCACTGCAATAGAATTCTAATTTGCACTTCCATGAGGTCTAAATCTTTACATTGCTTTCACAATATTCCCTGAAGACTTATAGTCTCTAAGTGATCCTCTCAAGCCTATAGTCAAGCTAAGTAAGAAGCTGAAGCAAAACCTCTTTGTGAAGAATATGAATTCAGCAAGAATTAGAAACATTTATTACTGTTGATCCTCTCTTTGATCTCTTGTGTTGGAGTGCCTTCAACTAGGGATGAAAGGTAGGAAAGGATATATACATGCAAACCAATTTAGAATTTTGTATATACAAAGGATCTGCTACTTTGTTGACAGACCAGAATAGAAACCGACAGACTATCTCTGATTTATCCAGAGTAAGTAATCTGAAGGAACACAGGGAACTTTAAGAAAGATACAACTAAAACCATTGTTCATACTTCATAGAAAGAAAATTATTTCTAAGGTATGACATTGACTGGGTATGTTAAAAAATTAATCACAGATCTTATTGAATAATGATATCAATTTAAAGGAATAAGAAAAAAAATATTGCTGAGCCAGTCTAGGGGATAGAAAACATGGAAAACAACTCTGGGCTCATTTCTGATTGAAGCTACAGGTAAGATCTCAAATGTACCACAGTTAAAAAGACAAAGAATGTAGCATTGTCAGCCAATGCAAAGGAGACCTATTAAAATCTCTGAAAAAGGAAATGTAGTAATTAATAGGTCATGAGAAACTCTGGGTTGGAAGAAGCACAAGCTGGAATCAAGATTGCCTGGAGAAATATCAATAACCTCAGGTATGCAGATGACACCACCCTTATGGCAGAAAGTGAAGAGGAACTAAAAAGCCTCTTGATGAAAGTGAAAGAGGAGAGTGAAAAAGTTGGCATAAAGCTCAACATTCAGAAAACGAAGATCATGACATCTGGTCCCATCACTTCATGGGAAATAGATGGGGAAACACTGGAAACAGTGTCAGACTTTATTTTTGGAGGCTCCAAAATCACTGCAGATGGTGATTGCAGCCATGAAATTAAAAGACTCTTACTCCTTGGAAGGAAAGTTATGACCAACCTAGATAGCATATTAAAAAGCAGAGACATTACTTTGCCAACAAAGGTCCATCTAGTCAACGCTATGGTTTTTCCAGTGGTCATATATGGATGTGAGAGTTGGACTGTGAACAGCTGAGCGCCGAAGAATTGATGCTTTTGAACTGTGGTGTTGGAGAAGACTCTTGAGAGTCCCTTGGACTGCAAGGAGATCCAACCACTCCATCCTAAAGGAGATCAGTCCTGGGTGTTCATTTGAAGGACTGATGCTGAAGCTGAAACTCCAGTACTTTGGCCACCTCATGGGAAGAGTTGACTCATTGGAAAAGACTCTGATGCTGGGAGGGATTGGGGGCAGGAGGAGAAGGGGACGACAGAGGATGAGATGGCTGGATGGCATCACTGATTTGATAGACATGAGTTTGGGTAAACTCTGGCAGTTGATGATGGACAGGGAGGCCTAGCGTGCTGCAATTCATGGGCTCACAAATAGTTGGACATGACTGAGTGACTGAACTGAACTGATAATTAGCTTTACTCTTCTCCACAAAATGATATACTTTTTTATCTTTAATTAAAGAAAGTTCTAGATGTTTATTTTACCTCTATAACTTTCTTTTTCTAATGAGCAGGGCTGCCCTAAATGTGTAGGTGCTGGATAATTGGCATAAAGAAGATGCAGAGTTACTACATTTGACCCTTATTCATACATAATGTACTATTCTAGGTACTTTAAATATAATGACTTTGTTTCTCACTAACGTCTTGTAAGGTTAGTGCTGTTATTACTTTGTGTATGTGTGTGTGAATGAATTAAAGGCTACAGAATTTAAATGTCTTGCCCCAAAGCATACAGCTATGAAGTATTAGAAGTAGAACTGGAGCTCAGATCAGTTTGATGTCAAAGTCATATGAAGTCAATTTTGTTAATCCCCTTTACCTACAGTGGTTATACATCAACCAGAGGTTAAAAAACTCAAAAAGTAGGATATTTCTCATAAAACTAAAATATATATTTTTTTATATCAGGACAAAATTGAGTTGAATAGAGCAAGTCTCACAACAATGAATTTCCAAGTTCCAAGAAATTGTGCAGGTAGTAAAATTGGTTACTGGCCCTAAACTGGGTTGAAATGATGACTATAAAATATTTCCTTTTTAAGAACTTATTTCTTGTATTAGTGATGAGAGTAGAGAATTCTCCTAAGAAAAATGTTTGTTTATGCAGTCAGGCTCTGAGTAAACAAAGAACTCTTATTTCCATAGCATTCAGAACAAATCATTTTATCTGAGGGTAAAAAGAACAGCCAAGTATATTAATAAAAGGTGTTAAGAAAGAGAAAATGAATGTCTCTGTCTATTCATTCTGAGAGTGAAAAGATCGAATATATCTTGATGTTCAACATCCACTGTTTGGGAAGCATATACTTTTTTTTGCCAAAGCTGCAACTCAAGATTATTGAACATGACATCAACACTGGTGGTATTCTTTGCTGAAAGAAGTGAACCATCATGGGCCTTCAAGGGGTCAGTGGCAGATGTAATGGGGCCATTTGATTGGAGAACTTTCAGTCTCGTTGCTATTCCTGTGCAGGGACTTCTCCCTTTATATTCAGTCTAGTAAGTAAAGTGGAAAAATTCAGAGAAATAAAAGCCAACTGGAGGGACTGCTTACCCCCAGGAAAATTTAATAAATTGTTCACTAGCCTACTGAACTCATGCACACAGAGCTCTTTAGTAGAGATGTGTTTTCAACTTCCTGTAACACCTGTCTAACATGGTTTAAAGAATGTCAGGAGTAAAGATCTTTTAATGGCAAAGACAGGAAGGATAACCAAGGTACACATTTGTATTACCAGCTCATTTCGATCCAGGCCAAGCTGTAAACCAGGGTGCTGAGAAGGAAGTTGATCATGACAAGATTAGTGACCAGTGCTTTTCTTCTCCTCTGACAGCTTGTGGATGCAGGATGGATTTATGAGTCCCTAGAGGACAGGAAGGCATAACAACACTTGGCGTCAGCATCCTGAGTGCTGACATCCCCAGAGCAAATCATCTGAGTGAGCCAGAAAATTAGAATCCAAGATGGAATTTTGTAGCACACGGCCATGCAAATGAGGGGAAATATGACAGATCTCAAAAATGCTTCTGAAATATAGTCTCCCTTATCCATTGTCTTTCAGATTCCGATTGAGTACACTCAAGGGGAGATAATATTGCGAACATAACCTCCACAACTGGGGAAATGAAGGCTTCGGTATTGGCCCTGAAGTTGTAGATCAAGTGGCAACCAATATTTTATTATAATAATTACAAGCTCCTTCACATGAAGGGAAAAACCAGTTCTCCTCACCTCAAGATAACAGACATATTTATATGGTGGAATCCTGCCATCTTGGGCTCAGCAGCATCAGACTGGCGAGCAAGCTGTGTCTGAGCTGTCAGATGCTATACCATCACTGTCAGTCCCACTCTGACACTTTAGTTATGTCTGTATTTTAAGAAAGGGCAAATGACTGATGCATCCCAAATCTATTTTCTGCCCATATTTTCATTTTGTCATCATCCTTCTCATACATCAATATCTAGGAGAGCTATTTCTCTGTGTTAGGTAAGAAAAAAATTCTCATATATAACCAGTTTATTTCAACATTTATTTTGTATTTACTGGTTAATTATTATAAAATTTCTAAGAGGCACTCTCTTTTTTCAAAGAATAAGTGATTCATTTCATAAAACTAATTTTTGGTGACCATTTCAACATTATTGCTGTACAATTCTGACTTTCAGACTCAGCAATATTTATTTTCATGTTTTTAAGTAGATTACCCATAGAAGCAGCATATTTCTACGATACCTGTAGTTTTTTTTTTTTTTTTTATCCATGCTAAGTATTAATTCAAAATATTAAGTTAATGTTAAGTACCTGGAAATTAGTAAAATCTGTATTTGTGTGTAAATGTAATATATCTCCCAGTAAAGCTTCACTTTAAACAAAATAAAATCAACTAAAATATGTAAAATATCTATATATGCATCCAAAATTTAGTTACTGAGTGCTATTAATAATAATATTGTTAACCAATAAAGATGTACTCTGTATTGAGAGCCTACTATATGCCAGACATAAGAACAGGTGAATTACTTACCAGACATACAGCTATATTCTCCCCTACCCTTCCCTGAATTGATCTCTCAATTCTGGGGACTTTTGCAGTTAGTTTCCTGTTACAGGAGGAGTGGAACTCAGAGGATCCAACCAGGAACTCTGAACATCAGTGTCCTTGAGATCCACAAATTTATTTCATCATCCTGGAAGACTAATCCCTTGTGTTGACATCTGCTATTATTTCTTCCTTCTCATTTCAGAGCCAGTATAAAGGACATTGGTCTTCTCAAATGGCTCAGTGGTAAAGAATCTGCCTGCCAATGAAGGAGATGCAAGAGAGGCTGGTTTGATCCCCGGGTTGAGAAGATCCCCTGCAGGAGGAAATGGCAACCCACTCCCTTATTCTTGCCTGGAAAATCCCATGGACAGAGGAACCAGGTGGGCTACAGTCCATGGGCCTGTAAAGAGGTGGACACAGCTGAGCATAGAACACATACACACACACACACACACACACACACAGCCACACACACAGGACATCTCTTACCAAATGCCCAAGTTCTACTACAAGACTATAAGACTTCCATGTCAAAAGAAAGTTCACTGACTCAGTTCCTAGGATACAACAGGGAAAATTTTGTATCTATCCACAGAGTGTGGTGAGAAGAATTCAGATGCTCTCCCAGCTCACTTAAGAACCGTGGTACACTTATGGGAACTGTCTCTATCTCCTTGCCCTTGGCAACCACTGTAGCTTTTAATCCTTTACTGCTTCCCTCTCTGGGAGATCTGGAAGCTTCTTCCAAGCTTCTCTGCTCTCAGGTCCCAGAGGGGAAGTTCTACAAAAGTTTTCAGAATCCTTGGATCCCCCAAGTTATATAGTGTTCTCTGCTGCTGCTGCTAAGTCGCTTCAGTCGTGTCCGACTCCGTGCGACCCCATAGCCCACCAGGCTCCCTCGTCCCTGGGAGTCTCCAGGCAAGAACACTGGAGTGGGTTGCCATTTCCTTCTCCAATGCATGAAAGGGAAAAGTGAAAGTGAAGTTGCGCACAGTGTTCTCTAGGCAATGTGATTAGATAAAAGTCCCTTGACAAATAACTGTCCTGCTTTTTCTCACTCTGGAAACACAGGTTTTAGTATCTCTTCTGTGATGCAAAATACACAAATATAATGTAAATGCATAAACAAAATTTTAAAACTGCTTTGCAAGTATTCTTTCAAATGTTACACTTTGACACAGTCTATCAGATTTCTCTGGCTGTCATCAAACCTTCCCCTTGGGACAGCATTGATTAACTGCTGTAGGGTGTTGGGTGCTTTTCAGTAAACATAGGGGGAGAGGATAATGTTGTAGAGTGGAAAACATGTTGATAATTACTTTGTAACATAGTCTTATCACAAAAGACAGAGAAAGAGAGAGAGAGAGACTATATTTAAATGGAACTGTTTTTTAGGGTATGTTTCTTCAAATACATTCCCCAAACTGAATGCTATCATAGAATAAATCAAAGCACATTATTTGTCATGTCATTTGGCACTCATTACTTTTTAGGTAAGGGGTGGAAGGCACAGATAAATTAAGTAACTTTTTGAAAGTTACACAAATCCTTCTATAGGATTTATTTGTGCTGTAATCTAGTTTTCTACTTCTTCATTCAGGGTCAAACTCTCCTCAGTTTAGAGTTTCAGGTAGTCCTGTGTGGTCCTGCACTGGACCTTCCCTGCTTTTCCCAGCTACGTATACAGTTCCTTTCTAGCTTATTCTCTACAGCTACTTAGATATATATAACTCAGTGATAATGTATACATAGTCAAGTGTTCCCTTTTCTCTCATGGAATTAAAGCCTAAAGGGTTGAGCCTTTTTTTCATATGCATGGGTAATAGTAATAAAGACTAGCTAGTAGCATTCAAGGGGTGGAAATGACCCCCTGTATCTTTTAGAGGTTGATTTAATGTAGCAAATACAGTATGTTTCATCTTAATGGTGGTTGAACTGACTATTAAAAGAATTTATAGATGTATAAAATTGTGATATGATGTAATAGGCTTTGAAACAATCACATAATTTCAATCTGTTAATAAAAACATTATATTCATTCTATAAAAGTAATCATTAACATCTGAAGTGTAAGAGTAAAATATTTAATTTGTAAAGCCCTAGATCCAACAGACCTATAGAATTTTTCACTTTTACAATGGAGATTTAGAGAATTAAAATGATATGTCCTCAGAGGAATGTAGTATAATAAAATAAACTTTTTAAAATATAGTCAGATAAGACGAAGCAATCTGGAACATTTAGATATAAAAAATGTTCAAATTCTTTTTGAAAATTATAACATAACATTTCTGTGATTTAGTACCTACAGAGTGCTTGAAAACTTTCAATCATTGATTTTAGAAGCTTTTTTGTTTCAGTTTTGTTCTTTTTTTTTGGTAGTGACACTGAGGCACTCTTTTTAACACTTAAGAAAGATATTAGTATTATTTATTATTACAATAAATTCCTAAGCATTTACATATTCTTTGTGATGATACCACAGCATACTAATTTTATACATGATTGATATAACAGAGAATTGTAGATGCCAGCATTGGTTAAGGTTTTTGTTGGTTGATATATTTTCCCTTTGGATATAATTCTCTTTGATATTTAAAAGCTTTGTATAAAAAAGCATTGAGTGAGATTCTTTGGCTGTCAATGGGGACCTGTTGCAAAAGCCATTGATCTTTCCTACTGCAATGCACAGCCTTATGTGATTCAGTGTTTTTTAATATCTAGGGAGCACTGTAGCACATAGAGTATAGAAGTAGACATGAAAGGTTAGCGACTTGCGTTTACAAGACATGCCCTGCTTAATCTGCTGTACTAATGCCTTTCAATGAAACACACTGTAACATAAGAAACTTAAAGCCACGTTTTAATAATGCAACCTCATTAAAATTCTAAGGAACGCTAATGTTGGAGTTATGGAGAGAGAATTGGATAAGGCTTGAGGTCAGTAAATTCTGAATTCCTTCAAAAGATAGTTGGTATCAACAGATTTGTGTACATGTGCCACTTTTTCCACCATAGTTGAAGACTATGAAAGACTTTTTTTGTATTCAAGTCAGATAAGTATCAAATTATATGCCTCATAGATACAAAAGTAATTATCATGAGTTGCATTGACAATATCATTTGTCACCAGTGGCGTTGTGCTTAACTCATTTACATTTGGCATCATAGTTTTTGTGCCAGTCTTCTCTATGGTCTAAAAACATTGACCCAATGAGTCCTTTTGGAAATAATCAGCATCATACCCTGTTTATTATTTCCAATGGTATATGGCAAACTATGATTTAAAATGGTGTAGGATTTTATTATTACAGTTACCATGCAATGTTAAACCTTGGCTCATTGGAACAATGCAGACCAACTACTGCATAACATAATTGCATTTTGGAACTCCAAATAAGCACACTGAACTGTGCGAATTGCCTACAGCTTGCCTAATTCATATAGCTGAGAATGCAGCCTTGGTATTAACACTGGGTTTCCTATGAGAGGACACTTTTGCTGCAGGTATAAGGTATCTGTGTGCATGTGTGTGCATGTGTGTGTGTAAAGAGACAGAAAGCAAAAGAAGCAAACACAAAATGAGATAGAGAAAAGAGAAATGAGGAAAAAGATACATTTTTGGTTCCTTACTGAGAATACCTTGCTCTCCACAGAGCAATTTAGCCTACCAAGCACAATATTGTATTTTTCTTTCAGGAAATACTGCTGCTGCACCATCGGGAACCCTAGGTGTTATAGCTATTTTCAAAGAATTGAGATGCTTGTATTTTTACCCCTTCACATTTACCCAGGTTTCTTTATGATCAAAAGCATTTCCTTATTTCTAAAATGACCTGTTGGGGTCACAGGTGCACTAAATAGGCTTTATAGAGGTATTAGTTACAGTGTTGAGGTAGGACTTGGCACATAATTTGGGGCTTGACAAATGGCAGTAATTACTATTATGCACCCTTCAGACTTCTCACTGTGTTCAAGAAAAAGTATCATTTTATAATAACAACAACAACATAATAATCATAACATTCACAATCAATATTTACTGAGTTTGACACTAAAAAATATGTGTATAAGTTACATACACACACACACATATCTATATGGAGAGAGAGAGAGAGAGATAATTAACAAGATCCACAAGGCAAGGATTATTACAAATATCTTATTAGCAGGGACCTGGTGTCTCAGATGGTAAAGAATCTGCCTGCAATGCAGGAGGCCAAAGTTCAATACCTGCGTCGAGAAGATCCCCTGGAAAAGGGAATGGATACTCACTCCACTATTCTTGCCTGGAGAATCCCATGGACAGAGGAGCCTGACAGGCTACAGTCCATGGGTTTGCAAGGCAGAGATTATTACAAATAGTGTATTAGTAAAAACTGGATCTATTACTACTAAGGAAACTGAGGCACAGAGATTAAAACCTAATAAATTATGGGAATGTTTATTTAAATGTCAAAAAAACAATTTGTATTACCATGTCCTTTAATTCATGTTCAATTAGTTTTAATGTACTATATTAATTCTAATTTAATCTTGTAGAGATGCTCATATCAATCTCTACCTGAAAGCCCTTTCATTTCTACTATCAATTCTGCCCACATTCCCCCCAGTGAGTTTTTTCTATACACTCATCTTTCTGTAGGGGCTGACTAGCTAGTTTCATTGCCTTCTGTTGTTTCAGACTCTTACTCTCACACTATTAATGGATTTATCTTCCTAAAGTCACTACTTTTGACTGACAACCTAAAACTGGCAAAGGTGAGTGCAACTTGTAACTTGGATGCTTGCTGGCAGCGCTGTAAGTCCAACAGGCATAGCCTTTAAAGTCTCATTTAGGAAACATAAGTCAGAGTCCCCAACTAATTCTTGTGTGTCAAAGAGAACTTCAGCAACTAGGAATGTACCATGGTGTAATTTTCCTAATACACAGTAAAGCTTGTGGCATGACTGCATTCATCACATTATCAATATGACTCAAGTGACTGCTTACAAAGGTCATGAGGGCTTGAATGGATTTTTAATATAAGGGCTTCAGTACTGATACTCTGAGAAACTCATTTGCCCCTCAGTATTGGTGATGATACTGAGAAGGCTTATATCTCTCTTGAACACAGATTGTTTCAATGACCTATTTTTTTGCATTCTCAATTTCCATTTTGTATTTTGTCTTATAAACCTGTTTTTTTTTTTTTTCCTGTGTCATTTTCCCTCAATCTGGAATCTACTCCTTTTTTCTCCTTTAACTTAAAGTACCAATTCTCAAAAATATATCACTTAATCTGAAGGTACTAATGTTTGGAAACACATTTTTAACTGTTATTTGGATGAAGTGAAGGAGAATATATGCTATAGCTACTCTTGGCAATCACATAAATTTTAATTTTAGACATCATTTTACCAAAGATTGTCAGACATTTTCCACCATCTGGCCATCTCACCATAACCTCTGGCTTCTTACTATAAACTTGATATCCCCCTTCATATAATTTCTTCTTTTCCAAAAAGCCCCTTAGTTCAGTTCAGTTCAATCACTCAGTCATGTTTGACTCTTTGGAGTCCACCCCACGGACTGCAGCATGCCAGGCCTCCCTGTCCATCACCAATTCTCAGGGTTACTCAAATTCATGTCCACTGAATGGGTGATGCCATCTAACTATCTCATCCTCTGTTGTGCCCTTCTCCTCTTGCCTTTAATCTTTCCCAGCATCACGGTCTTTTCCAAAGAGTCAGTTCTTCGCATCAGGTGGCCAAAAGATTGGAGTTTCAGCTTCAGCATCAGGCCTTCCAATGAGTATTCAGGACTGATTTCCTTTAGGATGGACTGGTTGGATCTCCTTGCAGTCCAAGGGACTCTCAAGAGTCTTATCCAACACCACAATTCAAAAGCATCAATTCTTCAGTGCTCAGTCCAATTCTCGATTCATATATGACTACTGGAAAAACCATAGCTTTGACTAGATAGACCTTTGTTGGCAAAATAATGTCTTTGCTTTTAAATATGCTGTCTAAGTTGGTCATAATTTTTCTTCCAAGGAGTAAGCATCTTTTAATTTCATGGCTGCAGTCACCATCTGCAGTGATTTTGGAGCCCGAAATAGTAAAGTCTGTCACTGTTTCCACTGTTTCCCCATCTATTTGCCATGAAGTGATGGGACCAGATGCCATGATCTTTGTTTTTGAATATTGAGTTTTAAGTCAACCTTTTCACTCTCCTCTTTCACTGTCATCAAGAGGCTCTTTAGTTCTTCATCATTTTCTGCCATAAGGGTGGAGTCATCTGCATATCTGGGGTTATTGATATTTCTCCCAGCAATCTTGATTCCAGCTTGTGCTTCCTCCAGCCCAGCATTTCTCATGAGGTACTCTGCATATAAGTTAAATAAGCAGGATGACAATATACAGCCTTGACGAACTCCTTTTCCTATTTGGAACCAGTCTGTTGTTCCATGTGCAGTTTTAACTGTTGGTTCCTGACCTGCATATAGGTTTCTCAAGAGGCAGATAAGGTGGTCTGGTATTCCTATCTCTTTCAGAATTTTCCACAGTTTATTGTGATCCACACAGTCAAGGCTTTGGCATAGTCAATAAAGCAGAAATAGATGGTTTTCTGGAACTCTCTTGCTTTTTTGATGATCCAATTGGTGTTGGCAATTTGATCTCTGGTTCCTCTGCTTTTTCTAAAACCAGCTTGAACATCTGGAAGTTCATGGTTCAAGGACTGTTGAAGCCTGGCTTGGAGAATTTTGAGCATTACTTTTCTAGTGTGTGAGATGAGTGCAATTGTGTGGTAGTTTGAGCATTCTTTGGCATTGCCTTTCTTTGGGATTGGAATGAAAACTGACCTTTTCCAGTCCTGTGGCCACTGCTGAGTTTTCCAAATTTGCTGGCATATTGAGTGCAGCACTTTCACAGCATCATCTTTTAGGATTTGAAATAGCTCAAATGGAATTCCATCACCTGCACTAGCTTTGTTAGTCTTGATGCTTCCTAAGGCCCACTTGACTTTGCATTCCAGGATGTCTGACTCTAGGTGAGTGATCACACCATCGTGATTGTCTGGGTTGTGAAGATCTTTTTTGTATAGTTCTTCTGTGTATTCTTGCCACTTCTCAATATCTTCTGCTTCTGTTAGGTTCATACCATTTTTGTCCTTTCCTGTGCCCATTCTTGCATGAAATATTCCCTTGGTATCTTTAATTTTCTTGAAGAGATCTCTAGTCTTTCCCATTCCATTGTATTCCTCTATTTCTTTGCACTGGTCACTGAGGAAGGCTTTCCCGTCTCTTCTTGCTATTCTTTGGAACTCTGCATTCAAATGGGTATATCTTTGCTTTTCTCCTTTACTTTTCACTTCTCTTCTTTTCACAGCTATTTGTTAGGCCCCTTCAGATAGCCATTTTTCTTTTTTGCATTTCTTCTTTTTGGGGATGGTCTTGATCCTTGTTTCCTTTACCATGCCATGAACCTCCACGTGTAGATCTTCAGGCCCTCTATCAATCTAATGCCAGGAATCTACTTTTCATTTCCACTGCATAACCATAAGGGGTTTGATTTCAGTTATACCTGAATGGCCTAGTGGTTTTCCCCACTTTCTTCAATTTATGTCTGAATTTGGAAATAAGTAGTTAATGATCTGAGCCACAGTCAGCTCCTGGTCTTGTTTTTGCTGACCTTATAGAACTTCTCCATTTTTGGCTGCAAAGAATATAATCAATCTGATTTCAGTATTGACCATCTGGTGATGTCCATGTATATAGTATTCTCTTGTATTGTTTGAACAGGGTGTTTGTTATGAGAAGTGCGTTCTCTTGACAAAACTCTATTAGCCGTTGCTCTGCTTCATTCTGTACTCCAAGGCCAAAATTGCCTGTTACTCCAGATGTTTCTTGACTTCCTACTTTTGCATTCCAGTCCCCTATAATGAAAAGGACATCTTTTTTGGGTGTTAGTTCTAGAAGTCTTGTAGGTCTTTATAGAACAGTTCAACTTCATTTTCTTCAGCATTAGTGGTTGGGGCATAGACTTGGATTACTCTGATATTGAATGGTTTGGCCTTGGAAACGAACAGAGATCATTCTGTCATTTTTGAGATTGCATCCAAGTACTGCGTTTCGGACTCTTTTGTTGACTATGATGGCTACTCCATTTCTTCTAAGGGATTCTTACCCACAGTAGTAGAAACATGCCCCTTGGTAAACATCAAATTCTTTCTACATATTTAAACAAAGCATTTTCTTCATTCAATAGATTAAAATTGGGAACCAGCAATCTGCATTTTTGACTGAGGTGTCAGAAGTTATTCCTGGGTTTAGCCTGCTCTTTGACATAATTATCAAAACCTCCTATTTTTCTCTCAGAAGGTTCTCAGTTTGTAAGATGCATTATATGGTTGTCCTAAATTAACATATATTCCTGGTGATTCGGAAATAATCGGTCCTTGAACCACACTCTGCTCTATTGAGTTACCACTTTTCCTCCTCAAATGAGGCAATATGCGGCTATCTTAAGAAATGTGCGTGCATGCTCAGGTGCTTCAGTTGTCCCCAACTCTTTGGGACCGTAGCCAGCCAGGCTCCTCTGTCCATGGGATTGTCCAAGCAAGAATACTGGAGTGGGTTGCTATTTCCTCCTCCAGGGGATCTTCCAAATCCCAGGATCAAATCTTCATCTCCTGCAGCTTCTTTATTGGCAGGCAAAATTTTTTACCACTAAGCCACCTGGGAAGCCCCATCTTAAGAAATAGGAAATACAAATAAGGAGTTCAAAATATGTTCTCTAGCTCACTACCATTTTGTGTATTTCTTTGTATTTCACTTTTTCTTATACTTCTGTAAGCCTTCATGTCTGCAAAGGGTTTTACAGATTGGAAAGTCATTACTATTATCTAGGGTCATAAGTACTCTTGCCTGGAAAATCCCATGGACGGAGGAGCCTGGTAGGCTGCTGTCTATGGGGTCGCATAGAGTTGGACACGACTGAGCAACTTCACTTTCACTTTTTCACTTTCATGCATTGGAGAAGGAAATGGCAACCCACTCCAGTGTTCTTGCCTGGAGAATCCCAGGGACCGGGGAGCCTGGTGGCCTGCCATCTCTGGGGTCGCACAGAGTCGGACACAACTGAAGTGCCTTAGCAGCAGCAGCAGCAGCAGCAGGGTCATAAGACTGGGTGGAAATGATAACATCTAAACCTCAGGTGAAGATGCCATCTTTACTGTCTCCAGGTGTGTGAAACATGGGTATCCAAAGATAATCTTCATGGCGATAAGTGGACACTTAAATTTCAAATGATCTTTAATTTTGTGTTAACAGCATAATGCAACATATGTGTTAACTCATGTGTTCAGAAGGAACTACCTTATATTACCACATATCTTCTCCAGTTTGTTACTTGATCATAAAAGCTGAAATTCAAATTCAAAAGCTAAACATAACTTGAAAGTTTCTAAGATTAATCCCTCCTCCTTCAGTGATTACAAGGAAAAGAAATATGCATACATTGGAAGTGTATCGTAGTCTTTTATCAAACATCTTGCCATGGGTTTTTATATTAATTGAATGATGTGGTTAATATACTTCCAGTAAAGCTGTCATGGCCTACTAAAGTGATAATGAACCTTGGGGGATAATGTTGATGTTGGTATAATTGTTCAGTGATGTGTGGAGTGAGGAAAATCATCATTTTAAGTGGTATTTTCATAAGTCTTTATAGCATCTGGACATTTTTATTTAAAAAAAATCTGTTCTTATGATTTGTTCCAATAAATTCCAACAAATATCTCTTCTTACATAAGCTTAGATTAAAATTTTACCTGTGAAGATTGAGAAAGCACTGATTGGAAAAATATTTCATAGTGCTTCTAAGTACGAATTCACCATTCACAACTTCACAAGCATAACGCTGGTCCTTTTCTGGAGGTGAGTAGTTACGGAACATGTAGTTGCATAAACACTGAATACCCAGAGGGTAACGTCACAATTTACTGCCTTGCTTTCCTCTGGAGTTCATTTCAGTGCTTACGAGAGCACTGATTTGCTGCCTTGTACCTGGCCTGTATCTATCTTCAGCAGCTGATCTGTGGGTTAATAACACCCAGGGGAAATCTGGCCTCCTAAATGTGTTTAGTCCTTTATATTCTTGCATCCGCTGGAAATCATTATTGGCATTTTCAATTTATTTATTAGGCAAACCTTTAGTGCCAACCCACAAGTTTAGGTAGGATATCTTATGTAAATCATCTCTACAGCCATGCTTTGAATCACATGACCACAGAAGGACATACTGTTCATACACAACAGAGCACAGATGTTTACCATACTGATAGTTTTCATAACAGCTGAGACATAAATATCCATACCCTGTTGTATTCAAATAAGAAATAAATATAATTCCAGAAGTTAAACTAGGACTCTTTTTGCAGTATTCATGAGACAGTGAAGTATTACGCAGAGAGAGTTGATTTTGAAACAATCCTGAATTCTTTGTTTAGGTGTATAATTTTCTCAAGATACAAACATTTTTCTGCATCTAAAGTGAAGACTATTACAAGCACTATAAAATTTTATGACAGCTCTGTATCCACTGCATCAAAAAAAAAAAAAAGTCTGAACATTCTAGAAATAGATCTAACTTCTCAGATCTCCTTGACTCCATTAACAAAGCCCAGTGTGAGCTGCATGCGTTAGATTGAGGACTGCTTTCCTACTGGTAATCCGCAGAGATCAAGAGGAGACCCTTACATGCTTAGGGTAAGACTATCCTTCTCCAGTGACTGAACTTCTATTTGTGGTGATAAAAGAGATTACGAGACTGTTAATATCACCCCCTACTTCCCAGGTGGTGCTAGTGGTAAAGAACCCGCCTGCCAATACAGGAGACATAAAAGACCAGGGTTCGATCCCTGCGTCAAGAAGATCCCCTGGAGGATAAAATGGCAACCCACTCCAGTACTCCTGCTGGGAGAATCCCAGGGACAGAGGAGCCTGGTGGACTACCATCCATGGGGTCACAAAGAGTCGGACAGAACTGAAGTGATTTAGCAGAGCAGAGAGCACCACCCCCAAACCCTTAATACCAATTCTCACCGGCATGCTGCTGCTGCTGCTGAGTCACTTCAGTCATGTCCGACCCTGTGCGACCCCATAGACGGCAGCCCACCAGGATGCCCCGTCCCTGGGATTCTCTAGGCAAGAACACTGGAGTGGGTTGCCTTTCCTTCTCCAATGCATGAAAGTGAAAAGTGAAAGTGAAGTCGCTCAGTCGTGTCCGACCCTCAGCGACCCCCATGGACTGCAGCCCTCCAGGCTTCTCCGTCCATGGGACTTTCCAGGCAAGAGTACTGGAGTGGGGTGCCATTGCCTTCTCCGCTCACCAGCATGAGAGCTGCCTTAAATTCATCTGGAGTTACATAATTCATGCCTTTGATGCCTGTTTGCATCAATCACCAAATTAGATCCTAGATTCCCAAATCACCTATCTTCTACATTATAACTTCCGTATAGTTAGTTACATCTATTCCTATTTCTCCCTCTACCCCAAACTCTAAAATTCTTCTACTCTGTCTTCTGGAAATCAAAGTCCATTATCAGTAAAAACTGTGATAACATCACATTAGTATACAAAGCAGCTGTGGGATATCCTATGTAACTGAAAATGCTATTGGCTCTCTATGAAGTTTTAAAATAACTTCATTCTTGGTCTCTTATCATAATATATGTGATTTGCTTTTTGAATTATTGTGATTGTCTCCTAACATGTCTCTGGCCCTCCATTAGTATTTCCCAGAATACAGTTAATTGTCTCCATCTTCACTGCTACCACCGTATCCAAGTCTCCATGAATTCTTATCTGGGAATAGTATCTTGCCTCCATGAAATAGTGTAATAGGATACTAACTGGGCTTATTCTTTGTGCGTTTGCCTTCCTTGGTTTACTTATAACAGGGCACATCATATTTCTTTTAAAATTTAAGTATATTCTGTCACAAACCCTCTCTATCAGAAAACAGTGCAAACATTTTTTCATGGTCTTGCAGGTTCTTCTTCCTCTGGCTTCATCCTGCTACTCTGCCTCACCTCATTTTTTTCTGCTCCTTTGTCCCTTAGTCCTCTCCACACAGTCCTATAGTTACTATTTGAACATGCCAGACATGTGCTGTGTCTCCAGGTCTTTGCATAGTTTCTTCCTGAGGTCCTTTGGGACATGCTTATGGCTCCCTTCCTCATCTGCTTCAAGGCTTTGCTCAAGTGTCTCCTTCTCAATAAGGCCTGCCCTGACCATACTGCTAAAATTCTAGCTCCCTCTCCCATTAGTGGTTCCCCTTTCTCTGCTCTAGATTCTGTAATGCTTGTAACCTTTTGATTATATCATTGACTTACTTTCTTATATATATCTGCTTTCCACTAAACCTGATATAAACTCCATTAAGGTTGGAAATTTGGCCTATTTTGTTTATTGATACATTTGCTGTATAATATTAGATTGTTAATAATAACTCAATAAGCATATATTGCGTAAATTATCAGATAAATGAAATTGCTACCCATGTTAAACTCTTACACTTTATAGACAACAAAAAATCAACTCCTTTAGTTTTTATTCCTTAAAATAATTTTATTCTCAATACCTTAACATACATAACTTTCTTTTTAAATTCTTGGGGTTGTCCCTCAACACATTTTTAGTCCTTCAGTAGTATCTCCTTTCAACCCTTTCTTTTCATGGCTAGAGAATGATCTTCTAAAAATACAACTCTGTTAGGTTGTTCCTCTACTTAAATTCATTTATTGTTGTTCATGATTGCCCACTGAGTAGAATGCAGATTCTCAGAAAGGCAAATTAGGCTTTTAAACCTGCAACCCTGCTACCTGTATAGCTTCATCTCTTCCCAGGCTCCTGTCCTCATACAGATCCCCTACTGTGATCATTATAAGCTGCATTCATATCTCCCACATACTGATTTGTGCCTTCTATGATGGTAGAGATTGCTTTCCCTATAATTTATTGCTCAATTAGAATCTAAAGTATCAATGGTTTCCTTAGTTCATTTTTTAGTTCATTCATGATTTCAGTAACAGTATACCACAGATTGGATGGTTTATAAACAGCAAAAATGTACTTGTCATTGTTCTGAGGACTGGAAGTTCGAGATCAGGAATCCAGCATAGCCAGATATGGTTCTGCTTTGGAGTCAGAAGCTTCTAGCTGTATTATCCCATGGTGGAAGGAGCTAGGAAGCTCTGTGGGATTTCTTTTATAATGCCTCTAATCCCATTCACGAGAGCTCCACCCCTATGACCTGATCACCTCTCCGAGAACTCACCCATCAGTACCATCACTGAGGACTAGAATTTCAACATATGAACTTTGAGGGGACACAAGCATTCATAGTAGAGCACTGACCAAAAAATATTTGTCAGAAAATTAAAAATGATGTGCTACTTTTCTATATGTATCATATTCTCTTTCCTTCAAGGATTAGCATGTTTTAGTCCCTTTGCCTACAATGCTATCTTCTGCTTTCTTCACCTGGCTGGTAACTTTGATTCTTTCAAATTTCAGCTCATGTGACAAACTCTTTCCAAGGGTTTGTTCATCCTGAATGTGTTGTCAATCTCTCATATGTCTTTTCATGGCATCTACCACTTCCTTCTCTGTAGTAAGAGTAAAATCACAATAATACTGTAATTAATCTGTTATTAGTAGCTGGTTGACTAGCTTTTCCACTGCGACCTGAGTTCTTTGAGTTTAGTAATAATGTTTCCTTCAGGTTATCCCAGCACAGAGCATAGTGATTGGTAAGAAATAATGAATGAAATAATGTCAAATTATACAGCATATGTAAACAATATGGGATAGCCATGAAAATTGTTGCTTTTACCCTTGGAAGCTGTGGACAAGAGACGGGCAATCATCTGCCCAGGTCATCAGCAGTATTGGAGGAAGTTGGCCCCAGATCACCTGCATCCAGGCCAGTGATGGTGAAGATGATGTTTCATGCTATTTCTTGTACCCCAAGAAGCTCACCCCACAGTTAGCATTTAAGGTAGCACATTGCATAGTGTGAGTCTAATAAAGATTGTCATCAGTGTGGCTGAGGTCTTGTTACATAGCCTCTTTTAGCCTCAACATAACCAGCCAGATTTGCCCAACAGGTAGAAATATGTTTTTTGTATGTTTTTGTTTTAAAATGTTGATCTATTCTATTACATGACAAGCAGTTGGAATATAAGAGATGAGTAGAGTATATTTGACTGTTTGATTTCACTAGAGAATGCATCCATTCTGTCTCACTCTTCTAAATGTTTCCAGGAATATGCAGAAGCCATGAAGATGATGTTAAAGATTTAACTTTGTAATTCAGAAGAATTTGCATCTCCTTAGAAGGAAGACTCCAAACAGCGTCCTACAGAGGAACAGTGGGAGATGTTAGAGACATAGACATAGCATTTAAAGGTGACGAGTCCAAAGACCCAACATAAAGATGCTCCAAGGAAGCAGCCTGAACAGCAAGAATGAGGAGGAATCAATCAGATATGGAGCAGTTATAAATAAAAGTCAAAAATAGCAAGTGCTTTGGATGCAGGGCCCACAAATGGAAACTTAACATTAAGAGGAAAATTTGACACTTTCAACTTATTATTTGATTAAATATTTAATACAAGACAGTATAGTGTGTAAAAGTAATTATGTTGGTGCTATGGGAAAGTGTTTAATACAGTTTATTTTCCAAATTAAAGACTAGTTAGATTTGGTTGAACAATAGCTATTTTAACAGATCATGAAGGCAAACAGGAAATGAATGTGAAATTATGAAAAAGAGGGCACTGTGATCTAAATAAACAGTTGAAAAATAATTCAGAGAGCAGAAATTCAGAGATTATATAGAGAATGGCGGTGGTTTATTACAATAGTCAAAGAGTGTGTGAAAGAAAATAGATAGATGAGGTAAGTGTTGAAGTTGCAAAGATTGATCTGTGTTGATTGGTATTCCATTAATATTTTCACATTAACTGAATTCTTTTCAAATACCTGACAAGGTTGAAGGCTCCAATGCTCTTCTGTCTCAGTATTAGAACTGGGGCCAGGAAAAGGTTCCTTAGCTTTTTGAGTCTATTAACTAAAATGTTTACTGAATCACACCACCCCAAACAATCAATTCCTATCAATTCCCACAACATTTGAGTATTACCTCATGTGGTAATAGAGTAAATATTACCTTACATGGCAAAACACATAAATTAAGAATCTTGAGAGGAGTAGCTTATCTTGAATTATTCTTGTAGGCAGTGAAAATAATTACATGTGTGATTACGAGTAGAATAAATGGGGAATAAGACAAACACATAGGAGAGGATATAGACACACAGAAGAGAAGGTGATGCAGAATAAAGAGATGCAGCCATAAGCCAAGGAATGTTGACATTTGCAAGAAACTAGAAGGGGCCAGGAATAAATTCTCCCCTAGAGCCTCCAGGGAGAGTTTGGCTACTCTGTTGACATTTTGACTTCAGAGTTCTGCCCTTCCAGGTAGAAAGAGAATTCATTTCCATTGTTTTCTACCACCAAGTTTGTGGTGAGTTGTCATAGCAGACTTAGGAAATTAATATATAGGTGAAATAGTTAGGTTAGAAGCCTTCCTTAGGTAAAAGGCTTAGAGGTATAAGGAAATGTGTCATTTTGTTAAATGATGAATGAATATTATTGTGGCATTGTATTAATATTTATTAGGATATCTACTCGGCAAGAATATTACATAAATTCAAAAAGGAAATGAAAAGGACTACTTGGACTGCAGGGGCTAATAGTCTGTGACCTTATCATTTAAACATCATCTGTAATTTGAAGTTACTGAAAATATCTACCTACTTTTGGTCATGTTCATTTTTCTTCCAAGTTTTTTTCTCTGTTGCAGCCACCCCAGAAGTAGAGTGGAACTCTCCAAAATGCAGTTTAGATGTCAAGCCTGATGATGCTGTCCACACACCAAGAGTGTATGAAAAGTTTCAATTTTTAAATAATGAGAGTTCCTAGGGAGAATAAGGCAGGTCTCTCAAGCAGGTCAAAAGTTGCTTGAGAGAGCAAAGAGAGAATACTGGCTTTAAGGTTTCTAGGAGAATTAGGTAGTGGGTTCATGGTGCGGATTATGTGTGCGGCAGGGCTTGTGTTGCTTGATTCTCCTGTCCTGATGGAAAGAGGAAGCACCAGGATTTCCTATCATGTTGCCCAGATGCACAGCAGCAGGGGCAGAGAGAAGGAGGGTTGAGACTTAAAAGTTGTCAGCAGTCAAATATCAAAAACTGGACTGAGATTATTACAGTCTCCATAAAATGATTAAATGTAGTAAATATTAGTTGTTATTCTTTATTACTTTTTCTATAGAGGTTGGTTTGTTTTCCCTCTCCAGTTCATCCTCCTCTGTATATTTGCCTCTGTTCTCCTCTGACTATGGATTAAGCTATTCACAGCCAGTGGCATTTTAATTAAGTAATTGAGGCTGAGGAGAATTTGCTTACAAGTGACAGGTATTGCTTCCCCAGAATTAGGGGTTCTTTGGCTTTCTTATGTTTACATATTAGTGTTTACACTCGTACTCAAGCACTTATCAAAAACACAAGTAATCTAGTAATCTGTAATTATCTGGACAGCTAAAGCTTTCTGTCCTATCTTGAAAGTAAGTGTTGCAAAGTAGCATAAATACATACCTGATCAAGTGAGAGGTCTCTTGAGTGTAGGATTCCAATCCTATGTAATGATGTTCAGTCACTATCTGATGCCACTCTATTTTATCAGCCTCAGAAGGCACCCAAGGCTTTTGCTATCTTCTGTAGTAGCTGTCCCATCAGACAAGTGATTGCATCTCACTGGGAAAGTAGAAATGAGGAAACCAACTCTGTATTCCTTAAAGATTGTGAAATTGTCTGATTTAGAATAAACTAGATGGTTAGTCTATCCTGCTCACTGTAATGATGCTGCAAAGAAAAGAAAGTAGAACTTTGTCAAGAGAAATAAGTTAAACAGATTGCTCACGGAGTAGTTGCTATAATTACATGCTGTGCACATCAAAATGAGTTTATGCACTGCATTTCATATCACTGTTCTTGTTCCTGCAAAAACATTTTATTAACCTAAAAGCAAATAACTGACATGTTAATGCCCAACATCACAGTCAAATGGCATTTATAATAATACCCAGTAAATCTATAAAACTCTTCACTACACTAACATAATTAAATTCGAAGGTAACAGCAGCAATGTAATACAGGATGTCTATTAATTTCATCCATTTAGAGGCGAGGATACTTTCTAATTTTAGAACTGGCACCAAATAAAATGTAAATAATCATGCAAGTAAATAGAGCTCATGTATATCACTTTATCCTTTAAAACATTTATTTTTATGGTAAAAATTGCATTGGAATATTATTCAATATTCAGATAAAGAAAGGATCAATAACATACTAAAAATATTGTCTTTTCTCTTTTGTAAATTGTTGATCTGCCATTTTTGTCACTGTATAATCTTTATGTAGGCAAAACCTCCATTTTTTTTCTTGTAATCCTATATATGTATTTATTTTATAGCATTCATTCCCCATTTTACTGATTTTCAAAGTTTATTACCAAGAATATCTTGTTTCCAGAAGGAAAGTGAGAAACGTTGAATAAAGAAATCCACAGTGGATATTCAGAGGGCTTTATGATTACACATAACTGAAAGAAGAACCACATACATTTTATAAGCCAAACTGAAGATGCTGGCCAATGAATGCATAGGCATTAATAGACATATATATTACAATTCGGTAGAGTCTGTGATATAGACGGAATATTCCCACTTGCTTACCTTTTCGGAGAAGGCGATGGCACCCCACTCCAGTACTCTTGCCTGGAAAATCCCATGGATGGAGGAGCCTGGAAGACTGCAGTCCATGGGGTCGCTAGAGTCGGACACGACTGAGCAACTTCCCTTTCACTTTTCACTTTCATGCATTGGAGAAGGAAATGGCAACCCACTCCAGTGTTCTTTCCTGGAGAATCCCGGGGACGGGGGAGCCTGGTGGGCTGCCGTCTATGGGGTCACACAGAGTTGGACACGACTGAAGCGACTCAGCAGCAGCAGCAGCTTACCTTTTATTTACCATATCTAAAATGATCGCTTAAATTAAGTACTGGACTCTTCAATTATATTTTGTTTAAATACAAAATACATTATGCAAGAGGGAAAGCATTTTTAATAATATATTAAATATTCTAGATTTATATACTCAAAAATTTGTAGAACAAGAAAGAAATTAATAATCATGTAGTTTAGGAGACTAATTTACAAAAAAGTATAATAACTTGGTGAATATTACACAGTGATTAGGTGGCACAGCTAGGATTTGAAATCTTGCGGTTTAATCATTGCTGTTTTAATAGCTTAGAGCTATCTATTTAAATATGCTTGAATTTTATGCTATTAATACTGTAATTCATTCATTGAGGAAGTAAATTAAGGCCAAAATAATGTCTATGACTATATCAACACTTGAAAAAGTTGACTAGAATACATTTGAAGACACAAATACCCTCTTTGTAGTTAATATGCAATGCAGACAGTTATATGCTGAACTTTGTTCAAAGGGCTAAATATTATTTAAATTATTTCATTTGACTTTTTCTAAATATGTGCCACATGTCCATTTTCATTCTAGTCTTGTATAAATCTAAGGAATGTGGCTTAGAAACTGGATAACAAATAAAGGATGATGGGAAGAAGATAGAAAAGGAGAGAGCACGCAGGAGACAGAGGAGAGGGAGGAATGAGTGATGGGGAAAAATGGGAAATCACGGGTCCTACCTCCAGGAGAGCATTCACATGCACACAGGCACTCACAGATATTTGCATAAAATTAAAGTGGTTAATATAAACTCACAAACTGCAGATTCAGTTCAGTTCAGTTCAGTTCAGTTCAGTCGCTCAGTCGTGTCCGACTCTTTGTGACCCCATGAATCGCAGCACGCCAGGCCTCCCTGTCTATCACCAACTCCCGGAGTTCACTCAGACTCACATCCATCGAGTCAGTGATGCCATCCAGCCATCCTCTGTCGTCCCCTTCTCCTCCTGCCCCCAATCCCTCCCAGCATCAGAGTCTTTTCCAATGAGTCAACTCTTCGCATGAGGTGGCCAAAGTACTGGAGTTTCAGCTTTAGCATCATTCCTTCCAAAGAAATCCCAAGGCTGATCTCCTTCAGAATGGACTGGTTGGATCTCCTTGCAGTCTAAGGGATTCTTAAGAGTCTTCTCCAATACCACAGTTCAAAAGCATCAGACTCTTAATTCCATAATCAAAAATCCAAATGATTCAAACATTTAAGAATTGTATAGTAATTTGAAGAGTATTAGCCATTTTCTTACCTATTCAAGTCCAAATCCCTTATTTCAACATTCAAGATTCTCTATCATGGGCCCTGATTTATATGCCTAATCCTAAGTGTGATTGCATAGGACTTCTTATTGATTAAAAAGAGATTCTAAAAGAACATTTCTCTTTCTTATTATATTACTACTCATTTTACTGCTATTTTTAACCTGAAAGTTTCTCAGCGTTGAGTACCTGATGTATAATTGTTGCCCAGTAAATAATCAGTAATCAGATAAATTAATAACTATCTAATAAAGCCATATGAGAGATTACTTTAAACTATTAAATTTTCAAATCTATTTCTAAGTCACTTTGGGTTAGAATATTTGAGCATGAGTTTAAACTCTGCTGTCTTTCACTGCATTACCAAACAACCTAACTTCTTGGGACTTCTATTTTGTCATCTGTAAACTGTATATAATTATCTAATGGATTATTTTAATAAAAAAAAGATAAAATTTAAGAGGCACATTTTAAATTGAAAATTTCTAACTTACGGTCTTAATGGTGTTTATGCCCTTTTATTACAGAGGTCATAATTGGGGCAGCCTGAATGTTGGGCAATTTTAGTATATTTTGTTTTGTTTTGCATCGTCATACTCAACACCTCAGTAAGTTTAACGAACAGTTAAGAACTGGAATATCTTACGTAAAAATATCCGTTCTAATATCTTTAAAAAAAGAGGATGATGTTTGAAAACATCTTGGGAAGGAACGTAGTATATATATTTACATATATAAATATATATAAAACATATATTTATATGTGTGTATATATATATGTCCCGGAGAAGGCAATGGCATCCCACTCCAGTACTCTTGCCTGGAAAATCCCATGGACAGAGGAGCCTGGAAGACTGCAGTCCATGGGGTCGCTGAGGGTCGGACACGACTGAGCGACTTCACTTTCACTTTTCACTTTCATGCATTGGAGAAGGAAATGGCAACCCACTCCAGTGTTCTTGCCTGGAGAATCCCAGGGACGGGGGAGCCTGGTGGGCTGCCGTCTATGGGGTCACACAGAGTCGGACACGACTGAAGCGACTTAGCAGCAGCAGCAGCATATATATGTCCTATTTCTTGTAGTTGCTACAGTCCATTTTATATTTGAATTCGCAAATTTCAGTCAGATTTGGTTACAGAAACTTAAAAAGTACCCTGACAACTTCGTTCCTCTTGATCTTTTGATTATGCTTTCACTTTGGTCTGATTGACTCATGCACAGCATCATGGCCCTTGTAGATTTTTGACTCTGCTACACTTCTTTCCTGTACTAAGTTTCCTAGTACTTGCATGCTCAGTCCCTAAATTGTGTCTGACTCTGTGACTCCATGGATTGCAGCCCACCAGGTTCCTCTGTCCATGGGATTTTCCAGGCAAGTATGCTGGAGTGGGTTGCCATTTCCTTCTCCAGAGCATCTTTCTGACCCAGGGATAGAACCCACATCTCCTGTGTCTCCTGCAGTGGCAGGAGGATTCTTTACAACTGAGCCACCATAGGTGCCAAACACATGTTTGGTTAATGTGAATCTGATTTGATTTGAAGGCCTCAAGGAGACAATGTGTCTGCCATAAAAGCCTGCTCAGGCAGGGAATTCTGCTAGCTGTAGCTTCATCCTGGTTTTCTGTTCCAGCTTTATTATTAATTTTATTTTTATATTGGAGGATAATTGCTTTACAATGTTGTGGTCTCTGCCATACACTAATGTGAAACAGTCATAATTATATATATATATATATATAATTATATATATATATATATATATAAAGTGCTAAGTGAAGTCTCTCAGTCGTGTCCGACTCTTTGTGGCCCCATGGACTGTAGCCTACCAGGCTCCTCTGTCTATGGGATTTTCCAGGCAAGAATACTGGAGTGGGTTTCCATTTCCATAAACGTATGTATATACATACATATATACATATATACATATACCTTCTTACCCTCTTGTGCCTCCCTCTCTAGCCATCCTACCCCTCTAGGTCTCCACAGAGCACCAGGCTGGGCTCCCTGTGTTATACAGCAGCTTTCTGCTAGTTATCTGTTTTACACATGAGAGTGTATATATGCCAATGCTACTTTCTCAATTTGTCCTACCCTTTCTGTCGACAGTGTCCGCCAGTGCATTCTCTACATCTTCATCTCCATTTATTCTCTGTAAATAAGTTCAACAATACTATCTTTCTAGATTCCATATATATGTGTTAATATTCATTCTGTTAATCTAATTCATTCTGTTCGTTATATTGCAAATATCACTGCAAAATAGAGTGCTTAAAATTCAAAACTTTGTCAAGTAATGCTAATAATAGTTATTGAGTTTTTTTTTAATGAGTTTAATAGCAGTTGATACTTAAAATTATTCTGTGTAAAACCAAAGACATTGCTTTTTAATTGCTGGTTCTGTCATATTTGGACCCAGGAGACCATACAATATCATCAAAACATCATTGTTCAGATCAGTTTCCTCAGTGTAGGTACAATTCTCAGTAAGATACTCTCCATCTGGGTCCAGAAGGCATCAGGCTTACAGTCTTTCAGATTTCAATTTCCAGTGGGAGTAATATGCCATTTTTCCATTATCTCAAAGGGTTATCATGAGGGTTAAAACACTGAATGAATGAAAAACTCTTAGAAAAGAGTCTGGCACATAGTAAGTATACATTTGTCATTATCATCACTCCGGCAAAAATTCTGGGCCTCAATGATACTGGCCTGAGAGGAACTGCATGTATCTATCTATGTACATGTGTTTTTATGAATTTAATTTTAACTCGGTTACTGAGGAGTAGGATCCAGTATCCCAAGACTTTGTGGAATAGGAGAAGAGGGAAAATTGGAAATAAGAGTTATCTTGTTAATAAAGAGGAGGATAGGAGGTCATGCAGGAAAAAAATTACATATGTATATGTTAAACCTGCAGTAAGGAGAGGAAAATAATTCAAGCATTTGTATAATCCTTAAAAAAGTTCCTAAATTCAAGAGAAAATTATTCTCTTTATGAAGTATTGACATAAACACTAATGTCTATAGATGTCTATTTATGCTACCAGTTTTGAAGCAATATTGTACTTCCACTTTAAGAAGACCATCATTACATTTGCAGGTAATGAGATTTCAGGGAATCCCATTATCTTTTGGCAGTCAAAATGAGATATACATTTCATCACCATCTTAAATCTGGGGAAAGCTAATGGCTGGATCCTGACCTTTTGTGCTTGATGTGAAGATATGCAACATCCTTTACACACATGGATTAGTATTTTGGGAATATATTGAATGGTAGCAAGAGTCAGAACACACACTTTACAGGTCTGGTAGGTGCAGAATTATGTTATGATTCAATAGTGATTTATGAAACAAAAACAAAAACTTCCCTAATGGAAGAACTACATCTTTTACAGGCATTACCTGTCTTATTTTTCTGCAGATACTAGAAAAAGTTATATTTGTATAAAGCAAGCATTTGACAGAAATATTGATTTTGAACCCATCATTAGGGTGGCCAAAATAAATGCTGTAAAAGCACCTTGTATCTATTTTAAAGTGCGGTTTAAATTGTTAAGTGAATTTCTGCATGCCATCATGAGAAATGAGTAGCTATTTATGGATCTTGAATAATAATAATAGAGATTTACTTAAATTTATTTTAACACTTTAACTCATATGTCACTTTTACTGTTCAAGGTTCATACCAAATTTGAGCCTAGTTATTTCCATTTTATTAAAGTAAACATATTACCAGGTACACACAATCAAAAATGTGTAATGGATTAAGAAGACAATTGATACAATTGTCTGGTTGATGTTAAGATATAAGTTGTAAGCAAATAAAGCTTTTTTTTTTTTTAACATCAAATAGCATCCTGTTTTTGATTTCTATTTCAAGTTGCATAAGGAAAACAAAAGGTCTGTTTTATCCTTTCTGATAAGCACAAATTTTGGTGACGATATGCTTGTGTATTACAGAAATGTATTTAGTTACAGATTCTCTTTGATTAGGACGTATTTTATTAAAAATACTATTTCATTTTTCATATGTTCTGAATTATTTTCAAGTGTGTAACATACTATTCTAAATGTATGTAAATCTTCTCCAAAGGTAAGTTGAACCATGTTTTAAAGCACTGAAATACAAATTTTCACCAACAACTCCCACCAAGTCTAACATATGGACACTCAGCATAAAGCATTTTTATTAACAATTTGTAGAGCCCTTATATCTGCTGGTCTTAAGCTGAGTAACAGCTTTCACATAGGTCTATAGTTCTTTCTAGATTATAAAACATTTTTATATCCATATTTTCTCCAGCACCTGTGTCAGATCTATGAAACTAAGGAAGCATTTGAGGGGGTATATTGCAGGCCTCATATTACAAACTACAGATTGCTGCCAGTCATGCACTCATGGTTAAAAGAATCCATGTGTCTGCCTAAGCATCTACCACACTGTCAGACAGTGATATAAGAGGAAACTCAACCATTGATTATTACACCCACAAGATATTCTGCTGTTTGAGTCATGGAGTTTAGTTTTCAGTGTTACATATTGAAAACTTACACATTTTCCCCATTTAGATGACTAAATGAAGGTAGCAAAATGTAGAAATTATTCATGAGGAAACATTGTTTTCCAAAACTTAAATGTCTGTTAAACATTAATATATATGACTATTATCTTTATATTACTCTGTTAAGTGACTAGAGCTGTTTACACACAAAATATCATTTCGCATACTTATTGTAAATATTTTCAACAATTTTGATTATTTTTGTGTGTGTGGATGCTTAAATCTAAGGAAATGTTGTGTCCATTTCCTCCATGCAGAGAAAATACAGGGCTTGCTTATATTTGGCAGCACAGACATTACCAGTTTTCACTTTCATCATTCATTAATAAGATAAAATATAGATAAATATACAGCAATAATGTATGAATCTTACCGGAGCTCCAGTACTCAAATGATCAAATAGGAAAAAGGGAAAAACCCTGCAAACTAAACTCATCTGCCATTAATAAACCCCATCTGCCATTTTATGGCACATACACAAACTGCTATAGGAAGATGCCAAGACAATTTAGAATTTCCTTCTAAAAGGGTCTGAGCCAGAACTAATTTCATTCAAAGGATAAATGAGCAAAGTATTCCTTTGCCAACTGACAAAACATAATGATTCATGATTAATGGATCCTTGTTTTTTTTCTTCGAAGACCTCTTCTTTCAGTATGGCAATGCTGTAATCAGCGCAGGAGGAAAACCTGAAACTTTAAATGTGAAAGCAACAAATCTGATCTATATTTTATGGTTAGGAATGGCTCATTATTAGCAAAGAGAATGATTGATGATAGAAAAGGCTGTCTTTTGAACCTTATGGGGCATATGCTAAAAATATTTTAAAACATTTGTCTGCTCTAAATGAGACAACATTACGTTTTCTTAGGAAACAAGTTTCTGCTGTTAAAATGTTTTTGCTCTGATGATCAAATCTAATTACTTAAAAAAACATTAAGAGCTATTGACCCAAATACTTATAACTTGTTTTTTTAAATTATGAAATTGGAATCCTCTTTGATAAAATTAACAGTCTTTTTTAGTGTTAGCTGTAGGGTAAAACAGTAGCTTATATATTGCTAAATAATCTAGGAAAGTAATTCTAATGGACAACAAAAAACTGTTCTAATCCTTAGCAATGAATATAAAATGTATATGATTGAGAAAAAAATTAATCAGCACCTATTTCTTTACCATCCTTATTGTCAAGAATATTAGTGCATAAAGTGTGTGAGAGTATTTCCCAGAATTTTATCAAAACAACAAGGTAATTATCATTGATAATCTGTTTGGCTTTCTTTTGAAACTCTGGGCAACTATTAAGTGACACAATATACAACTGTCAGCTTATAGCCAGTATAATTTAACAGGTATCTTACTCCTAGATAATGCAGAGATTTTGTAAGCATGAGAGCAATAAAAATTGCTGATCACATTGTGAAGGGCTTCCTGGGTGGTGCTAGTGGTAAACAACCCACCTGTCAATGCAGGAGACATAAGAGACAAGGGTTTGATACTTGGGTCGAGAAGGTACTCTGGAGGAGAGCATGGCAATTTGCTCCAGTATTCTTGCCTGGAGTATCCCATGGACAGAGGAACCTGGCAGGCTACAGGTTATAGGGTTTCAAAGAGGCAGACACGACTGAAGTGACTTAGCATGCAAGCATTCACATTGTGATAGGATGATTAGTCAGTTGAATAAAAGTTATATTAATAAGCAGTGTATACAGTATGATTAAAAACCAAAAAGATGGCTGCAATTTAAAATATCTCATGAAACAAAATTATAACATACATACAAAAATGTTATTGGTCAATAAAATTCTTGCCTGAATAACTTTCATAGTTATAAAATTTACATGTATATATATTTGCCTATTATGTGCTTAAATGTTGTCATCATTAAAAGTCAAATAAAACCAAAACATAGTGTATATTAGAATAAACCACAAAAATTGAGTAATTCCATCTTTTTTCACTACTAAAATGAGAATTATATTTCTTCAAGTTGTAAAAGAATAAGAATTCCAGTTGTTGCTGTTAAAACAGTCTGGAGTTATCCAATTTGTGTATGACAAAGTCCTTGGGATAGTAACTGGCACAAACTATATACTCAGTATGATAGTTCTCGTTGTTTTTTCATCACCATTATCCTCATTATCAGCAAGGAGTTAACAGGATTAAGCGGCAGGATTTCCAATATAAATAGCAATGAAATCAATGGAAAATCCCAGAAAATATTCAGTGGCAATAAAAAATAAATGATTATCCACAACTGGTAGATCCCAAGACAAATTAGCCTTGGGATGAAGTTAATATATCTGCTTATTTAACTTATATGCAGAGTACATCATGGGAAATGCTGGACTGGATGAAGCACAAGCTGGAATCAAGATTGCCAGGAGAAATATCAATGATCTCAGGTATGCAGATGATATCACCCTTATGGCAGAAAGCAAAGAGGAACTAAAGAGCCTTTTGATGAATGTGAAAGAGGAGAGTGAAAAAGCTGGCTTAAACTCAACATTCAAAAAATGAAGATCATGGCATCTGATCCCATCACTTCATGGCAAATAAGTGGGGAAACAATGGAAACGTGATTGACTTTATTTTCTTGGGCTCCAAAATCACTGCAGATGGTGACTGCAGCCATGAAATTAAAAGACACTTACTCCTTGAAAGAAAAGCTATTACAAATTTAGACATCATTTTAAAAAGCAGAGACATTACTTTGCCATTTGTCCTTATAGTCAAAGCTATGGTTTTTCCAGTAGTCATGTATGGATGTGAGAGCTGGACTATAAAGAAAGCTGAATGCCAAAGAATTGATGCTTTGAACTGTGATGTTGGAGAAGACTCTTGAGAGTCCTTTGGACAGCAAGGAGTTCAAATAAGTCAATCTTAAAAAAAAAAAAAAAAAATCAGTCAGTCCTGAATATTCATTGGAAGGACTGATGCTGAAACTGAAGTTCCAATACTTTGGCCACAAAGAGCTGACTCATTGGAAAAGAACTTGATGCTGGGAAAGATTGAAGGCAGGAGGAGAACGGGACAGAGAATGAGATGGTTGGATGGCATCAACAACTCAAAGGACATGAGTCTGAGAAAGTTCCAGGAGTTGGTGATGGACAGAAAAGCCTGGCATGCTGCAGTCCATGGTGTCGGAAAGAGTTGGACACAACTGAATGACTCAACTGAACTGAACATAGAACCGTAGTGTTTACTTTTGAGGTTCTTCTTTTTGATAAAATGAGATTATGTATAAAAAATTAACCAGAATAATGCTTGACTTATAGTAACATCTAAGAAACAAAGATTACCTATTCTTTTGTCTTTAATGACATACATTAAGCCTTTTTTTTCCCCTGAGGACACAGACAAATATTATGTTCTTGATTATGATAAGAGACATGCCAATGGAATTTCGTGTCTTGAAAACCGAAGAAAGTCTCCTTAGAAAAGTGAAATAAAATATTCATATTAAAATTCATAGTGGGAAGCTATTAAAGATTTTTCATTGGGTTGCTAGCATTGATAATGATCATTATATTGAAGTTGGCTTCCCTCGTGGCTCAGGCAGTAAAGGATCTGCCGGCAATTCAGGAGACCAGGGTTTGATGCCTAGGTCAGGAAGATCGCCTAGAGAAAGTAATGGCTATCCATTCCACTATTTTTGCCTGGAGAATTCCATGGACAGAGGAGCCTGGCAGGCAATAGTCCATGGAATCTCAAAAAGAGTTGGACATGATTGAGTGACTAACATTTATATTGATGTTATGATGTATATCAGGGAAAAGTTTATTAAAACTTGTAAGTTAAGATGGACATTACTGGGAAGTCAACAGTTAGGCTAATTCAGATGCATTTAATTTTCTTGTTTTGTCTTGGTACTTACTGTGTTCTAATTTGAGACAAGAAGTGGATAGGTTCTAATTTCTTTTTTCTAGAATCGGTTGATTTTCAGTTTGTTTGCTTGTTTCTTTTTAGAATTATTGGTAGCACACCAGGCTCCTCTGTCCCGTGGAATTTTCCAGGTAGGAATATTGGAGTGGGTTGCCATTTTCTCCTCCAGGGGATCTTCCCAACCCAGGCATTGAACCTGCATCTCCTATGTCTCTTGTTTTGCAGGAGGATTCTTTACCAGGTGAGAATTCAGAATTGTATTAGTTGCTCAGTTGTGTCTGACTCTTTGCTATCTGATGGACTGTAGCCCTCCAGGCTCCTCTGTCCATGGAATTCTTACAGGCAAAAATCCTGGAGTGGGTTGTCATTCCCTTCTCCAGGGAATCTTCCCAGTCCAGGGATCAAACCCAAGTCTCCTACATTAAAAGAAGATTCTTTACCACTGAGCCACCAAAGAACTCTCCATAAGAATTACTGTACAATTTAAAAAAATTGAAGTATGATAAACTATGTGAAACCCTAATAATTTCTAAAAGACTTTTTAAGGTTTATTGTTTGGTTTGGTTGTTTTTGTTTTTTTATTCTGTTTGTTCTTAATATATTAAAACAGAAATGTTTGCAATCTAGTGATGTACTTAGAATGCTTCATGGAGCAGAATAAATCCTTGTGCCTGTGTAGATATTTCAATAAAAGAGTAAAAAATATTTCCTTTCCCTGTCTTTTCCTGTTCCCTCAATTTCATTCCACACTGCACACAAAGGGGATTTAATTTTGGCTTCTAACTCATCCAAAACTTAAATATATAAATTGTTATTCAGTTCAGTTCAGTTCAGTTCAGTCGCTCAGTTGTGTCCGACTCTTTGCGACCCCATGAATGGCAGCATGCCAGGCCTCCCTGTCCATCACCAACTCCTGGAGTTCACTCAAACTCATGTCCATCGAATCAGTGATGCCATCCAGCCATCTCATCCTCTGTCGTCCCCTTCTCCTCCTGCCCCCAATCCCTCCCAGCATCAGGGTCTTTTCCAATGAGTCAACTCTTCCCATGAGGTGGCCAAATATTGGAGTTTCAGCTTTAGCATCAGTCCTTCCAGTGAACACCCAGGACTGATCTCCTTTAGGATGGACTTGTTGGATCTCCTTGCAGTCCAAGGGACTCTCAAGAGTCTTCTCCAACACCACAGTTCAAAAGCATCAATTCTCAGTGCTCAGCTTTCTTCACAGTCCAACTCTCACATCCATACATGACTGCTGGAAAAACCATAGCCTTGACTAGACGGACCTTTGTTGGCAAAGTAATATCTTTTTATTACCAGCCCTAAATCGGTTGTTGGATTAAATGAATTTTAATTATTCTTTTTCAAATTTTCCATGTTTTCAACTACTTACCTAAGGCTTAATGACCATGACAACATAAAATGTGTTCATTGGGAATGAGAGAGAAACAGGAAAGAAGGAAAAACTTTGATTCAATGATTGAATTTTAAATATTAAGATTCTCAAAACCTGTAATTCCGATTAGTTTATGATGCAAATGAGTTGTCTGTACTTTAGTCCTGAGTGTATTTGTTGGGTGAGAATCTTTTGAGGGACATTAGGTATCATGTTAATTCACAGCATTTCAGAGAGTTAATTTTTTTTTTCAACTTTGAGTAGGATAAACATCGACTATGATACTCAGTAAATGAATGTTCTCCTTTCTGGGTGGGCTGTGGTATTGCATTTTTTCACATTTTCATCTTTTTTTTTTTTTTTTTTTTCCGCAGCAAACTTAAATTGAACACAATGTTTTAATGTTGATTCAATGTCATACTGACTCATCTGTTTGTTTTCATGTTTTTACTGGTAAATATATTTCCCTATTTCCTTCACCAGAATAGCTAAAGGCAAAAGACCAATCTGATATTCATACCCATGATATTTCATTAGAGAATGCCTTGTCCTTTGGCTGGTAGGAGAATTAGAGAGCTGATTTGTGTAGAGATGCATAAAACTGTGATAGATGAGAAAAACCTCCAATATGCAACCCTAGAATTTCAGGCTAAATAATTAATGACATAGTCTTTCCCTTAAAACCTCTTTCCCCTCAGAAAATGCTTCCAAACTGCATTCCTAAATAAAACCTCCCCAGGGGCACTTCTTTCCCACAGACATCAAAAATATACAAAACTTTCCTTTATAAGAGATCCTTGGATTGGGCCGAAATGCATTCTGAAAAAGAGGATGGAGATTAAGAAGAAAAGAATTGCAAAGAGCATGGGGGCGTCTACGCGTTTAGCAAAACCTTGACACCTATCTCCTTGCTTTCTTTTCCCAAACTATATTCTTTCCCCCCTGTGATTTCCATCAGAAACCCCTCCTCTCTTCTAAGGATGTCTCTTTTGTTCACATGCGTGGTTGATCACATAACTCAGATTTAGGCTGAAGCCAAGTGACAGTTCAACCCAGTCTGGATTTTCCATCTTCCATTTTCCACCCCATTGTTGCCAGGTCTTTGATATTTGGAGAATTGGTCAGAGAAATGAATTGCTTTTCAATATTACTTTTAACAAATCCTTTTCAGTCTATCAGACCATAGGGAAAATATTAAGCATGGAGGAGAAATAATGATTTGTGGATATAAAATAAAATCACAATAAGTGAAGAATAATTTAATCTGTATAAAAAGTCATTTAAAATGCTGTTACCTCTTTATCCTTCAGCATCTGTGAGTTAAGTACTCATTTGTTCTGAATATGTCACATGGCAGGATATAATGCTAACTGTAAAATATACAAATTAATCCTCTTTGCAGAACTAACAGTACTTAAGGAGCACCTGATGGGACCATCATAATTTAATAAGCAATATGCTCATTATCATTAATACACAGGGCTTTTGTTTGTTTATTTCAACAAAACTCCTTCATTAAAGGCACTTAGGTGAATTTGAAATCTGTGAAAAAATGCTCTCCAGGCAGCCCTAGAAGGGAGAACTTAACTTTTTAATTGTAAAAACTAAGCTTGAATTGAAAGATTATTCACAAAACACATTATCAAATAACATAAATAGTGCTAAACAGTTGCTTTTCTTCAATCATTTATTCATTCACTCAACAGATATGGTAGAGTATTCAGTGAATGCCTGATATAGTGTTAAGATGCTTGTCAAGGTGAATAGATTTTTATCCTTTAAAAAGCACTTCCTTAAACATTCTATCATTTGATACTAATAATACTTTTTAGTAATGGGGTAGATGATACGAATTCTCGCTCACTTTTTCAGTGTACACTGAGGGATATGTGCAACTCCATGGAGATCAGACAGATGACAGTGAAGTTCTGGCTAGAAACCAGAGCTCCTTATTCTTGGTCCAGTGTCATGTATTTACTTGGTAACTTTGAGACATAGTGAACCTGGACTTTCTGGTTACGTAAATGTTCAGGCCACCAAACAAATTACTTTTTTAAAGTAGAAAGCCCTGAGGATTTGTTAAGGAGTGTTAGTGTGCATTCAGTTGTACCTGACATTTTGTGACCCCATGGACTGTAGCCCACCAGGTTCCTCTGTCAATAGAATTTTCCAGGCAAGAACACTGGAGTGTATTTCCCGTTTCCTTCTTCAAGGGATCTACCTGAGCCAGGGACTGAAACTGCATCTCTTGCATCCCCTGCAATCCCCTGCATTAGCAGGCCGATTCTTTATCATTGTACCCCCTGAGAAGCCCCTTAAAAAGTGAATCTATGAATAAATGATCAAAAGCATTGAAGTACCCTCCCTTTCCAATTCTTGGTTGATAGTAACCATAATTTTAATATTTATTGTAATTTGTGTTCCCTTCTCCACCCAGAATATAAGCCCTAGGATGTGAATGCTATTTGTATATTGTTCAGTGATGTATCCCAATTTCCTAGAACATCTGAGACTTAGCATGCAAAAAAAAAAAAAAAAATTGCAGATTATGGAATAAAAGTTGAACCTATTTCTGAGCTTTGATGCATTTGATAAAGCATATAGTTGTATGAGCATTTTTATTCTCTTAAGAGATAACACAAACAAAGTTCAGCCACCAATTATTTTCCATACCAAATAGTAGTAAAAAAAAAAAATTCTTCATGTCCTGTAATGATGATTTAATAAAATCAAACTGGTTCACCAATACCACTGATGAACATAGATGCAAAAATTCTTAACAAAATTCTAGCAATCAGAATCCAACAACACATTAAAAAGATCATACACCATGACCAAGTGGGCTTTATCCCAGGGATGCAAGGATTCTTCAATATCCGCAAATCAATCAATGTAATACACCACAGTAACAAATTGAAAAATAAAAACCATACGATTATCTCAATAGATGCAGAGAAAGCCTTTGACAAAATTCAACATCCATTTATGATAAAAACCCTCCAGAAAGCAGGAATAGAAGGAACATACCTCAACATAATAAAAGCTATATATGACAAACCCACAGCAAACATTATCCTCAATGGTGAAAAACTGAAAGCATTTCCTCTAAAGTCAGGAACAAGACAAGGGTGCCCACTTTCACCATTACTATTCAACATAGTTTTGGAAGTTTTGGCCACAGCAATCAGAGCAGAAAAAGAAATAAAAGGAATCCAAATTGGAAAAGAAGTAAAACTCTCACTATTTGTAGATGACATGATCCTCTACATAGAAAACCCTAAAGACTCCACCAGAAAATTACTAGAAATAATCAATGATTATAGTAAAGTTGCAGGATATAAAATCAACACACAGAAATCCCTTGCATTCCTATACACTAATAATGAGAAAACAGAAAGAGAATTAAGGAAACAATTCCATTCACCTTTACAACAGAAAGAATAAAATACTTAGGAATATATCTACCTAAAGAAACTAAAGACCTATATATAGAAAACTATAAAACACTGGTGAAAGAAATCAAAGAGGACACTAATAGATGGAGAAATATACCATGTTCATGGATTGAAAGAATCAATATAGTGAAAATGAGTATACTACCCAAAGCAATTTGTAGATTCAATGCAATCCCTATCAAGCTACCAACAGTATTCTTCACAGAGCTAGAACAAATAATTTCACAATTTGTATGGAAATACAAAAAACCTCGAATAGCCAAAGCTATCTTGAGAAAGAAGAATGGAACTGGAGGAATCAACCTACCTGACTTCAGGCTCTACTACAAAGCCACAGTTATCAAGACAGTATGGTACTGGCACAAAGACAGAAATATAGATCAATGGAACAAAATAGAAAGCTCAGAGATAAATCCACGCACATATGGACACCTTATCTTTGACAAAGGAAGCAAGAATATACAATGGATTAAAGACAATCTCTTTAACAAATGGTGCTGGGAAAACTGGTCAACGACTTGTAAAAGAATGAAACTAGAACACTTTCTAACACCATACACAAAAATAAACTCAAAATGGATTAAAGATCTAAACGTAAGACCAGAAACTATAAAACTCCTAGAGGAGAACATAGGTAAAACACTCTCCGACATACGTCACAGCAAGATCCTCTATGACCCACCTCCCAGAATATTGGAAATAAAAGCAAAAATAAACAAATGGGACCTAATTAAACTTAAAAGCTTCTGCACAACAAAGGAAACTATTAGCAAGGTGAAAAGGCAGCCTTCAGAATGGGAGAAAATAATAGCAAATGAAGCAACTGGCAAACAACTAATCTCAAAAATATACAAGCAACTCCTACAGCTCAATTCCAGAAAAATAAATGACCCAATCAAAAAATGGACCAAAGAACTAAATAGACATTTCTCCAAAGAAGACATACAGATGGCTAATAAACACATGAAAAGATGCTCAACATCACTCATTATCAGAGAAATGCAAATCAAAACCACAATGAGGTACCATTTCATGCCAGTCAGAATGGCTGTGATCCAAAAGTCTACAAGCAATAAATGTTGGAGAGGATGTGGAGAAAAGGGAACCCTCTTACACTGTTGATGGGAATGCAAACTAGTATAGCCACTATGGAGAACAGTGTGGAGATTCCTTAAAAAACTGGAAATAAAAGTACCTTATGATTCAGCAATCCCACTGCTGGGCATACACACTGAGGAAACCAGAAGGGAAAGAGACACGTGTACCCCAATGTTCATCGCAGCACTGTTTATAATAGCCAGGACATGGAAGCAACCTAGATGTCCATCAGCAGATGACTGGATAAGAAAGCTGTGGTACATATACACAATGGAGTATTACTCAGCCATTAAAAAGAATACATTTGAATCAGTTCTAATGAGGTGGATGAAACTGGAGCCTATTATACAGAGTGAAGTAAGCCAGAAAGAAAAACACCAATACAGTATACTAACGCATATATATGGAATTTAGAAAGATGGTAACAATAACCCTGTGTACGAGACAGCAAAAGAGACACTGATGTATAGAACAGTCTTATGGACTCTGTGGGAGAGGGAGAGGATGGGAAGATTTGGGAGAATGGCATTGAAGCATGTATAATATCATGTATGAAATGAGTCGCCAGTCCAGGTTCGATGCACGATACTGGATGCTTGGGGCTGGTGCACTGGGACGACCCATAGGGATGGTATGGGGAGGGAGGAGGGAGGAGGGAGGAGGGTTCAGGATGGGGAACACATGTATACCTGTGGTGGATTCATTTCGATATTTGGCAAAACTAACATAATATTGTAAAGTTTAAAAATAAAATTAAATTAAAAAATAATCCCCTTTAATTCATAATAGAATAGAGAGAAGAAATACAACTTACATACTAGGACAATTTCAGAACCTTAATAAGCTATGTTATTAAAGTCTTCCTAGGCAATTTTTTGCACAGATAACAAAAGCTCACTCTAGTTCATCTCTTTCTATAATCTTTTGCCCCTTCTCTGGTACAACTGATTAAGAGAGTATTGGTATGGAGCAAGTCAGAGAAGAAGCAAAGAATGAAAAAAGTCTGCAGTTTTATCATTGGCTCTTGAATAAATTTTATATCAAATTCTAGAAAAGGAGGTTGTGAAGATCAACAGGTTTAATTTACATTGGCATTGTGTGTGTGTGCCCGTGTGTGTATCTATATGCATTCCTGTACATTTGACCTATCCACTTTGGAATGATGTCTCTGTCTTACACTGTCAGAGGCAGGTATTTTTGTTTATTTTGCTTCCTAAAAAAGTATGTCCTATTTGGTAAACAAGAAGTGAAAATTCAAAGCAAATGTAAGTAGGAGAACAGCTTACCCAGGAAAATTGAAAAACACACCACCAAGCCTATTGCTCACACTGCACTCTCTTCCACCCCTCTTTTCTGCTGTGATTTATTTTCTCAATGTTTCTCATGGTATGAGAACGTTCTTGTGGATGGACCCCTGCCTTCAACCCCCAGGCATAGAAACCTAGCTAGCTCTTCAAACAAAGAGTATATAAAGTTGTAAAAAGATTTTTAGATGGCTCCTTTTTGAATATATCAAAGAGAAATATGTTTTATCCTTATTTTGTATGTGTTTAAATAAATCCATTATACCTATAAATAGCCCTCATTAATGCATTTTAGAAGAATTCATGATACTTTATTATCTTTTTCCAGATGTTATTGATGGAATAGTTTTAGAAATATGTGAATCAGACTTTAAAAGCGGACAGAAAAAAAATTACATATTTACTGTGGAACTAACTTCTCCAGTAACTTTTTGTGCCTGGACAAAATAAGTAATAGTAAGGGTCTTAATCCTTACAGCATCAGGATATAAAATGTTTTATTATTTGTTTTATGTTTGTGTTTATTTGTGTTTGGTTTGTCATTTCTGTTTTTTCAGTACTGTATAATTTTAATAGTCCTTATTTTGTGCAGACATTCTTCATTTTCAGTGTCCATATCTTTGGATGTATTTATATTATGGCAGTGATTTTAAATGTGTTCACTGGCATTTTAAAATCATGACTTGATGAACTTAGGACACTTGCTAATTTTCTTGTTTAAAGGATACCTGAAGTTAAGAACACAAATGGGAGGACTCTACCTGAAAAACAATTCTGCAGGGAAAGTATAAGTTATATAAATCCTTCCTTTTGACTAAAACAACTCCTCTGCCTTTAAAAAGGAGAGGAAAAAGAAAAACAATTTTCTAGAGGACCAAAAGATGCAATATCTGTGAAGGAGATTTAAGTAAATGTATTGTGTTTGCTCTCCCCACATTTAAGCAAGTATTTCAGAAAGTTTTCAGGTTGATCTTTTATTAAAGTGGAGAAAAAAAACCACTGTGCTTAGAAATATGTATCCACAGTTCCAATCCTAAATCCAATACATGAATTTAGATTTCTTTCCTTTTGTCCTTCTTTCTTTCTTTCCTTCCTCTCTCCCTCCATCACTCCACTACTGTCATCTTATCATATATTTATTGACATTTATTGAACTTATATTCTATCTTAGAAGTTGAGGAATATATAACTGAATAAATCAATTAGACTCACTGCTGTACTTAAGTTTTGTTTTTTTTTTTTTTTTTTGTAGTAAAATATGGGCAATGATGTATATCTGATACAGTTATTTTTCATAATAAAATAAGCATGGTGTTTGAAAGGATTTAGCTAAATATCTATCATTTAGAATAAGACCTGAAAGAGAGGTAGATCTTTCCTAATAAACTGGTTCCAGTTTTCCAGTTGGTCTGTTACAGGAGCTACTAATAGCCCCTATTGTTACTCTACTTTCAAATCTAAAAAACTAGGTGAATCCTTGACCGCTGTCTGGTCTAGACCAATGGACCAGCTGAAACAAGGCTTTTTATAATTCTCAGTTCTTAGATCTATGGAGAATGGCTCACTTACTATATGAATGAAATATGGTTGGATCCCCTTCCTGTTCAGTTCTCATGCTTCACAATGCTCAGCGGGCAGTAGTCAATTTACTAAGGTCTTATCCATCACAACTGAAAAGATACCAGGCATTGACTTGATGAATGGAAGATAAATCATGAGAGGGTTATCCATTCAGGCAGAGCTGAATGACACTGACAGAGCCCTGCGTGAAAGCTCATTTTGTGTTCGCCTGTACTGCCATGAGCTTCACTTGCCAATGATATCGGTGGCTTCCCCTGTATGAAGCCTTCTCCCTTTATTCCCTTCAACAAGTCACCCAGTTGGCAAAATGAAAGAAATACCAAGGAGACAAGATGCTATTATGATCTGAAAATTCAAGTTCAAAAATATTCTTTGTCTTTGTTCTTTGCTACAACAAAAACTAAGTGCCCGATTTTTGTTGTTGTTACGTGGAAACAGTTGAAACAGTTCCAATATATGAGACTTACAATGCTAATAGGGTGTGGAAGCATTACTGCATATTTAGCCTTAAAATTCTCAATAAAATATACTTGCTCATAATGCTATTTTATTTGAAAATAAGTAATAACTTTATTTTTTAAAGTTTTTAGAAGCCTAATTTTGGGGAAGTAAACATTTTGAGCATTTCATTAAATATTATTATAATTTTCATGTAAAATGTTAAGATGAAATGCGTAAAGTTTTTTTGTGCTTTCCCTCACATTTTTGTAGCAGTCTGTTAAGTATTGAAAATTAGTGGATTATTCCATAACACATGACAATCATATTAAAAATCAAGTTAGTTTTCTAGAGGACTGCATTACTTAGTACAAATATTTTCACATCATGATATAGGAATTTAGAGAGACCTCACAAAAAGTACCTCAGGTGTTAAAGCCAAACAAAGAAGGCCTGCTATTTTGCATTCCTGATACTGTTCAAAGAATTGGAATAATTTAAAATAGTCAATCATCAGTGACTCTCCCAACACTTGCTGATAATGTAGATAGAAATTTGAGTTATATAAGACTTTAGCAATTTTCTTCAAGACATTGGTAAATCTGTAAGTATTCTTTCATAGAATAAGGAAAACTACATAGTTCATTTGTGTATTAATCATTGTTACAGTATCAGAAACACTAAGGAAAATATAAATTCACACCACTCTAGGGTAAACTTAGATGAGATTAAATTTTGAGATTATCTTTAAGATATCTGTTGTATCCATCAGGACAAAAGAGAAAAAAAAATGTAAGAAAAAAATCAAATATGCAAATTGACTACATTTTTTATATTTCACTTAACCATAAATATAACCAATCCTATAAAAGCCCTTTAAATGATCTTCATCTTTTAATTTGAGAAAGAAGAAAAAGATGTTTTGAATTCTATAACTTCATTCTAAAATGCATCAGTACTAGCTTAATTTCAAGATAGAATGAATGGAAGTCTTTAAAAAGTGTCAACATTACAACAATTTTGAGGATTTTTACTATATGTTATATCTTGAATAATGGAACTAAAAATGGCAGCCATTCAGTTGAATGAAATAAAAAGAAATCAAGAATTATGCCAAAGTATTCATTAAAAATAAACTTTTTCTCTGTTCCAGGATGCCTGTAGTATTTTTTCTATGAAAAGTTTGATGATAATCAATCTTTTCATTTCATACTATGCTAGTTCTCATAGTGTCATAAATTAATAGCTTTTATACTGAGTTGAAGAACTGATGCTTTTGAATTGCAGTGTTGGAGAAGACTCTTGAGATCCCTTGGACTGCAAGGAGATCCAACCAGTCCATCCTAAAGGATATCAATCCTGAATATTCATTGGAAAGACTGACGCTGAAGCTGAAACTCCAATACTTTGGCCACCTGATGTGAAGAACTGGCTCATTTGAAAAGATCCTGATACTGGGAAAGATTGAAAGTGGGAGGAGAAGGGGACAACAGAGGATGAGATGGTTGGATGGCATCACTAATTCAATGGACATGAGTTTGAGTCAACCCCAGGTGTTGGTAATAGACAGGGAGGCCTGGTGTGCTGTGTTCCATGGGGTTGCACAGAATTGGACATGACTGAGCAACTGAAATGAACTGAACTGAACTGAATAAATCTGTTAAGATGTCACATGTTGTATCAACCTGATATATTACTGTTAGGAATGTCATATCCTAAAACATATCAAAATAGGAGTATTATTTCTTTATGAAGGAATATATGAAGAAAACTAATTTTTAAAGACATATTGTGAAGGCTAGCTTATTGTATGTTTGTCTGTATCTACATTTATTTCCAGTACAAGTAAAATTAATATCTAAAGAATATTTTTCATTTTCTGAATTATCTTGGAAATAAATCCCTCAATGTAATTAATTGTATTCATTACTGAAAATGACCAGTTGATTTAAAGGATATACTGTTTTTGTCACTAAAGACAATATAGCTATGTTTAAAAAGAAAAAAAAACCCAAAAAACCATAATTGCTCTTGATTGTCAGACTCTCTTAACATGGTAAGTACCTTTTTCATGGTTGTTATAAAATTAAAAACAATTGGTAGCTCTCTCTATTCCTGTGTATTCAATTGATTCAATATTAATTTAGTGTTAGTATAGAAGGAAATTTATTATGTACTCTTGAGTATTAAAAGACACAATTTAATTATGCATGTATTACATAAAGTACAGGCTTGTTATCATAAGAGGCAATGAAGTTTCAGGGGCATTGTTCACAGATGAGACCTGAGCAGATGTCATAAGAGAAGTCACATTTGAAGTAAGTAGAAATGCACAGATCAAGAGAAAACTTCAAGTAGAATAAAATGGTCAGATTTGGAACATATTGATGGTACTGACAAAACCATGGAATAGCAGTCCTCTTCTGTAAGGATTCTGGGTTTGTATAAGAGAATAGAGTAAGAATAATTTTGAAAAGGATGTGTGGTGTGAATTTTGAAGTGCTCTGACTACTTGCTTGAGGAGTCTGAACATATTGTGAAGGCTATAGGTAGATGGGAAAGTTTTTGAGCATGCGTATGACACAACTGAATCTGAACATTAGGATAATTAATAAGAGAGTTCTGGGCAGACTGCAATGTTCAGGTAAACAGTGAGTGGAGAGATGGAGATATTTCAAGCCTGAAGCAGTGGTCAAATAAAGGGGACTGAAATGGAACTGAAACAACCGGCATACGAAATACAAGAGGGAGAATACACAAGGAATAACAGTGTGTAGTAGAGAGAGAATGTGAAGGTGTCAGAAAGGAGCAGCCTTTTCAAAACTCGACAAAATGGTATAGAATTAAATAATTCAGAATTCTTTGAAGAATCAGTGTGACCAAAGGTCTCAGCATGCTCCCATTTTCAGTGACTTGTCTCATCTGCTGATCATTTCCTAGCTTTCAAATTATATGTAAAACATTTAATATATATATATATTATACAGGATATATAATATATGGGATGTATATATCTGTTTGTTTATATATATATATAATTTTAGACACTTTTACTTTTGCAGAATAAGATATTTGAAATCAGTTTCCACATTCTCTTCCATGAAGGAATACTTCTCTCAATTTTATCTATTACACACTAAAAAAATAATATGTGGCTTAAGAAATATGATGACTCATCAAATTTATTTGCATAGCTTTTCAAACTCTTTACAGTCTATCATTTAGTGTGTGTTTTTTCTCTCCATAGAAATGTATTAATAGAGCCTTGAAAAGCTTGTTTTCTCATAAAGTCTAGTTTCAACTACAGGCTTCCTCTATGATGAAACAAAATGCCTTAGACTAGGCTTAAGATAAAGTCTTAGATGGAATTAAGAATTAGATGAAATGCGTCACTGAAAAAACTTGGAATTTCTCTATAAATATACTAATGAGTATAGAATTACAAAAGTCATGTGTGTTCCAATAGGTGAGGCACAAGTTTCCTTTTTCTCCCTTCATCTCTGTCAGTCCCCCACCTCCACACCTCTCAACCACATCTGCTTCTCTCATCCTACCAGCGTCTCTACCTACTTTTCTCTTATCCTCTGACCTTCTGACTTTTCTCTTTCCCATCTTTCCAATTTCATTTCTTTCCTATATATGTTTAATGTTTTCCCATGAATTGTCAGGAAGAGCATATACTTATTCTTACTAGAACATTTATATTCCATGTAGTTAGAAATAGCAATTATATGAATTAATATAGCATTCATTATCAGTCAAAATGATTTTGTTACATTTATGTTACTAAATGTACACATTTTGCTTGAAGGTGAAGGTGATGTTTTAATATAGATACACACACACATGCACATACACAGACACACACCATTCTTATCTGAAACAATTTACATTAAAAAAGCTAAGGAAAGGCTATTATTTTTTATTCATTTATTTAGCTATTTCTTTAATATTCCCAGGCTTGGTTTTCTTTTCACTGATTTTGGGGGTAAGACAAAAGAGAAAATTCCTTATGATAGAACACTATAAAATGATTATCATTATTTCGTAAAGTATAAAAATCAAATTGAACTTTTTTAACCACAGATTAGTCATCTTTTGTATAATTTACTTTGCTTGTTATAAACAGCATTGTCCTGAACTATTCCCCTTTAAAATATTTTAAGCCACGCTGGGTCTATCTCTGGGGAGGGGGAGACACAGACCTTAATGAAGAGTAGGTTACTGTATATTTACTAATATTTACTACATTTATTAAATAAAGGGCTTATTTGATTAAATTTATTTACCATCTTAATAGGGAAGGTTAAGAGGTAAGCTGTATACAGTTATTTAAAATAAACTTTATATTCTAAAAACAATCATAGCTTATGCAAACATTTTAACAAAAGGAAAAGCATCTTCATGATTTTACAATAGCACAGGAATAATAAAATATGTAATTCTATAGGGAGATCAACTGAATAGAAGAACTGAATATAGTTATATAGTTTATTAGTTATAAAATATGTGGTAAAACTTTTAAATTATCTCGAGTTCATGACATAAATTTAATATGCAAAATTTTAGTAATCTTGATTTTTAATATTTTTAGCATTTGGTTTTATCTAAGGAAATATTAAAAATGTCTTATGTTCATTAAGCATAAAATTTTCAAATCTATCTTAATTATCCATATTACTGAATAAATGGCTTGACCATAACACATGGCACTAATCAACACTTTGCTGCATGAAGAACCTTGTAGGTTTAAATGTTTCACAATCATGAAACAATAAAATTTTTAAACTAAACATGTACAGCTCAAAATGAATAGGTAGACAAATATGTGACTCCTTAGCTTTCTATTCCCCTCAATATTTAAAATATGTTTTAAGCAATTTGAAAAAACAACCATATCATAAAAACACAGATTGAGTCTGTATTAACTTTTAAAGGATAGAGTGCACAACATCTCTTGTAATATTGTCATCTATCCAATGAAATTAGGTGACAGTAAAACAAACTATGGGAAACGGTCAAATGGTACATTCCAGCAACGAATTAATGGATTATTAAGAAGTCAAAGCTATGTTGGAAAGTTTAAAATTAAATTGTAATTGAGCCCTTTGATGTCCACAGTAGCATATGACTTTGTTTAGTTAATTTAAATGAAATATACTTAAAATTTCCATAGTTTGTTGGATAATAGAAGTGTCATTTATATCATGGAGTCCGTGTAATGTTTTATAAATCTGTGAAAATATTAATGTGTAAAGATTATGGGTATGCCCTACATTCTAATGGAATTCAAGTCTAAATGCTGAATTAGGCATTTATCATGTAATCATTACTGCACACAAGAAATACTCACCTTCTAACAAATGCTTGTGTCATTATAGGGGAAGAATATTATCTTTTCCTGTATGTAGTAAACAATAGTAACCAATAAGATACATTATAAGAGACTTCTTATAATTTCTTACTAATTTTTACTCATGAAATATGAATTTACTCTCAAAGCAAAAGTTTTCATTATGTAATATTGAATGATGTTATAATTTAATATAATCATTTTTTCATGGTAATTAAAATAATTCTAAAGTTGACAAAGAAATTAACATTACTATGTCAAACCACACTAAATTTAATTTAAAATTAAGATCATGAATAAGTCATGATCATATTTGAGCAAAATTGTATTGCCTTGTTTCAGATTATGATCATTTCTTTTTGAATTTATGAAGAAAAATGTTTTGCCAGGTTATCTACTGGGCATCAAGTGTTAAAGGTTTCCTCAGTGATTTCCTTTCATGAAGTAGATTAAGTACCCACAATATTTTGTTTGGAACTAAGCATACATGTTTAGGTAACCAAGGATGTTCATAATTATAGTTGCTTGGGATTAGGGCACCTTACTGAATTAAATCCAAGAAGTATTTTAAATATTGCAGCACCATTTTTTCTGTGTTACTGAATAATTGGTAACACTAGATTACAAGATTTGCAAGCTCTCCGAGTTGCTGTATTTTCATAGGGAAAAGGTTCCTTTCATTCAGGCTTAATAAGCTTGGCCTATATCAGCTTTTCTCACATCAGCCCAAGTGTCACATTTGGGCTGGGGGAAGCTTGTTAGCAGTAATTACCAGCAGTAGGTTCTATTATTTGCCAAAGTAATTTTCACTGCTAAGTACCACCAAAACTGCCTCAAGCCTTTAATTTTTTTCCCTTCCTCTTGCCTTCCTTCGCTTTCTTTTAAGTTAGTGCATTTTCCCATGGTACTGCTCTCTGTGGTGTGGGACAAGGCAGAGGGAAGGCTCTGGGTATCAATGTGCTCTTGAGACACGGGGTCAGGCCTAGCGAAAGCCTTTCACAAACAGAGCCTGAACTCTATTAGAGATGCAAATCCACTCTCTGAGTAAGGATTGTTTCAGCGACATAATGGAGGCCAAGGAATTCCACTGTAGCTCCCCTTTCAGCCTGGGCCCTTTGTCTGCGTCTTAGCAAATTTCAGCAGCCTGTTTAAACTCCAGCTATTGTCCCCTTGGCTTCATTGATTTCTCTGCCTGCCACCAACTCACAATGGCCTGATATGAACATCTCTGTTACTGCTTTTGTACTGTATATCGGAGTAATGTTTCAGCAGATTGAGGCCTAGGAGGAAGAATTAAACCTGTACTACACAGATCATGATGAATTGCAGGATTTACATATCATTTTGAGACTTTGGGGGTTGGCGTGGAAGGGAGAGGTTGTTGCTGAATGCTGTTGTGTCTCAAAGGATGTTGTCCGAGGACAGAGTGACAGAAAAGGAAGTGATTTAGATAGTCCCTGACAGCTTAATACGCAGAATACAGACAAATTGTGGAAATTCACAGGCATCCTATTCTTTTCCTATATATAGCAGATTTGATTCTGAATCTTAGCATGGTTCACATGCAGAAGCTTTATGTGGTTGTCACATTTTACTCTTTCAGAACTGAGGTGGTAGAAATACTGACATTTTAGATCTCATTATTCTTGGTTGACATAAAAACTTCCATGATTTGGAGATTTGCAAATAATGGAAGTAAATCTTTCATTGGTAGAAGCAGTAATGATTCCCAAAACATATAGTCACTTTATTAAAACAATTAAGTGATCTTTACCTATTTTCAAGGTTTTCCTAACTATGTAGAATTTTGTAAAGACATATTTAAGTGGTGGATGAACTATGAAATAATTTTCCCTCCAATATTGAAAGATAATTATAAAGAAATACCCAGTTGTGTACTATTAAGTGTTTGATAACTGATTCTCTCAGAGGAAAGCAAATCTGATGTGTTGGCCTTTGCTGATTTTTTGTGATGCACATATTTCCACCATAACCAGTTTCTCTTGCCAATGAAATCTCTGAATGTGGAACTGGGAAAGAAATATACCTAGTTAGTTTCTGTGAGCTTTACAAGGCAGCTCCAGCACAAAGCTGGGGTATCTGATTGTCTTTTCTTTTTACTATGTTGTTATAAACAATCTTAAAAACTTGTGAGAATGAGGCTGTAGAAATGCATAGATAGTGGTGCTTAAAATACTGTAATTATATTGGGTTTTCATCTGAGAAATTTATCTTGTATGGTTGATATGATTTATGTGTAAATTATGTTTTTTCCCTTTATTTTTTAAAACCAGTATCTTTAGGCTCTATATGATATGTGATTGGCATCAAAATGAAGGGGTAGAAATGGATCTGAATAGACTCATTTTATATGCTTCAACTTTCCAAGAAGTACACAGTTAGGATAGAAGGAAGTTTTCATTTCTTAATTGAAATAGAAGAATCATTTATTTAATGAGTTTTAATAAACATACTTAAAGGATAAAATGTTTTAACTTTTATTCACATGAACATTAGGATCACAATACCCTACATGCACATCTACTTAAAAAATATGAGATTAAGAGAAATGCTTTTTTAAAAATCTCTTGTTTTATATCCCCCAAATCACTGAATTGCCTATAAATCCTGAAATACACAGTACAGTTTCACACTTTCCTACTATCACATCTGCTGTCCTCTCTAATACTTTGAGTGCTGTTATATCACATTTATAAATTCTTTAGTGAGTTGTCACCTATTTTGTACATGTCTAATTTGACATACATCTTACATTATTTGAATACATGTCTTTCTACCCTGTTAAGTTCAAAGCTCTTCTAAGAGAAACCCAATGTGTTATTCAGCTTTCTATCACCAATGCACATAGCAGAGATCTTAGCAAACTATTTATGAACAAAAATTAATTGAATCATAAACTATTGGCCTTTTTTTCTATTTATATGCCTTTATACATTTTATATTGATTCCTGGGTTTATTGTCTCTTTGCAATTCAATATTTTAAATATTCCACCAGTTTATTGTCAAAGTAATTTTTGTCTAAATTATGATAGAATTCATCTAGCCTATTTTTAACATCTGGGCTTCCAGTTTTCTTAACTTGCATATTCTTATGACATGGTATGTTGTATTCACTCAAAACTTACAAAAGCAGTTTTCCTAACTACCTCACATTCATACTTTTAACCATGACATTGACTGAGCATCAATACATATGTCCTTTAAATAATCAGCATTTGCACAGTTTAAAAACACGTACCATTCAATTATATTTTTGTCACATTTTTGTCATTTCATGATTTCTTTAAAGTGTACTAAAGAATGTGTATGGAGAAGGCAATGGCACCCCACTCCAGTACTCTTGCCTGGAAAATCCCATGGACAGAGGAGCCTGGTAGGCTGCAGACCATGGGGTCCAGAAGAGTCGGACACGACTGAGCGACTTCACTTTCACTTTTCCCTTTCATGCTTTGGAGAAGGAAATGGCAACCCACTCCAGTGTTCTTGCCTAGAGAATCCCAGGGATGGGGTAGCCTGGTGGGCCGCCATCTATGGGGTCGCACAGAGTCAGACATGACTGAAGTGACTTAGCAGCAGCAGCAGCAAAGCATTTGTAACATCCAGACATGCAAGATCCACATATTTTTATATCATATCATATCCATGTTTTGCTATCAAAAAAAGAACTCTACAATTTGTAGCTAGAGTCCAGGACTGTTATTGTCCCTATTACTATTGTCCCCATTACCCTTTTTTTTTAAAATTTTATTTTATTTTTAAACTTTACAATATTGTATTAGTTTTGCCCAACATCGAAATGAATCCGCCACAGGTATACCCGTGCTCCCCATCCTGAACCCTCCTCCCTCCTCCCTCCCCATACCCTCCCTCTGGGCCTTCCCAGTGCACCAGCCCCAAGCATCCAGCATCGTGCTTCGAACCTGGACTGGCAACTCGTCTCATACATGATATTACACATGTTTCAGTGCCATTCTCCCAAATCTCCCCACCCTCTTCCTCTCCCACAGAGTCCACAAGACTGATCTATACAGTGTCTCTTTTGCTGTCTTGTACACAGGGTTATTGTTGCCATCTTTCTAAATTCCATATATATGCGTTAGTATACTGTATTGGTGTTTTTCTTTCTGGCTTACTTCACTCTGTATAATAGGTTCCAGTTTCATCCACCTCATTAGAACTGATTCAAATGTATTCTTTTTAATGGCTGAGTAATACTCCATTGTGTATATGTACCACAGCTTTCTTATCCATTCATCTGCTGATGGGCATCTAGGTTGCTTCCATGTCCTGGCTATTATAAACAGTGCTGCGATGAACATTGGGGTACACGTGTCTCTTTCCCTTCTGAGGAAAACCTTTTTTTAAAATGATACTTATGATATGCATCATATTCCTCCTCATTCTTCAAAGGGCAGTTAAATCCTCACTCCTCTTTGGCATTACCTTTTAAAACTTCCATTAGTAATCACCTTGTTGATCATTTAACTTTTATTTCATATGCCATTTACAGCCACTGCTTAAAATGAACCTAGGCACAGCCCTTACATGATACATAAAAATGGACTCAAAATGGATTATAGACTTAAGTGTAAAAGGAAAAACTATAAAACATCTGAAGGGAACATATTCCAAAATCTATGTAAAACCTGAGTTTAAACATTAGTTATAGAATATTAATATAATACCAAGAATAATTATTCAAAGAAAAATAGATAAGTGGGACTATATTAAAATTAAAATTTCTATTCAGAAGAAAATGCTGTTAAAAAAAAAAAAAAAAACCACAAGTCACAGACTAAGAGAAAACACAGAAAAAGAATCTGAGAAAGAACTTCCATCCAAAATAGACAAATAACATGTACAATTCAAGATCAAAGAAACAGACAAATTAAAATGGGCAAAAGTTTTGAACAAATATCTTACTATACCATATAGCTACAAGATAGCAAATAGCATACTAGAAGCTCATCATCATTTGTCATTAGGAAAAGGCAAATTAAAAGAATAACTATTCAGTTCAGTACAGTTCAGTCACGTAGTCATGTCTGAATCTTTGTGACCCCATGGACTGCAGCATGCCAGACTTCCCTGTCCATCACCAACACCTGGAGTTGACTCAAACTCATGTCCATTGAGTCAGTGATGCCATCCAACCATCTCATCCTCTGTCGTCCCCTTCTCCTCCCACATTCAATCTTTCCCAGCATCAGGGTCTTTTCCAATGAGTCAGCTTTTCGTATCAGGTGGTCAAAGTATTGGAGTTTCAGCTTCAGCATCAGTCCTTCCAATGAATATTCAGAACTGATTTCCTTTAGGATGGACTGGTTAGATCTCCTTGCAGTCCAAGGAACTCTCAAGAGACTTCTCCAACACCAGAGTTCAAAAGTTTCAATTATTTGGCACTCTGCTTTCTTTATAGTCCAACTCTCACATCCATACATGACCACTGGAAAAACCATAGCCTTGACCAGACTAGACATTTCTTTTTTGACAAAGAAATGTCTTTGCTTTTTAATATGCTGCCTAGGTTGCTCATAACTTTTCTTCCAAGGAGTGTCTTTCAATTTCTTGGCTGCAGTCACCATCTGCAGTGATTTTGGAGTCCTCCAAAATAAAGTCTGCCACTGTTTCCACTGTTTTCCAATCTATTTGCTATGAAGTGTTGGGACTGGATGCCATGATCTTAGTTTTCTGAATGTTGAGTTTTAAGCCAACTATTTCACTCTCCTCTTTCACTTTCATCAAGAAGCTTTTTAGTTCCTCTTCACTTTCTGCCATAAGGGTGGTGCCATCTACATATCTGAGGTTATTGATATTTCTCCCAGAAATCTTGATTCCAGTTTGTGCTTCATCCAGTCCAGTGTTTCTCATGATGTACTCTGCATGTAAGTTAAATAAGCAGGGTGACAGTATATAGCCTTGACATACTCCTTTCCCTATTTGGAACCAGTCTGTTGTTCCATGTCCAGTTCTAACTGTTGCTTCCTGACCTGCAAACAGGGGTCTCGAGACAGGTCAGATGGTCTAGTATTCCCATCTCTTTCAGAATTTTCCACAGTTTATTGTGATCCACACAGTCAAAGATTTTGGCATAGTCAATAAAGCAGAAATAGATATTTTTCTGGAACTCTTGCTTTTTTGATGATCCAACGGATGTTGGTAAATTGATCTCTGGTTCCTTTGCCTTTTCTAAAACCAGCTTGAACATCTGGAAGTTCACCATTCACATATTGCTGAAGCCTGGCTTGGAGAATTTTAAGCATTACTTTACTAGCGTGTGAGATGAGTGCAATTGTGCGGTAGTTTGAGCATTCTTTGGCATTGCCTTTCTTTGGGATTGGAAGGAAAACTGACCTTTTCCAATCCTGTGGCCACTGCTGAGTTTTCCAAATTTGCTGGCATATTGAGTGCAGAACTTTCACAGCATCATCTTTTCAGATTTGAAATAGCTCAACTGGAATTCCATCACCTCCACTAGCTTTGTTTGTAGTGATGCTTCCTAAGGCCCACTTAACTTCACATTCCAGGATGTCTGGCTCTAGCTGAGTGATCACAGTGTGATTATCTGGGTCATGAAGATCTTTTTTGTATAGTTCTTCTGTGTATTCTTGCCACCTCTTCTTAATATCTTCTGCTTCTGTTAGGTTCATACCATTTCTGTCCTTTATTGACCAGGAGTTGACTGTGACTCAGATCATGAACTCCTTATTGCCAAATTCAGACTTAAATTGAAGAAAGTAGGGGAAAGCACTAGACCATTCAGGTATGACCTAAATCAAATCCCTAATGATTATACAGTGGAAGTGAGAAATAGATTTAAGGGACTAAATCTTCAGAGTGCTTGATAAACTATGGACAGAGGTGCGTGAAAATATACAGGGAACAGGGAGCAACACCATCCCCAAGAAAAGAAATGCAAAAAAGCAAAATGGCTGTCTGAGGAGGCCTTACAAATAGCTGTGAAAAGAAGAGAAGTGAAAAGCAAAGGAGAAAAATAAAGATACACACTTTCAAATGCAGAGTTCCAAACAACAGCAAGGAGAGATAAGAAAGCCTTCCTCCATAATATGCAAGAAATAGAGGAAAACAATAGAATGGGAAAGACTAGAGATTTCTTCCAAAAAATTAGAGATACCAAGGAAACACCTCATGCAAAGATGGGCTTAATAATGGACAGAAATGGTATGGACCTCACAGAAACAGAAGATATTAAGAAGAGGTGGCAAGAATACACAGAAGAACAATAACTATAGACCTATTCTAATATTTAAAGTGAAAATAAAACCTGACAATGAAAATTGCTGGTGAAGTACAGAACAGCAAGGACTCTCATTTATTGCTGATGAAAATCAAAATTCTTTTGAAAATAGTGTAGTAGTTTCTTACAAACCTAAATACCATCTAACTATACAACCCAGCAGTTGTGCTGCTAGATATTTACCCACCTGGTTTGAAAGCTTAAACATGGCAGTGTATGCACACACAAAAATGGGAACATGAAAGAGAGACTTGCTCAACAAAGTCGCCACAAACCTTCCACTTGTAACAAACATAGTATTCAGTTCAGTTCAGTTCAGTCACTCAGTCATGTCCGACTCTTTGCAACCCCATGAATCACAGCACTCCAGGCCTCCCTGTCCATCACCAACTCCTGGAGTTCACTCAGACTCACGTCGGTGATGCCATCCAGCCATCTCATCCTCTGTCGTCCCTTTTTCCTCCTGCCCTCAACCCCTCCCAGCATCAGAGTCCTTTCCAATGAGTCAACTCTTCGCATGAGGTGGCCAAAGTACTGGAGTTTTAGCTTTAGCATCATTCCTTCCAAAGAACACCCAGGGCTGATCTCCTTTAGAATGGACTGGTTGGATCTCCTTGTAGTCCAAGGGACTCTCAAGAGTCTTCTCCAACACCACAGTTCAAAAGCATCAATTCTTCGGTGCTCAGCTTTCTTCACAGTCCAACTCACACATCCATACATGACTACTGGAAAAACCATAGCCTTGACTAGATGGACCTTTGTTGGCAAAGTAATGTCTCTGCTTTTTAATATGTTATCTAGGTTGGTCATAACTTTCCTTCCAAGGATAAATGTCTTTTAATTTCATGGCTGCAGTCACCATCTGCAGTGATTTTGGAGCCCAAAAAACCAATACACAATGAAATATGTCTGTAAATTGTGTATGTGTGCACAATAAAGCATGCCTGTACAAAAATATATATTAAAATACTTCGCTGGTTGGATTGGGGTGTGGGAAGCTCCAGCTGATCTAAGAAACATTGGAAATGAGAGGAGACTGCAATATTGAAGGCAAAAGTAAATATCTGTATAACACCTATAAACTATTAATAATAGTTAATAAAGCTGTTTCTCAACAAGGAGTTAACAATTCTAACACTCTCCATTAATTAAACAATTAAGTAAATACACAACAAATGACAATAGCCAGGTTTCTAATAGAGTGAAAATTTACAGACAAGCAAGGATAGAAAATCAGAATAATCCTTGGAATACAGAAATAAATGGGACTACATACTTCCCTTGATATAGACGCATATATAATTTTTAAGATGACCTTCCAAGATGGGACTAGTGATAAAGAATCTGCCTGCCAATTCAGGAGACACAAGAGATGTGGGTTTGATCCCCAGATCAGGAAGATCCCCTGCTGTAGGAAATGGCAACCCACTCCACTATTTTGTCTGGAAAATTCTGTGGACAGAGGAGCCTGGTAGGCTACAGTGCATGGGGCTGTAGAACGCTAGACTTGACTGAGTGACCAAGCACAGTATAATTTTTAAGGTAATGTTTATGTACATGGCTTACTCTACACACCTGTATTTCCTTTCTATCAGCTGAAAGATTTAAGCAATAATACTATGGTGTCAATGATACACCAGCTTCATAAATCTTGATTTCTTTAACAATAGTCTCTAAGAATAGAACCAAGAGTCCTTAGAGAAGTGGCTGATTCTAGGGCTGAGGCAGAGTAAATAAAAGATATACCTAGAGAATTTTATAGCGTTAGATAATAATTAACTTAATAATAATGACAATAACAGCAACAGCAAAAGGAATACATCAAATGGAGAAGACAAGTGAAAGAGCCCCACAAGGTACCAGCTGGAACAATTTTAGAAGTAATATAAATGGATTATAATTAAAGCTATAAAATAATTATCTATCAGTCCATATGTATGTCAAGCCCAGGAGTATTTTCACCCTACTTATTTAACTTATGTGCAGAGAACATCATGAGGACTGCTGGGCTGGATGAAGCACAAGCTGGAATCAAGATTGTTGGGAGAAATATCAATAACCTCAGATATGCAGATGACACCACCCTTATGGCAGAAAGTGAAGAAGAACTAAAGAGCCTATTGATGAAAGAGAAAGAGGAGAGTGAAAAAGTTGGCATAAAACTCAACATTCAGAAAAACAAGGATCCTGGAATCTGGTCCCATCCCTTCATGGCAAATAGACGGGGAAACAATGGAAACAGTGACTGACTTTACTTTTGGGGGCTTCAAAATCACTGCAGATGAAATTAAAAGACACTTACTCCTTGGAAGAAAAGTTATCACCAACCTAGACAGCATATTAAAAAGTAGAGACATTACTTTGCCAACAAAGGTCCGTCTAATCAAAGCTATGGTTTTTCCAGTGTTCATGTATAGATGTGAGAGTTGGACTATAAAGAAAGCTGATGCTTTTGAACTGTGGTGTTGGAAAAGACTCTTGAGAGTCCTTTGGACTGCAAGGAGATCCAACCAGTCCATCCTAAATGAAATCAGTCCTGAATATTCATTGGAAGGACTGATGTTGAAGCTGAAACTCCAATTCTTTGGCCACCTGATGCGAAGAATTGACTCATTGGAAAAGACCCTGGTGCTGGGAAAGATTGAAGGCAGGAAACAAAGGGGACGCCAGAGGATGAGATGGTTGGATGGTATCACCAAGTCGATGGACATGAGTTTGAGCAAGCTCTGGGAGTTGGTGATGGACAGGGAAGCGTGGCATGCTGCAGTCCATGGGGTCGCAAAGAGTTGGACATGACTTAGCGACTGAACTGAACTGAACTGATCATCCCATACTGATATAGGTAAATGATCATAAAGGCAAATGAGGAGGGGAGAAAACACAAATATCCAGTGCAGAAGAATTCCAAATAGGTTATATAGACATTAATACTTGCTCAAGGAGACGCAGCATTACTCCTTACTACTTAAGTGTGATCTGGGCAGTGACTTACTTCCACATTCAGCATGGAAGAAAGAGAAAAAGCATAACATTCAGTAGAGAAACCTGATAAATACTATCTCACCTAGATGACCAAGTTTAATATTAAACTAGTCATGTTTATACTATGAATTCTTGGTGTGATGTGATGAAAATGGCATTTTACCTCTGTGGTCTTCTAAAGACTATGATCTCATTTCAATCATGAGATAAACATTAGACAAACCCCAATTAAGCTGCATTCTACAAAGTGCATACCTTATACTCTTCAAAATTGTCAAGGTCATCAGAAAAGAGCAAGATCTAAGAAATTCACACCAAAGAGGAGTCTAAGGAGACATCATGACTGCTAGAATTCGAATGTTTGTGTCTGTCCTTTCCCCAATTTGAAATCCTAACCCCTAAAGGTGATGGTATTAGTAGGTGGGAAATTTGGGAGGTGTTTTAGCCTGAGGTGGGCCTTCATAAATGAGATTAGTGCTTTATAAAAAGGAACTCCCTAGCCCTTATAGTCAAAAGGTGCCAGCTACGAACCGGGAAGAGGATTTTCACCAGATATGATGATACTGAGCCTTGATCGTAGACTTCTCAGCCTCTAGAATTGTAAGCAATAAATTTCTGTTGCTCATAATCTACCCAGTCAGTGATATTTCATTATAGCAGTACAAATGCATTAAGGCAGTAACTAAATGTGATGTGATACTGTGTAAGAGACCCTGAAACAAACAAAAAAAGAAATTCGGTAAAAACTATGGGAATCTTAATAAATTATGAACTTTTGTTAATAACAATGGCTTATAAATTGTGACTAATATACCATAGCAATGTAAGATGTTGATAATAAAGGAAACTTGGGATGGGTACATGCAACTCTACAATATCTTTTTAAACAGGGTGTATGTAAATTATCTTCTTAAACCTCTGTACATCTTAAAATATTCTGAATTCTAAAGTTAATTTAAAACACATACAAGATCTTTCTCAATGTTTATTTGGACCAACATGCAGGATCTTATAAAAGTTTATATGAATCTGAGATATATGAATCAGTCCCTCTTCCTCTGCCCATTCAAAAAGTAATCCTTTAATTCCATTTTGAATTATGGTGTGATTGAGATATTATTTATCCAATATTCTCCCTCCTGCTCTTTTGTTAGATATTGTTCTCTAGTTGATTTACTATGTACTTTTTTTTGCATTTTCTAAGATAGTCTTTTCCAATTTTTTTCTGTGGACTATTTTTAAGAAGTCACAAGAAACTCTTTGTAAAATTGCAGATTTGTAGGGCCTAACAAAGCCATTTAATCTGGTAGCTTGGAGTCAGGCTCAAAAATCTGAATTTTTAAAGACATTTAGGAAAAAACTATGCATTCCAAATTTGAGAAACAGAAGTCTAAGATGTCTAGAGGGAGAGTCCTCATTTATTCTTGTTTTCCTCCTTACATTTTTCTAACAATTTTATTTATTGTATATGAAATTACCTTGCTCTGTACAGAAAAAAATTGTTGGAGTCCAATTATCCTATTGCATTTTCAAATAACTGTCTTAATTAAATAATTCTAAAACTTTTGTTGGTGCTATAGATTTTAATAAAATGCTAATATTTGGAGATGTTAGCATAGTTTACAAATCTCTGATACTTTTAAAGTTCAGTTCAGTTGCTCAGTTGTGTCTGATTCTTTGTGACTCCAGGGACTGCAGCAGGCCAAGCCTCCCTGTTCCTCACTAACTCCTGGAGTTTCCTCAGACTTATGTCCTTTAAGTCGGTGAAGCCATCCAACTATCTCATACTCTGTCATCCCTTCTCCTCCTGCCTTCAATCTTTCCCAGCATCAGGGTCTTTTCCAATGAGTCAGTTCTTTGCATCAGGCGGCCAAAGTATTGGAACTTCAGCTTCAGCATCAGTCCTTCCAATGAATATTCAGGACTGATTTCCTTTAAGTTGGACTGGTTGGATCTATTTGCAGTCCAAGGGACTCTCAAAAGTCTTCTCTAACACCACAGTTCAAAAGCACTAATTTTTCAGTGCTCATCTTTCTTTGTAGTCCAACTCTCACATCCATACATGATCCCTGGAAAAACCATAGCCTTGACTAGACAGACCTTTGTTGGCAAAGTAATGTCTCTACTTTTTAATATGCTGTCTAGGTTGGTGATAACTTTTCTTCCAAGGAGTAAGTGTCTTTTAATTTCATGGCTGCAGTCACCATCTGCAGTGATTTTGGAGTCCCCAAAAATAAAGTCTCTATTTCCATTGTTTCCCCATCTATTTGCCATGAAGTGATGGGACCAGATGCCATGATCCTTGTTTTCTGAATGTTGAGTTTTAAGCCAACTACTTCACTCTCCTCTTTCACTTTCATCAAGACGCTCTTTAGTGCCTCTTCACTTTCTGCCATAAGGGTGGTGTCATCTGCATATCTGAGGTTATTGATATTTCTCCCAGAAATCTTGATTCCAGCTTGTGCTTCTTCCAGCCCAGCATTTCTCATGATGTGCTCTTCATGTAAGTTAAATAAGCAGGGTGACAATATACAGCCTTGACGTACTCCTTTCCCTATTTGGAACCGGTCAGTTGTTCTATGTCCAGTTTAACAGTTGCTTCCTGACCTGCATACAGATTTCTTAAGAGGCAGGTCAGGTGATCTTGTAGTCCCATCTCTTCAAGAATATTCCACAGTTTGTTGTGACCCACAAAGTCAAAAGCTTTGGCATAGTCAATAAATTAAAGTAGATCCCCAAATTTTAATTATTTCTCTTGTATTTACATTTTTTTCTGTTTTAATAGAGATTTACTTAATCATTGATCCACTTTCCAAATTCCTAGTATTTTAATCACAGGTATTTACTGTAGTTTTCTGACCATGTTCAGCTAATAATATACTAACATTTTAAATTTAAAATGTCTAAAATTGACTCAGTCTTTTTCTTTTTCAACTCTGCTCCTTCATTGAAACTTGTATTTCAGTTGATGGGAACATTGGTCTCTTAACCTGAAATCTTGAAAGTATCTTTGTGTTATGGCTTTCCCATGTCTTATGTATCAGGCTCAGACCAAAATATAACACAGTTTTCTTTCCCTGCTCTTCCTGTGCTCAGCGAGCACTATCATTAGTCAAGTACTTATTTTGGTTAGCTGTGGCTGTCAAAATAAAGTATCAAAGACTGAATGACTTAGCAGCAGAATATTTATTTTCTCACAAATATGGAGGCTAAAAGCTCAAGCCCAAGATATTATACTGTTGGTTTCTTCTGAGATCTCCCTCCTTGGCTAATAGAATACTTTTACTTGAGTCACCACACCATCTTCTCTCTGAACCTGCCTGTGTTCTAATCTTCTCTTCTTACAGGACACCAATAATAGTGGATTAAAGCCCCCCCCAAATAACCTCATTTTAACCAAATTACCTCCTGATATCTCATCTCCAAATAGTCACATTTTGAAGTTCTAGGGGTTAGGATTTCAATACGTGAATTTCAGAGACACAATTCAACATCACATATGCAGGAAACAGTAAATGTCTATGTATATGGGGAGGGTAAAATTATGTGAGTGTTGTTCTTGTTAATTAGATCGGAAATCTGTTGCAATAAGGGACTAAGGCATGGTCTTTTGTATAAGCCATATGGAAGAAACTGCTATTGTCAGTGTCATTGAGGTAAGTGTAGATATCATAGTTCAAGGGACTCTTAAGGGTCTTCTCCAACACCATAGTTCAAAACCATCAATTCTTTGGCACTCAGCTTTCTTTATAGTCCAACTCTCACATCCATACATGACTACTGGAAAAACCATGGTTTTAACTAGACAGACCTTGTTGGCAAAGTAATGTTTCTGCTTTTTAATATTCTGTCTAGGTTGGTCATAGTTTTTCTTCCAAGGGGTAACTGTCTTAATTTCATGGCTGCATTCACCATCTGCAGTGATTTTGGAGCCCATGAAAATAAAGTCTCTCACTGTTTCCATTGATTCCCCATCTAATTGCCATGAAGTGATGGAATTGGATCCATGATCTTCGTTTTTTGAATGCTGAGTTTAAGCCAGCTTTTTTACTCTCCTTCCTTTCATCAAGAGGTTCTTTAGTTCTTCGCTTTCTTCCATAGGGTGGTGTCATCTACATATGTGAGGTTACTGATATTTCTCCCAGCAATCTTGATTCCAGCTTGGGCTTCATCCAGCTCAGCATTTCTCATGAGGTACTCTGCATATAAGTTAAAAAGCAGTGTGACAATATACAGCCTTGATGTACTCCTTTCCCAATTTGGAACCAGTCTGTTGTTTTATGTCCGGTTCTAACTGTTGCATCTTGACCTGCATACAGGTTTCTCAGTAGGCAGGTAAGGCAGTCTGGTATTCCCATCTTTTTAAGAATTTTCCACAGTTGGTTGTGATCCACACAGTCAAAGGCTTTGGCATAGTTAATAAAGCAGAAGTAGCAGTTTTTCTGGAACACTCTTGCTTTTTCTGTGATACAATGGATGTTGGCAATTTGATCTCTGGTTTCTCTGGCTTTTCTAAATTCAGCTTGAACATCTCGAAGTTTTTTGTTCACATACTGCTATAACCTGGCTTGGAGAATTTTGAGCATGAGAGATGAGTGCAATTGTGTGGCTATTTGAACATTCTTTGGTATTGCCTTTCTTTGGGATTGGAATGAAAACCGACATTTTCCAGTCCTTTGGCCACTGCTGAGTTTTCCAAAATTGCTGGCATATTGAATGCAGCACTTTAACAGCATCATCTTTTAGGACTTGAAATAGCTCAACTGGAATTCCATCACCACCCCTAGTTTTGTTCCTAGTGATCCTTCCTAAGGCCCACTTGACTTTAGATGCTAGAATGTCTGGCTGTACGTAAGTGATCACACCATCATGGTTATCTGGGTCATTAAAATTTTTTTTGTATTGCTCTTCTGTGTATTCTTGCCACATTTTCTTAATAGCTTCTATTAGGTCCATACCATTTCTGTACTTTATTGTGCCCATCTTTGCATAAAATATTCCCTTGGTATCTCTAATTTTCTTGAAGAGATCCCTAGTCTTTCCCATTCCATTGTTTTCCTCTATTTCTTTGCACTGATCACTGTGGAAGCCTTTCTTATCTCTCCTTGCTATTCTTTGGAACACTGCATTCAAATGGGTATATCTTTCCTTTTCTCCTTTGCCTTTAGCTTCTTTTCTTTTCTCAGCTATTTGTAAGGCCTCCTTAGACCACCATTTGCCTTTTTGCATTTCTTTTTCTTGTGGATGGTATTGATCACTGCGACCTGTACAATGAACCTCTGTCCATAGTTTCCTTCCTCTGTCCTTCTCCTTCCAAGGTATATCTCAAAACAATCTGTCAAAGATGGGATTTGGGGGTGTGAGATAATAATATATCTGTCTTTATATAAAGACCTGCATATAGGTCACTGCTCCTAGTTCCTAATACAGTATTCCTAAAACCCCTGTAGTGTACTTTTTATATTATTGTGATTTTAGCTAAATACTACTCCATGGTATTTACTGCTCCATAGTATTGCTGCCTCAACATCCATTTTGTTTGCTCAAGTGACCTGCAAGGACATTGAGCTGACACTAATCCCTTCTGTAATAACCGTACACAGAGTCCCAAACATTTATAAGTTTCTGACATGACTTCTCCAAGAACTCTTGTGATCAACAGTCTCCCCTTCTCCCTGTGCCTATAATTTGTGTGCCCCTTTGATAGGACCCCAGTGAGGCTTACCAAAACCCCACACTTTATGTTTGCCTTGACTGCTTTGGCTCTAACCTGGGAAAGTGCAATGCTCTCCACCTACAGACCCTAATGAAGCCATGAGCCCCAGGTCCTATAGCTCTGTCTGCATCCTACCTTAACTTCCCTGTCCACAACCCCCATTCATGGCATGTACTTCTTTCAGGACTTGTGAGTAATAAACTTCTTTATTTCCATATGTCTTGTGGTCTATTGTTGACTGCAGCTTACCATCTGGCTCTTTGTGCTCCATTTTACAGGTTTCAATTTGATACTTTCATGATGTATCATAAATATTTAAAGATAAATTGTGTTACAGATAATTAAAAACAAATAGAAATACATGGCATTATAAATACTCTTATTATTGTTTATCATGTTAGCTCTAAAAAATATCCTGTAATATTCTTAAGGACAGGAGTTACTTCTTAACTATTCACATAGTTTTCCACCCTATAAGAACCTCGTAGCCCCTGCCTGTGGCACGTAGTACTCTGTGAGGCATGGGCTGCTTAATTTTTCTTTATATATTTAAAATGATTATTTATTATATCAAGCTAGATAAGCTGTGAGCATTTGTAATAGTCTCTTTGTAGAGAAGGAAGTCACTGGATACTTTCAGGTTTAGATCATTTTAAAGAATCTAATCAACCTGTAAAACTTAATTCTACAGATGCTGCTAATATTTGCATTACATGACGTCTTAATGGAAATTCCTTCACTTTTTTCCTTCGAGTTCATTCTCCTTATTGTTAGCATTTCCTACTGCTTCCTTTTTAGCAGTATTTTATGTGGCTGTCTTGGCACCTGATCAGAAGAGGAAGGCATAAAATTCATACAATTCTCTAACCTTGTTCTTATTCCAGAGATAGATCTCCCCTTAAGGACCAATTTCTGAGAATTCAGACACCTGCTTTCTTGAAATGAACCCTGGAGGAGAGGCCTAATCATCTCTCAGTGTTCACATACAAGTGGAATATGATTTTATACTTTTTAAAAAGACATTAGTATTCATACTCAAGAGTTGAATCTTTAAACAATATTCTGAAGAAACTGAGACTCTGAGCAGGATATGCAGTAGAATCCTGGAACTGAAGAAAACAAAAACGCTATAGAGGTTAGAACCTCAATGTCATTCCTCCTTTGGGATCAAATACACCAGGAATTACACAGGTTTATACCAAACACCTTTGCAAAATAAAAGACTACATAAATATGACTGCATAAGACCCTGATGCTGGGAAAGATTGAAAGCAAGAGGAGAAGGGGGCGACAGAGGATGAGATGGTTAGATGGCATCGCTGAATCAATGGATGTGAGTTTGAGCAAACTCCAGGAGATGATGGAGGACAGGGAAGCCTAGCATGCTACAGTACAGTGGGTCACAAAGAGTTGGTCCCAACTGAAGAACTGAACTACAACAGAACAACAAGCATTTACTGAATGGCTAGTATAGGTGCTCCTGCTGCTGCTGCTAAGTTGCTTCAGTCGTGTCCAGCTCTGTGCGGCTCCATAGATGGCAGCCCACCAGGCTCCCCCATCCCTGGGATTCTCCAGGCAAGAACACTGGAGTGGGTTGCCATTTCCTTCTCCAATGCATGAAAGTGAAAATTGCACAATGAATGTCAGGAATTAATACGTGTGTGTTCTCAGTCACTTCAGTCATGTCTTTGAGACCCCAAGAACTGTAGCCTGCCAGGCTCCTCTGTCCATGAGATTCTCCAGGCAAGAATACTGAAGTGGGTTGCCATGCCTTCCTCCAGGGATCTCTCAGGGGTTGAACCTGAGTCTTTTATGTCTCCTGCTTTACCAGGCAGATTCTTTACCACTAGTGTCTCCTGGAAAGCCCACAATTAGTAAAAAGTAATTACTTTTGAAGATTATTTCATTTTGTGTTAATGACAATATCTATAAATACAAGTTTGAAATCCTTTTGGCTGGTTTGAAATAAGTTATATATCAAGACACTAAAATTAATTGCCAGCTTTGTGAAAGAGAAGATGGATAGCCCATGGTTTTCACTCTCAGCAAATAATTATCATGCATTTGAATAAATCTTTATATCTCTTCTAAAGTACTACTATAATCAAATTTCATAACCTTCTTAAACAAAGCCCCAAATCCTTGTTGTCTTTGCCATACTTCCCAGTTTTCCTATTTATAATGTTCAACTTTCCTGGCGACTCTCAGAGTTAGTGGATTAGTATGAATTTGCCTTTTACAGTTGGATTACTGGGGTTCATACAAGAACAAAGTCAGTGTCCTTTGCATTGACAGCACTTCAACATTTTGCCTTTTTGTGTGAGGTTGTAAAAATAAGGAAGGGTCTGAGAGAATTAAATTTTTAGCCTTTGAGCTCCATGGTAGATGCATCATTGGCCTACCCAGGGTTGTCAGGGATATTCTCAGCTCTCTGTCAGGAAACAAATGCAAACTTTAAGGAAAATTGATTGCTTTCTATTTGACATGAGTCCATTTTCTTTCTGCTTTCTGTCTCTTGGACTAATGTATTTCCTGTCATGCTTACCATAATAGACTATTTTGTTGAAAGTGTCTAAATTTCTTTTGATCTCTTTGGGTAAATGACACTAAGAATATTACTATAATAATTAGCACCATCTTCATCATGTTGTAATTATACAAAGGATCAAATAATAAGAAACCAGCCCTTTTAAATGAAAAGCATTTAAGTCCACTCAAATTCTTTGTGAAGACATTCATGTACTGAACCAAATTTCCTCAAGAAGAGTCACTTTCAATTATAGGCATGAATATATTCATTCATCAGTTCAAAAAAAGCTACCAGATAGGTTAACCCGTAAACGATATTTCCTTCCTTGGGATATAAAAATAAGCCTCTCATGAAAAAACCTTCTCAAACCTTCTTGATAGATTTCCTTGCCATTTTGTAGCTGTATCATCATCTTATTGTGAATGTGATTTGCCTACACACTGTACTACTGTGGAAGATTCATGCTTTGCTGTGATGGCTCTCACGTTGCTAGACTCAGAATTCTAACTTTGAAAATCCCACACTTAAAAAAAGTTTATGCTCTGCAAGGACATAATTCATAAGCATTATTCCTAAGATACAGATGACATTTCATTTCCAGGCTCTTTCCTTGAACTGATTTTAGGAAAACACAGCCTTTAGGATCAGAATCTGACTACTAATGTATTTGAAGTTCTACCAAGTAAAACCCTCTTCTTTGATGTATCACTGCTCCTGCTGCTAAGTCACTTCAGTCGTGTCCAACTCTGTGCGACCCCAGAGATGGCAGCCCACCAGGCTCCCCCGTCCCTGGGATTCTCCAGGCAAGAACACAGGAGTGGGTTGCCATTTCCTTCTCCAGTGCATGAAAGTGAAAAGTGAAAGTCGCTCGGTCATGTCCAACTCTTAGCGACCCCATGAACTGCAGCCCATCAGGCTCCTCCGTCCATGGGATTTTCCAGGCAAGAGTACTAGAGTGGGGTGCCATTGCCTTCTCCTACATTAGGTAGTAAATGTGAAAAATAAACTAACGTTATATATTTGTAATTAGTAATTCTGAAAGTATTCTCTCAACCCATTTATTAGTTGATTTCATTTTTAATCTACCCATGACCAAGGCAATATGTTTATTTAATCTGTACACTACTAAAAAGCTAAGAAGTAATCACTTGATAAATTACTTTGTTTCTTATACTATATTGGACAGTGGCCCCAGTTCTTAAGCCCTGACTGTATAAAGCTGATTTTTCTTTCTTAAAATCTGCTCTCTAATTTCCTATTCAGCTCCTGTGCTATTTAATAGGGATGTTTTTCTATCTTTTCAACTCCTTGTCATAGGGTACTGATGTTTTCTCACTTTGCCACCAGATTCTTTCTCCTGTGTATTATGTGATTTTTTAATTAGACTTAGATGAGAGGTTTCTCATTTTGGACAGAATGGAAGAGAGAGAAAGAAAAACAAGAAAAAGTAATTTTCATTCTCTTTAAGCCTTTTGTATATCTTAAAAGTCACTTATAATTTTAAATCTGATCCTGCACTGCTTTTACAGTGTCCCACAGGTTTTGGGTTGTTGTGTTTTCATTTTCATTTATTTCTATGCATATTTTGATTTCTTTTTTGATTTCTTCTGTGAAGGATGGTATGGGGACGGAGGTGGGAGGGGGGTTCAGGATAGGGAACACGTGTACACCCGTGGCGGATGCATGTTGATGTATGGCAAAACCAATACAATATTGTAAAGCAAAAAAAAAAAAAAATTTCAAAAAAAAAAAAAATCTGATCCTGCAAAAGCAGAGATAATCTACTGCATACTTATAAAGTCTAACACAATATTTTAGAACCAGCTCCAGAAACTTCCGTAGTTGTATGTATATCAGTTTTTATGCAAAGTAGAATGTTTTCAGAGTAGCAAAGATTTTAGCCTCCAGGTTTAAAAAGTTAAAAGTAGGCACAACTGTCCTTGCAATAAGAACTATTTGATACTGTCATACATACACTAGTACTTTATCAATAATGGAACCATCAAAGACCTTAGAAATGAATGCAACAGCTTAAATAGGAAAAAAAAATAATCGGCAATGATTCTGATATTCAAAAGAAATTTTAAAAATCCTATAACAGATGGTTTTAAAGTAAGATACAATGTTGGTAAGTCAGTAGTTAAGAGATGTTATTCCCTGAGCTGGGAGGTGCTTCTGACATGCCATGTGTGGCATGTTACCAAGATGTGCTGGTATCAGGACCCCCTCTGTTTGCAGAGAAACACATGAGAGACATTTCAGTGTCTCTCCCAATTTTCTGATTTTATGGGTGAGGAAAACAAGAATTTTTAATTCAAGTCTTTGATTAATAATTAAATAATTATTTATAATTATCTGTATATTTATCAGAACACAACTTATTCTGATAAACTCAGACTTTATTAAAGTGCCCTCTCCCCAGTGGATAATGTTGGTCCTCATCACTTAAGACAGTTTCTCAAATGTGTCTGATCATAGACTCACTTGATTCACTTGTAAATACCATTATTATTTTCCATTATTATATATAATCAAATAACAATTAATAAATAATTAATTCAAGATTTAATTCAAGTCTCAATTAATACTTAATTCAAGTTAAGTGTCTTAGGAAACATGTTGTCAGTCAATGGCAAAGAATAGAGGTGGTAAGTGGGTAGAGAGAAACTGTCTTCTTTCTTCTCGCCTAAATTTGTTAGGCATTGTGCCAAGTACTATACATGTTTCATTTTATTTAATTTTTACAACTCTAAGAGGTAGAATTTTAATTCTGATCTTACAGATGAGGAAAGTCTACAAACAGGGTCAGCAACATAATCTGTGGGCCCCAGTACAAAATAAAAATGATGGACTCAAAGTTCAAAAAGGAAAAAAAAAAAAGTTTTTCTTTCTCCTACAGTTTCTCTGTTAACCAGTCATGGTGTTTTTTTATTTGCTATTTAGGGTCACCCTACCCTGGGGACAGGGAGTAATGTTCCTTTTCATTTGTTTAACGTCTGACTTACCTCTCTAGAATGTAAGTTCCAGGAGATCACCAACCAAGTTAACTTAAATGGGATGATCATAGACTCACTTGATTCGCTTGTAAATACCTTTCCATCCCCCAACTCCAGGAGATTTTCATCAAAGTGGTCAATCAGAAGATCATTTCCAGTGGAAGTCCTATCATACTGTTCCCTGCTAAGGCAAGCCAATGGCTTCTTATTTTATATAAAACAAAACCTCGGTCCCTTGTTCTGGCAAGTTGTTCATTGTTGTTCAGTTCCTAAGTTATGTCTGACTCTTTGCAACCCCATGGACTGCAGCACATCAGGCTTCTCTGTCCTTCACTATCTCCCTGAGTTTGCTTAAACTCATGTCCACTGAGTCAGTGATGCCATCCAACCATCTCATTCACTGTAACCCCTTTTCCTCCTGCCCTTAATCTTTCCCAGCATCAGGGTCTTTTCCAATGAATCCGAACTTCTCATCAGGTGGAAAATTTTGGAGCTTCAGCTTCGGCATTAGTCCTTCCAATGAATATTCAAGGTTGATTTCCTTTAGGATTAATTGGTTTGCTCTCCTTGCTGTGCAAGCGACTCTCGAGAGTCTACACCTGCACCACAATTCAGAAGCATGAATTCTTCAGTGCTCAGCCTTCTTTATGGTGCAACTCTCACAACCATACATGATGAGAGGAAAAACCATAGCTTTGACTATATGACCTTTGTTGGCAAAATGATACCTCTGCTTTTTAATACACTCTCTAGGTTTCTCTTAGCTTTTATTCCAAGCAGCAAGCATCTTTTTAATTTCATGGCTGCAGTGTATTTGGAGCACAAGAAAAGAAAAACTGCCACTGTTTCCACTTTTTCCCATCTATGTGCCATGAAATGATGGGACTGGATGCCATGATCTTAGTTTACTGAAATGTTGAGTTTTAAGCCAACTTTTTCACTCTCCACTTTCCTTTTAACCTACAGTCTCTTTAGTTCCTCTTCGCTTTCTGCCATTAGAATGGTATCATCTTCATGTCTGAGGTTGTTGATATTTCTCCCAAGAATCTTGATTCCACCTTGTACCTCATTCAGCCCAGCCTTTGGCATGATGTACTCTGCATAAAAGTTAAATAAACAGGGTGATGATGTACAATCTTGACACACTCCTTTCCCAATTTGGAGCCAGTCCATTGCTCCAAGTTCAGTGCTAACTGTTGCTTCTTTACCTGAATACTCAGGAGGCAGGCAAAGTGGTCTGGTATTCCCATCTCTTTAAGAATTTTCCACATTTTTTTGTGATCTGCACAGTCAAAGGCTTTAGCATAGGCAATGAAGCAGAAGAGGACATTTTTTTCTGGAATCCCCTTACTTTTTCAATTGCATGTTGGCAATTTGATCTCTCATTCCTCTGCCTTTTCAAAATCCAGCTGGAACATCTGGAAGTTCTTGGTTCCTGTACTGTTGAAGCCTACCTTGAAGGATTTTGAGCATTGATTTGCTAGCATGTGAAATGAGCACAATTGTATAGTAGTTTGAACGTTCTTTGCAATTGCCTTTCTTTGGGATTGTAATGAAAGCTGACCTTTTTCCAGTTCTGTGGCCACTGCTGAGTTTTCAAAATTTGTTGGCATACTGAGTGCAGCACTTTAATAGCATCATCTTTTAAGATTTTTAAATAGCTCAACTGGAATTTCATCACCTCCATTAACTTTTTTTAATAGCAATACTTCCTAAGACCCATTTGACTTCACACTACAGGATGTCCACCTCTAGGTTAGTGACCACACCATTGTGATTTTCTGGATTATTAAGACATTTTTTGTCTAGTTCTGTGTATTCTTGCCACCTCTTCTAACCTCTTCTGCTTTTGTTATGTCCTTGCTGTTTCTCTCCTTTATTGTGTCCATTTTCTCACGAAATGTTCTCTTTGTATCTCTAATTTTCTTGAAGAGATTTCTAGTCTTTCTCATTCTGTTGTTTTGCCTTGTTCTATTCTTTGCATTGTTCTCTATTTCTTTGCATTGTTCACTTACGAAGGCTTTGTTATCTCTCCTTGCTATTCTCTAGAACTCTGCATTCAGTTGGGCATATGGTTCCCTTTCTTCTTTGCCTTTTAGTTCTCTTCTTTTCTCAGCTATTTGTAAGGCTTTTCAGACAACCACTTTGCATTTTTGCATTTCTTTTTTGAGGGGGATGGTTTTGGTCACCACCACCTGTACAATGTTCCAAACCTCATTCTTCAGGCACTCTGTCTACCAAATCTAATCCTTTAAATCTATTGATCACCTCCACTATATAATCATAAGGGATTTATTTAGATCCTACCTGAATGGCCTAGTGTTTTCCCCAACTTTCTTTGATTCAAGCCTGAATTTTGCAATAAGGAGATCATGATCTGACCTAGAGTCAGCTTCAGGTCTTGTTTTCATCGACTGTATAGAGCTTTTCCATCTTGGCTCCAAAAAATATACTCAAGCTGATTTTGGTATTGACCATCTGGTGATGTCCGTGTGTAGAGTTGTATATTGTATTAATGTAAGGAGGCATTTTGCTATGACCAGTGTGTTCTCTTGGCAAAATCCTATTAGCCTTTGCCCTACTCATTTTGTTCTGCAAGACCAAATGTGCCTATTACTCCAGGTATCTCTTGATTTCCTCCTTTTGCATTCTAATTCCCTGTAATGAAAAGGGCATCTTTCTTCGTGTTAGTTCTAGAAGATCTGTAGATCTACAAAGAAATGTTAAACTTCAAATTCTTTAGTGGTTGAGGCATAGACTAGGATTACTGCAATGTTAAATAGTTTGCCTTGGAAACAAACTGAGATAAATCTGTTGTTTTTGAGACTGAAACCAAGTACTGCATATTTGGACTCCTTTGTTGACTATGAGGTTCTACTCCGTTTAAGAGAGTCTTGTCCACAGTAGTAGATATAATGGTCCTTTGAATTAAATCTGCCCATTCTCGTTCATTTTATTTTACTGATTTCTAAAATGTTGTTCACTCTTGCCATCTCCTGCTTGACCACATCCAATTTATCTTGATACAGGAACATTCCAGGTTCCTGTACAATATTGTTCTTTACAACATTGGACTTTACCTTCACCAAGAGACTCATGCACAGCTGAGTGTCATTTCTGCTTTAGCCCAGCCTCTTCATTCTTTCTGGAGCTATTTCTCTGTTTTTCCCCAGTAGCATAAGGGACATCTACCAAAATGGTGGGTTCATCTTCTGGTATCATCTTTTTGCCTTTTCATCCTGTTCATGGGGTTCTCGCAGAAAGAATATTGGTGTGGTTTGTAATCCCCTTCTCCAGTGGACCACATTTTGCCAGAACTCTTCACCATGACCCATCTGTCTTGTATAGCCCTGCATGGCATGTCTCATAGGTTCATTTATTTACACAAGGTTCTGATCCACGTGATCATTTGTTTTTTACCTTTCTGTGATTGTGGTTTTCATTCTGAAGGCTGTGAGATTCTTCTGATACACACCTCAATTCTCTTTAACTTTCTCTCCCACCCCTGCTTGTGTGCTCAGTCTACAGGTTTTTAAATGTACTGTGTTTTATAAAAGCCAAGCTTATTTCTGCCTCTGTGTTTGCAATCTTATTCTGTGTGCCTAGGTATCTTTCCTCTGATGCTTTCATGAAAAACATCTTCTAGTCATTCAGGTCCCCTTAGGTAGTATCCCTTAAAGGAACCCTCCCTAACCACACAAATTGTATCTCCTAGAGCTCTATCACATCATTCTTTCATTTTGTCATGTTAACATTTTAACATATAATTATATTGTTAATGCTTAATTACTTAATGTCTTATTAGCTTTCTATAAGCTCCATAGAATATAAGATCATGGACCTTGATAGTCTTATTATCTTTTACATTCCCAGTGCCTGAATTTATTGTTCTTGTTTAGTTGCTAAATTGTGTCTGACTCTTCTGATCCTGTGGATTGTAGCCTCCCAGACTCCTATGTCCATGAGATTTTCCAAGAAGAACAGTGGAGTGGGTTGCCATTTCTTTCTCCTGGATTAATGTCTGTCAATCAATAAATATGAATTCATACTTCATCTCATTCTTGATCTTCACTACACCCTTTACACTTGCCTTAAAAATTTTCCTGAGATTATATCTGAAATAAAGATTATGATGTTTCCTGACCAGCATCTCACCCATACATAGCTTTGGTCAGAATGTTTAAACATCACCAAATGGTATAAAATAGTGATAATTTTTGCTTCTAAACTTTCACACCTAAGGTGAAATATTCAGTATTCCCTATTATCATGACTGAATTTAGAAAGGGATAAGTTAGAGACTATAGGTGGGGTAAAGACCAGACATTTATTGTAATCAGATTATCCACTGCCTAAGTTTCTTCTATTAACTATACTAGTAGCTTCTCGGTCATTAGGAAAAGGTTGCATTCTTTTTACTCTTGTCTCAGTTCAGCTCAGTTCAGTCACTCAGTCATGTCCGACTCTTTGAGACTCCATGAATTGTAGCATGCCAGGCCTCCCTGTCCATCACCAAATCCCAGAGTTCACTCAAACTCACCTCCATCAAGTTGGTGATGCCATCCAGCCATCTCATCCTCTGTCGTCTCCTCCTTCTGCCCCCAATCCCTCCCAGCATCAGAGTCTTTTCCAATGAGTCAACTCTTCTCATGAGGTGGTCAAAGTACTGGAGTTTCAGCTTTAGCATCATTCCTTCCAAAGAAATCCCAGGGCTGATCTCCTTCAGAATGGACTGGTTGGATCTCCTTGCAGTCCAAGGGACTCTCAAGAGTCTTCTCCCAACACCACAGTTCAAAAGCATCAGTTCTTCAGTGCTCAGCTTTCTTCACAGTCCAACTCTCACATCCATACATGACCACTGGAAAAACCATAGCCTTGACTAGACGGACCTTTATTGCCAAAGTAATGTCTCTGCTTTTCAATATGCTATCTAGGTTGGTCATAACTTTCGTTCCAAGGAGTAAGTGTCTTTTAATTTCATGGTTGCAATCACCATCTGCAGTGATTTTGGAGCCCAGAAAAATAAAGTCTGACACTGTTTCCACTGTTTCCCCATCTATTTCCCATGAAGTGATGGGACCAGAGGTCATGATCCTAGTTTTGTGAATGTTGAGCTTTAAGCCAACTTTTTTACTCTCCTCTTTCACTTTCATCAAGAGGCTTTTTAGTTCCTCTTCACTTTCTGCCATAAGGGTGGTGTCATCTGTATATCTGAGGTTATTGATATTTCTCCCAGCAATCTTGATTTCAGCTTGTGCTTCTTCCAGCCCAGCGTTTCTCATGATGTACTCTGCATTAAAGTTAAATAAGCAAGGTGACAATATACAGCCTTGATGTCCTCCTTTTCTTATTTGGAACTAGTCTGTTGTTCCATGTCCAGTTCTAACTGTTGCTTACTGACCTGTATATAGGTTTACTCTTGTCTAGGCAATGGCAACCCACTCCAGTGTTCTTGCCTGGAGAATCCCATGGATGGAGGAGCCTGGTAGGCTGTGGTCCATGGGGTCGCACAGAGTCAGACACGACTGACGTGACTTAGCAGCAGCAGCATATCTTTTATAAATTAAATGTCATAAGTTTCAAAAATTTTTTTAAATGTAAAAACAACATATAAACTATGCTTCATACATAGGTAGTTGGTGTTTAGTTGCTAAGTCATGTCTGACTCTTTGCCACCCCATGGACTGTAGCCCACCAGGCTCCTCTGTCCATGGGATTCTCTAGGCAAGAATACTGGAGTGGGTTGCCATTTCCTTCTCCAAGCCCATGCCCGTGCTTAGTCACTTAGTTGTGTCTGACTCTTTGCGACCCCATGGACTGTAGCCCACCAGGCTCCTCTGCCCATGGAATTCTCCAGGCAGGGATACTGGAGTGAGTTGCTATTTTCTACCCCTCTTCTCCAAGGGAGACTCTCAAAAATCTAAATGTGGTTCTGGCATTACCACTTGAGAAGCTCAACTTTGGAACATAGTGTATTTATTTAAAGTTTTCCAAAATCTGGGATGTGCTGTCTCTACATACTGTTCTTGTTACCATTTATTTCCTGAAAGTACTCACTTGAAATATTTTAAAATTTGTTTAGAAAACACTTAAAAACTTTAACAACTGCTTTTTTATATTATATAATTAGTACTTTCATTTATCTAAAACAATACAGTTAAGCCAGAAGAAGAAATTTTAAATGGCTCATTTTCAGCAAATAAAGATAACTACCTTTGGCATTTTCATATATAATATGTACACAAATATATTAAATAAAATACTCAAGGTGGATATGTTTTTTAACTTTTATTTCTTGCTGCTGCTAAGTCGCTTCAGTCATGTCTGACTCTGTGCAACCCCAAAGACGGCAGCCCACCAGGCTCCCCCATCCTGGGGATTCTCCAGGCAAGAACACTGGAGTGGCTTGCCGTTTCCTTCTCCAATGCATGAAAGTGAAAAGTGAAAGTGAAGTCGCTTAGGTTGTCTACTTGAAAGTTGTACAGTCATGTCCGACTTCTAGCGACCCCATGGACTGCAGTCTACCAGGCTCCTCCGTCCATGGGATTTTCCAGGCAAGAGTACTGGAGTGGGGTGCTATTGTCTTCTCCATTTTATTTCTTACTTAACAATATATATTTTTGTTTAATGTGATCTATTTTCTCATGTAATTGCATACTATTTTTAATATTTCCATAGAAATCCACTATGTGAATATAAGAAGTATACTTCTAGCTGATCACTTTACTTCAATTTATTTCACTTAATACACAGAATACTTACATTTATGACTATCTTGAGTCTTCTCTATATTAGTCTACTTGGGCTGTTATACAATAAAATAGCACAGATTGGAAGACTTAACAGAAATTCATTTTCTCACATTTCTGGAGTCTAGAAGTCTGAGATCTGGGTTCCAGCATGGTTGGGTTCTGATGAGACTCTATTCCTGGCTTGCAGATGCCTGCCTTCTCATTGTATCTTCACATGAAAGAGAGCAATAGACACAGACAGAATGAGCCAATACCAAAAAGAGAGAGCACTCTGGTGTCATTTTTTTTTTTTTTTTTCTGACTGTGTTGGGTGTTTGTTGTGGCATGTGGGCTTAGTTGCCCTGAGACATGTAGGATCTTAGTTCTTTGATCAGGGATTGAACTGCATCCCAGCACTAGGAGGCAGATTCTCAAGCACTGGACTGCGAGGGAAACCCTGTGATGGCTCTCTTTAAAGTACACGAATCTTATCGGATCATAGCCCCATCCATAGAATTTCATTTAGTCTTATTTACCTAATAAAGGCTCTGTCTCTAAATCTCTAAATATAATCACATTTGCAGGCTGGAGTTTCAGCATATGAATTTGGGAGAGAGGTAATTCAGTCATTAAGGTCTCATAACAAGCAAAATTAAACTTGCATCTCTGTACAGTTTTTAAAATCTCAGAAATTAAAGCATATTATTTTCTTATAGCTTGAAAGCATGTAAGAGTAGGTCAATAAGACTTCTCTTATTGAGAAGTCTCAATAAATAAATACAATAAATAAATATAAGAAGTCTCTTATAAATAAATACATAACATTTATAAGAGTCTTTGCATGGAAATCAGAGGTTCAGAGAGCCACAGAGGTTTTCCAAAGGCTTGCACTAAATACATAAATTCACATATTCTTATTTCAAGGTCCATACAATAGTATCTAGTTTTCACACTTACAGTAGGACTAAATAACAACAACTGCATAAAATGAGATCAAATAAATAAAATGCTCTTACATGCCTCTATGGAGCATGACATTGATTTGAAATATTAATATAATAGTCAATTTGTATCAAAATATCTAATTTTTCTTAGAGGTTATTAAAGTATACAAGGGTTGGTTTTCTCTTTTTGGTATATCATCTGATAAATTCTGTTGAATTTGGTCAGAACTTCAGACTTTACTGCCAGAACGTGTTTTGTGGATATGTGTATGTTGTGCCTGATTTCAACTGATATGGAGACTTTTTCTCAAAACAGTTATCCAGTATAGAATGCTGTGTTGGTTCCATTAAAGGAATTGCCAACACTCTTATACTCTCTGTGTCGATGCCTCCTTAAGCCAGAGATGAGCATGTAATAATATCCAAATAACTAACCTGTTCATTCTTGGCAAATGTCAAACTACTGAAGGGAAGAAAGTTTTCCCAATACATCATCAGAGTACCAAAGTGCCAGTGTCAAGGTTTGACTTAGTATTGCAAGTGTGATTGTACCAAACATGTGTAATATAGTTTGGCTTATGTACTTCACGGTTTTCCTTAAAAAATAGAAAGAAAAGTCTTCTCTCTTCATTAGTCTGCAGAGATATCCTTAATGCTATAATTCTCAAAAGACCCACAAAATAGAATATGTAATTTCTTCCCAGAAACTAAATCTTTAAAAAAAAATTTTTAAAGGTCCTAAAAAGGCTCTAAATTTAGTAAGCTCAAGTATGATGGTTGCTTATTATTGGTTCTGCCCTAAATAAGATGAGCTTATTTTGAGGGAAGACATAATCCTCTTAATATGTTTGCTAGATGGAATTCTAAGTATATTTAAATGGCATGATTTTAAACTAGATAGCAACTGAGAATTTAAATGGATTTCATTCTAGTATGTGCCTTCTAAAGAATAAGACTTTGAGTTTAAAATTAAAAAAAGACAACTCTTTCTAAGCAGGGATAATAAAAGAAATAGAAATAAGCACAAAATTGACAGGTCTTTGAGGATTATATTCCTTGCAATTGTATCCTTTCTAATAAAAATATTGCTATAATTTTATTTTGTTTTCTTAAGTAGAGGACCTAGTTATACTTATGAACACTTATAGCAAACAGCATTGAGTTGATATAGTAGCACTTAAAAACATTTTTCAAATTATTCAAGGATGAGCATTTTGAGAATTCCTGGCTGGTCCAGGAATGGTTAGAACTCTGTGCTTCCATTTCAGAGGGCACAGGTTCTATCCGTGTTTGAAGAACTAAGATCCCACGAATCATGTATTGCTGCCAAGAACTAAAAGGATGAACATTTGTATCATTAACTTATTTTGCTACAAAAAAAGTACTTCAGTTCAGTTCAGTTCAGTCGCTCAGTCGTGTCCGACTCTTTGGGACCCCATGACCACTGCATGCCAGGCCTCCCTGTCCATCACCAACTCCCGGAGTCAACCCAAACCCATGTCCATCGAGTTGATGATGCCATCCAACCATGTTATCCTCTGACATCCCCTTCTCCTCCTGCCCTCAGTCTTTCCCAGCATCAGGATATTTTCCAATGAGTCAGCTTTTTGCATCAGGTGGCCAAAGTATTGGAGTTTCAGCTTCAGCATCAGTCCTTCCAATGAATATTCAGGACTGATTTCCTTTAGGATGGACTGGTTGGATCTCCTTGCAGTCCAAGGGACTCTCAAGAGTCTTCTCCAACACCACTGTTCAAAGGCACTAATTTTTCAGTGCTCAGCTTTCTTTGTAGTCCAACTCTCATATCCATACATGATCACTGGAAAAACCATAGCCTTGACTAGATGGACCTTTGTTGGCAAAGCAATGTTTCTGCTTTTTAATATGCTGTCTTGGTTGGTCATAACTTTTCTTCCAAGGAGTAAGTGTCTTTTAATCTCATGGCTACAGTCACCATCTGCAGTGATTTTGGAGCCCAGAAAAATAAAGTCAGCCACTGTTTCCACCGTTTCCGCATCTATCTGCCATGAAGTGCTGGGACTGGATGCCATGATCTTAGTTTTCTGAATGTTGAGCTTTAAGCCAACTTTTTCACTCTCCTCTTTCACTTTCATCAAGAGGCTTTTTAATTCCTCTTCACTTTCTTCCATAAGGGTGGTGTCATCTGCATATCTGAGTGAGTGAAGTTGCTCAGTAGTGTGCGACTCTTTGCGATTCCATGGACGGTAACCTACCAGGCTCCACGGTCCGTGGGATTTTCCAGGCAAGAATACTAGAGTGGGCTGTCATTTCTTTCTCCAGGGGATCTTCCCTACCCAGGGATTGAACCCGGGCCTCCTGCATTGCAGACAGACACTTTACCATCTGCTCCACTAGGGAAGCCCACTATCTGTGTTACTGATAATTCTCCTGGGAATCTTGATTCCAGCTTGTGCTTTCTCCAGCCCAGCGTTTTTCATGATGTACTCTGCATATAAATTAAATAAGCAGGGTGACAATATACAGCCTTGACGTACTCCTTTTCCTATTTGGAACCAGTCTGTTGTTCCATGGTATACAATTACTTTATATAAATCACTAAGTATAAAATACAGTAGGAGAACACACAGGAAACAGATTCCCTATCTGTGGATATTCTAGGATAGTTGGAGACCTATTACATGCTTATGTTGCTGTTGTTATTGTTCAGTTGCTAAGTCGTGTCCGATTCTTTGCAAACCCCTGAACTGCAGCACACCAGGCTCCTCTGTTCTTCACTATCTCCCAGAGTTTGCTCAGATTCATGTCCAATGAATTGGTGATGCTATCTAACCATTTCATCCTCTGCTACCCCCCTCTCCTTTGCCTTCCATCTTTCCCAGAATCGGGGTGTTTTCCAATGAGTCAGTTCTTTGAATCAGGTGGCCAAAGTATTGGAGCTTAAGCTTCAGCATCTATTCTTCCAATGAATATTCAAGACTGAATTCATTTAAGATTTGCTGATTTGATCTCCATGCTGTCCAAGGGACTCTCAAGCATCTTCTCCAGTACCACAATTAGAAAGCATCAACCCTTAAACAGTCAGCCTTCTTCATAGGCCAATTCTCACATCTCTACATTACTACTGGAAAAACCATAGCTTTGACTTTGTGAACCTTTGTTGGCTAATGTTGGCAAAGTCTCTGCTTTTTAATATGCTCTCTAGATTTGTCATAGCTTTCCTTCCAAGGAGCAAATCTCTTCTGATTTCATAGCTGCAGTCACTATCCACAGTGATTTTGGAACCCAAGGAAAACTATATCACTGTTTCTACTTTGCCCCTTCTATTTCCCATGAAGTGATGAGACTGGATGCCATGATCTTACTTTTCTGAATGTGGAGTTTTAAGTCAGCTTTTTTCACCCTCCTCTTTCACCGTCATCAAGAGTTTGGGTTTTTGTTTTTGTTTTTTTTTGCTCTTTACTTTCTGCCATTAGAGTGGTATCTTCTGAATATCTGAGGTTGTTGATACTTCTCCCAGCAGTCTTCATACCACCTTGGGATTCATACAGCCTGGCATTTCCCATGATGTACTCTGCATCAGTTCAGTTCAGTCGTTCAGTTGTGTCTGACTCTTTGTGACCCCATGAATCACAGCACGCCAGGCCTCCCTGTCTATCACCAACTCCCAGAGTTCACTCAGACTCACATCCATTGAGTCAGTGATGCCATCCAGCCATCTCATCCTCTGTCATCCCCTTCTCCTCCTGCCCCCAATCCCTCCCAGCATCAGAGTCTTTTCCAGTGAGTCAAAATCTTCGCATGCGGTGGCCAAAGTACTGGAGTTTCGGCTTTAGCCTCATTCCTTTCAAAGAAATCCCAGGGCTGATTTCCTTCAGAATGGACTGGTTGGAACTCCTTGTAGTCCAAGGGACTCTCAAGAGTCTTCTCCAACACCAGTTCAAAAGCATCAATTCTTTGGCACTCAGCTTTCTTCACAGTCCAACTCTCACATCCATACATGACCATTGGAAAAACCATAGCCTTGACTAGACAGACCTTTGTTGGCAAAGTAATGTCTCTGTTTTTCAATGTGCTATCTAGGTTGGTCATAACTTTCCTTCCAAGGAGTAAGCGTCTTTTAATTTCATGGCTGCAGTCACCATCTGCAGTGATTTTGGAGCCCCCCAAAATTAAGTCAGACACTGTTTCCACTGTTTCCCCATCTATTTCCCATGAAGTGATGGGACCAGATGCCATTATCTTCATCTTCTGGATGTTGAGCTTTAAGCCAATTTTTTCACTCTCCACTAACTCTGCATAGAAGTTAAATAATCAGGGTGACAATATACAGCCTTGTTGTACTCCTTTCCCAATTTTGAACCAACAGTGAGTTGTTTTATGTCTGGTTCTAACTGTTGCTTTTTTATCCACATACAGGTATCTCAGGAGACAGGTATGATGATCTGGTACTCCCATTTCTTTAAGAGCATATAAAATATAATTAATGGAAAATAATGCCTGCCATAGGAAGTTTTACAGACAGCATATTAAAAAGCAGACATTACTTTGCAGACAAAGGTCCAACTAGTCAAATCTATGGTTTTTCCAATAGTCATGTATGGATGTGAGAGTTGGACCATAAAGAAAGCTGAACAGTGAAGAATTAATGCTTTTGAACTGTGGTTTGGAGAAGACCCTTGAGAGTCCCTTGGCCTGTAAGGATATCTGAACAGTCAATCCTAAAGGAAATCACTCCTGAATATTCATTGGAAGGACTAATGTTGAAGCTGAAGTTCCAATATTTGGCCACCTGAATCAAAGAACTGCCGTTGCTGCTGCTGCTAAGTCGCTTCAGTCATGTCTGACTCTGTGCGACCCCAGAGATGGCAGCCCACCAGGCTCCCCTATACCTGGGATTCTCCAGGCAAGAACACTGGAGTGGGTTGCCATTTCCTTCTCCAATGCATGAAAGTGAAAAGTGAAAGTGAAGTCACTCAGTAGTGTCTGATTCTTTAGCAACCCCATGGACTGCAGCCCACCAGGCTCCTCCATCCATGGGATTTTCCAGGAAAGAGTTCTGGAGTGAGGTGCCTTCTCCAGATACAAAGAACTGACTCATTGGAAAAGACCCTGATGCTTGGAAAGATTGAAGGCAGGATGAGAGGGGATGACAAAGGATGAGGTGGTTGGATGGTACCACCAACTCAATATATGTGAGTTTTAGCAAGCTCCTGGAGTTGGTGATGGACAGGGAGGCTTGGAGTACTGCAGTCCATGTGGTTGAAAAGAGTCAGACACAACTGATCAACTGAACTGGAACTGTATACAAAGTTTAATAATTAAGTGAAGTGGTGATGGCAGAAGATGGAAAGAGCAGCTAACTCAGAGAATAGGACAGTTTGTGAAATACACGACATTTGTATTTGTACTTGAAAGTGATAAAATGTGGACATTTAGAGGTTTTGGAGGATATGGGATATGCATGTGAGGAATGAGAGTTGAAAAAGGGAAGTGACTGTTCATACCACATTAAATAAAACTGTAAAAGTGCATGATTCCACATTCTTGAAATTAGAGTGAATATGAACTGCCTCTTGAGAAACCTATATGCAGGTCAGGAAGCAACAGTTAGAACTGGATATGGAACAACAGACTGGTTCCAAATAGGAAAAGGAGTATGTCAAGGCTGTATCTTGTCGCCCTGCTTATTTAACTTATATGCAGAGTACATCATGAGAAACGCTGGGCTGGAAGAAGCACAAGCTGGAATCAAGATTTCTGGGAGAAATATCGATAACCTCAGATATGCAGATGACACCACCCTTATGGCAGAAAGTGAAGAGGAAATAAAAAGCCTTTGATGAAAGTGAAAGAGGAGAGTGAAAAAGTTGGCTTAAAGCTCAGCATTCAGAAAACGAAGATCATGGCATTTGGTCCCATCACTTCAAGGGAAATAGATGTGGAAACAGTGTCAGACTTAATTTTGAGGGGCTCCAAAATCACTGCAGATGGTGACTGAAGCCATGAAATTAAAAGATGCTTACTCCTTGGAAGGAAAGTTATGACCAACCTAGACAGCACATTGAAAAGCAGAGACATTACTTTGCCAACAAAGGTCCGTCTAGTCAAGGCTATGGTTTTTCCAGTGGTCATGTATGGATGTGAGATTTGGACTGTGAAGAAAGCTGAGTGCCAAAGAATTGATGCTTTTGAACTGTGGTGTTGGAGAAGACTCTTGAGAGTCCCTTGGACTGCAAGGAGATCCAACCAGTCCATTCTGAAGGAAATCAGCCCTAGGATTTCTTTGGAAGGAAGAGGCTAAAGCCGAAACTCCAGTACTTTGGCCACCCCATGCGAAGATTTTGACTCATTGGAAAAGACTCTGATGCTGGGAAGGATTGGGGGCAGGAGGAGAAGGGGACGACAGAGGATGAGATGGCTGGATGGCATCACTGACTCGATGGATGTGAGTCTGAGTGAACTCTGGGAGTTGGTGATAGACAGGGAGGCCTGGCATGCTGTGGTTCATGGGGTTGCAAAGAGTCGGACACGATTGAGCGACTGAACTGAACTGAACTGAACTGAATGAATTTAAAGAAATTAAGTGAATAGGGGATCAGAAAAGGTAATCTGTGGCCTGGGCTTAGGAGGAACTTGAATCCACATATTGGTTGTTCTGGGATTTGTGAGCAAATAGCAGTGTGCAAATTCTGCCCCTGAAAACAATATCCAGTAGGTTGACTTCAAATACCTCTCAGAGTGGCATCTTATTGCACAAGTGGACTTATCAGAGCAGGATCTGGCCTTAAGCCTTGGATACTCAGAAGCTAGTTTAATGCGTCCCTTACAAAAGGGAGAGGGACACACATTAACGGAGCCCAAGAGTTTTTTACAAGAAGTCAGAATTCCCAGTCATGAATAATGAGAAGTCATTATTACATGACCCTGATTTCCTGGTAGATAGACAACTGTGAAGAAAAAATCTTAAGTTTACTTTTATAAGCATGGGATCAGAATTCAGGGAGTTTCATGATTTACATACTTAATAATATTTGTTAACATTACTTTGTATATCTATTTCACAGAAGAAAAGTTCCGCAAGGAAAGCCAATTCTAAAGAATCAATGTTTTCCTTATCAGTGTCTGAATGATACTGAAAACTTTTATTTCTAAGATTTTTCCCTTTTCTCTGCTTTCACAACTGACTAAGCTTCCTCCAGACATTACCTTTATATGTTGATCATTTCAATCATCTCTTAACGGGCTCTTAATAGACATTATGGGTTGATTTTACAATATAACTAAGATTTCAGTGCTTTAGTTTATTATAAAATAGACTGCACATCTTGATTTAGCTAATTATGTATTAGTTAAATACATTGCAACTTTCCATTACCTGCATTAAGTTTTATACTGTAATATTTGGTTTACTAAGAAAGAGTGAATGATCTTTCTGGTTATTGTAAATAAATTGTTACTTTCTGACCCACTTGCCTAAGACTTCCACTGTGTATTTCATCAGTGAATGAACCATCATCTGTCCAGTTGCACATATCATAAAACTTGGAGTCTTTGACAGTTTCTTTTCTTTCATCCTTAAGTCACCCCCCATTAATGTACCCCAAAAATATATCTTGAATGACCATATTGCTTCAGTTACTGGCAAAACAGCAATAAAATACAAGGAAGCCACCTTATCATCATTCCATTTAGAATGTAGTTGGGAAGGAATGTAGACAGACAATAAAGAATTAAAACAAGTAAAACATTTACTACATCAGAAGTTACTAAAGGCCAGATCCCAAAATAAAACTGTACAAGAGAACAGGATTACGTCGGAGAAGGGAGGTACTTTTTTAAAGACGAATGCATCTTGGATAAATTAGCTTTTATACTGTTCTAAAAATCTTATAAATTGAATGTTGACTTTAATTGTTGAATCTTGATCATATCCATTCATTTCTTTTCTTCTTCACAGTCAACACAGTACGTGATATCCACGAAAATATGTCTCTCAGATGATCTAAGCATATTTAACCAAACAGCACAGTTGCTGTACTCTGAAGTAATTCATCACACAATTACGGTGAGACCCAGCTTCCCATGAACTGCTCCTGGCCTGCAACTGAGTCAAACAGGAATGCCAAGATAGACCCATTACTCAGAGACATGGGACTTACTTAAAAGACTTCTCAAGAGCTTCCCATCAATGGTGTTGAACAGTGGGCTAAGACTTCCCCACTCAAATGTCTTCCTTCTCTCTGGGAAGAAGATGGTGGCCTGATGACTCCAATAGCGTCTCCCAGTTCTCTCCCCATTTCTTTGCACATCTAATCTTTGCTTCTCCAAAGACCTAGATACGCATATCCTCCTTGAGCTTTCTCACATTGTCTCTGGCCCTCTCTCCCTATTTTAAGCATTTCACATGGCGAAACATCTCATCATGTCATCACTACTGCTTAGAACCCTGTGGTTTCATTCTGTTGCTCTCCAGAGACTCAAATCCATAACAAGACATTCAAAACTCAATGTGACTTTCCCTGGCCACCTTCCCAACTCTCTCATACTCCTCTACCTCTAACTTCCCCTGTTCCAACTAAGGGCCCTTCTTTGTCCTGTGAAAGTGTCCTGCTTTCACTCAACTGACACAAACCACTATACATTCTGTTCCTTTGCCCAGAGTGCTCTGACCTCCCCCATTTCTTCCACCAATTTTGAGTAGATGATTCCTTTTTATCCTATGGTTTTCTTATTCAGACTTGCACTGATCACCATTCTCCTTCATCTAAATCAGAGTCTTTATTTTATTTTTTCAGCTTTCCTAAAGAACATTTGGAGCTGAGCATTTGAGAGTTGGAATATAAACAAAGCTGAGCACTGAAGAAATGATGCTTTTGAACTGCGGTGTTGGAGAAGACTCTTGAGAGTCCCTGGGACTGCAAGGAGATCCAACCAGTCCATCCTAAAGGAAATCAGTCCTGAATATTCATTGGAAGGACTGATGCTGAAGCTGAAGCTCCAATACTTTGGCCACCTGATGCAAAGAACTGACTCATTTGAAAAGACCCTGAGGCTGGGAAAGACTGAAGGTGGGAGAATAAGGGGATGGCAGAGGATGAGATAGTTGGATGGCATCACTGACTCAATGGACAAAAGTTTGAGTAAACTCTGGGAGTTGGTGACAGACAGGGAGGCCTGGTGTGCTGCAGTCCATGGGGTTGCAAAGAATTGGACACGACTGAGTGACTGAACTGAATTGAACTGAAATAGCATTTACACATTCATTAGTATGATTGCCTTTAGAGATTTTGTCACACTTTGCAATTATGCACTTAGTAGTATGATTATTTGATTAATACATGTTTCCCCTACTGGGCTATAAGTTTGCTTTTTATCAACACTGCATCCCAGCATTGAGCTCAGTGTCTGTCTTGAAGGAGGCATATGATAAATATGTATTAAATGAAAGAATGAATAAACAATCTTTCCTCCTAGGAAGTCTGATTAAATAGCATATCTTCTTGGTGCTTGAATTTTTTCCCCCAATTCTAAGTAATTGAAAATATTCTATATTAAAACAACATCTACATAATGGAAACATAGTAATATAAAATTGATATAACTTTTAAGACTATATCAAACTGCAAAGAAATAAGACAGATTTACTGAGTATTGAGAACTCACCATGGGATAGGCACTGCAAGGATTCCATAAAGTATTAACTCACTCAACTCTCAAAACACCCCAAGGCAGAGCTCCTATCATTTCCTTCTTGGTGAAGAGCCTGAGGCTGAGAAGTGCTGTCATCTAATGGTGGTTACCATGTGAAGGAGCCAGGGTTCAATGTAGGTACACAGTATATTGGACTCCAGAGCACGCTCTCCTCATTGCTGTATTATGGATCCTTTGAAAATAATTTTGTGTTTTCCAATTATACTTCCAGACTTTTTTGTGAAAGTGAAAGTCACTCAGTTGTGCCTGACTCTTTGTGACCCATGGACTGTACCTGCCAGGCTCCTCTATCCATGGAGTTCTCCAGGCAAGAATACTGGAGTTCCTTGCTATGCCCTTCTCCAGGGGATCTTCTGGACCCAGGAGTCAAACCTGGGTAGACTTCTCTGCTTTGAGATCAACTTCAAAAATCATGATATGCTGGTATGTTTAAAACGCCTGTGATTTCTGGAACAAAACATGAAGTGCTTCACACTGCCATTCTATAAAAATCAGCTTGTATGTAGAAGTTTCTGTCAGCCTCCCCTGAACTATTTGCATGGTTGAGACAGACCTTCATTATCTGATTTTTACAGCATCCTGGGTATAAGTCTAATTTAGCTTTTGACACATTTTATTAGTAATTTTTGTTCACTTGTCTGCCCTTCCTTAGTTAAAAATTCCTTGAGGGAGTAACAGTGTCCTAATATGAGCAAATATTTATTGAGAATTTTAATGGGTCAAATATGATAGTAAAAGTTTTAATGAACTCAATTAGTACTACTAACAACTCTACCTATGAGGTGTGCGCGTGCATACTAAGTCGCCTTAGTCTTTGCAACCCTATGGACTATAGCCTGCCAGGCTCCTCTGTCCATGGAATTTTCCAGGCAAGAATGCTGGAGTGGGTTGCCATTCCCTTCTCCAGGGGATTTTCTGGACCTGGACATAAACTTGCAGCTCTTATGTTTCTTGCATTGACAGGCATGTTCTTTATCACAAGTGCCACCTGGGAAGCCCCACATATGAGGTAAGTACTATATATCCATAATTTATAAACCCAAGACAAGATAACTAGTAAGTAGCTGGGTTTGATTTCAAGCCTTTCCAGTTTGAAGTGTTTTCTCTCATCCACTTACCAGAGCAGAGCAGATCTTGGGATTTTCAAAAATAATTGCATATACATGACATTTAGTGAGCTCACAGTAGCCCCTCCTCACCTTCCTCCTTCTCCCTCCCTCTCTCTCACTCAACCTCAGTTTAGGCCCTGCTTCCTTTCATTCTCTCTGTTTCTTTCCCTCAACCCTGTATGTGTGTGTGTGTGTGTGTGTGTGTGTGTGTGTGTGTGTGAGTGTGTGTGTGTGTGAGTGTTGTGTGTGTGTATGTGAAAGAGATAGAAAGAAACAGAAATTTAAGAGAAGCATAAGGAGAAATATTTTTAATTAGACTTTTTATTTCTCAAATAAAATTGTAATATCCTACCAAGAGAGTGTATCTGGGAAATTTCTATTAGAGGGAAACTGACAGAAAATGGTTATATACAAAATGAAAAATAATAGGAGATACTAACTTGAAAGACAGAACATACTGCTAGGATTTTCAGAAATACAGAATGATCAGAGAATTATCTGGGTGTTTAAAATTACTAAGCAGATCCTCTAAGAGGGAAAAAAGCCTCTTTTTTCATGGTAATATTATCTCCTCATTAATTAAAAATCTAAAAAAACACCAAATGCATTTTTTTTTTACTTTTTAATTGAAATATATTCAATTTACAATATTATGTTAGTTTTTGCAGAATATTTTACAAAATATTACAAAAATATTTATAAAATATTACAAAAATATTTAAAAAATATTACAGAATATTTTATAGGTTATATTTACTTTAAAATTATACAAAATCATGGCTATATCTCTCTGTGCTGTACAACGTATCTTTGTTTTTTATCTAATTTATACATAGTAGTTTGTATTTTTTAATCCCATACCTCTTTCATGTCGTCTACCTTTCTACCTTTCCCTGTTCCCATAGGTACCCATTCATTTTCTATATTTTTGAATCTGTTTCATTTTTTAGACTCCAATTATAAGTGATAACATACAGAATCTGTTTTCCTCTATCTGACTTATTTCACTAAGCAGAGTACCCCCTTGGTCCATCTACAGGACTGCAAATGTGTAGAATTTCATTCATTTTTATGTCTGAGTAGTATTCCCATCTGTGTGTGTGTGTGATATATTCCTCACATCTTCTTTATTCATTCATCTGTTGATGAATACATGGTTTCCTTCCATATCTTGATTATTGTAAGTAGTGCTGCTAGGAGTACTGGAGTGCATGTAACTTTTCAAATTAATGTTTTCATTTTCTCCAAATATATGTTAGTAGTGGAATTTCTGGATTATATGGTATTTCATTTTTAGTTTTACAAGGAACTCCAAACTCTTTTCAACAGCAGCTGTAACAATTTACATTCGCACCAGCAGTGCACAAGTGTTCCCTTTTTTTCCACATCCTCACCAGCATTTGTTGTTTGCAGACTTTTTATGTCAGCCATTCTGACAGGTGTAAGATGATTTTTATTTGTATTTCTCTAATAATCAGCAAAGTCAAGCATCTCTTCACGGGCCTATAAGCCTCTTTATGTCTTCTTTAGAAAAATGTGTATTTTGGTCTCTGCCCATTTTTTAAAATTGTGTTGTTGTTTTTTAAAAATATTGAATTGTATAAGTTGTTTACATGTTTCGAATATTAACCCATTATCTGTCATTTCATTTACCAATATTTTTGTCCATTCAGTTGGCTGTCTTTTCACTGAGTTGATGGTTTCCTTTACCACGCAAAAGTTTTTAAGCTTAATTAAGCGCCATTCGTTTTTCTTTGTTTTTATTCCTTTTGGCTTAGGAGACATATTTCCCAGAAAATATTGCTACAATTTATGTTAAAGTGTGTTCTGCCTGTGTTTTCTTCTATGAGTTTTATGGTTTCAAGTCTTAAATTTAGATCTTTACTCCATTTTGAGCTTATTTTTATATGTAATAAGGAAATGTTCTACTCATTGTTCTTGGATTTAAAGAATTAATATTGTTAAAATGTTCGTATACCCAAAGTAATCTGCATATTCAATCTATAAAAATGTCCATGACTTTTTTCACAGAACTAAAACAGATAATGCAAAAATTTATATGGAACTGCAAAAGACCCTGAAGAGTCAAAGCAATCAAGAAAAAAGAGCAAAGTTGGAGGTATACATTTCCTGACTTCAGGTTATACTACAAAGATATAGTCATCAAAACAGCATAGTACTAATACAAAAGCAGACACACAGATCAATGGACAAAGTAAGGAACTCAGAAATAAACCCCCTTGAATATAGTCAATCTATGAAAAGGGAAGCAGAAGGAAAAATACACAAGGAAGAAAAAGCAGTTTCTTCAGTAAGTTATTCTTGGAAAACTGGAGAGCAGCATTGGTTTTTACTTTTAAGGTCAGTCATAAATTAGACATTTGTTTCAAATTAAATGCTTTTTGAAATATAAAACTTCTCATAATATAGTGCTGCTTCCAACCTACTTCTAGCTTAAATACTATGTGAACATGAAGACAGTGGGAAATAGATTTAGGTTAATGTCATTTTCCCCATCTTGGAAACAAATGTAATTGACATAACTACATTAGCAGATAAAACAGACTTAAATGTTCAAGCTTAACATATCATGTTCTTTATATCATTGTGAATCAATAGTTTATTGCAGGAAGAATTTCTCATCAATGTCATTTACAACGGACAATTTGTGGCATGTGAATCATTGAGATATTTCCTATATCCTTCATTTATTAGTGAACTGATTATAAAATGAACAATTTCAGTAATAGATAGATTTTCCCTCATAAATTTTATATTACTTTTTTCTTTTCTGGTGGACAGTTTCCAGTATTTGCCAAGTAAATGGAAAATTAAAAAATAAGCTGTTTAAATAAATCACTGCTTTGTTATGTGCCTAGTTAAGACATATATTTATGTACATCTCTCTGAAAACTGGCATCCACTGGTCAATGACATACTAAAGGCAGATAAGTGCCCTAGGTTGCTGAAAATGTAAAAAAGCAATAAAAATTTTCCCCCGAGGGAACTTGTATCAAAAAGAATTACAATACAATTCAGTAAGAGTGAGTGAGAAAAAGTGACATAGTAAACTATCAAGTCATGTTATATGGTAATGACACACACAGAACCACTCCTATGTGAAAGTCTGGGTATCAGTCCTTGACAGAGATACTTATAGAAATCATGTCACTAGTTTGAGAGATGCCAAATTGGGCTATTCTACATATTTTAGTATATTTTTAGGCTGACACATTTCCAAGGAAATTAAAAGCTATAAAGAAAGAGTAAGTAGTGGGTTAATTTGCCAATTTGAGAGGCTAAAACTGACAAGGTCATAATGCTGAAGTAAAATTCTCATCTCATAGTTATGATAATTTCCTTTATTTCTTAACAGTGTATGGATATTTTAAATGCCAGTAAGATTCAGAGGAATGTCTATGTATACTTGAAATTAGCAGGAACGGGTAATTCTATATGATAAATACTGTAGTAAATAGTAGTTACCTGCAATCTGTCACTTGGAAAACTTTTAAGAGGTAGGCAACATTTCTGACTGATATGAGAAACTTCCCAGAGGATTTACAACAAGGGAAATTTTCATTTTTTTGTGAAGGTCAGATGATAGCAGCTACTTAGGTTAAGGGGGAACAATATGAAAAATAGGAATAGATGTGTCAAGTAAAAACACTGCAAAGTAATACAGATATTGTGTTTTTATATGTGTCAAGTATATATTCAAATGCCAAGAAAGTTCATTCTTCCTGTTGAACTGTCAAATCATTCTAGAAAGAAAGCTTCTAAAGACAAAATGTCAAGAAATGATGGTATAATACTAGCGATGGTATTCATCCAGAAAGAACCAACTGTGTTGTCAGTACCCTTTAGGTGCTTCTATAAGCAAGTCGAAAAATTACTTCCAATGTATTGTCATGAAAATTGGACAGCATAACCTCTCCTTTCATTCTCTATGACTGGCAAATAAATATTTATAGCTGTAGTGATGTATCATGGATAATAGAAACTTTTCATTATAAATAACCTTAGGAATGACCAGATAGTCGTTTGTGAGCTGGAAAAAAAAGTTAAGAGATATCAAGTGACTCACTCAAGGTCATCACACAGATTTTTAAAGACAGGGGCAGAAAACAGTGGTATTGTTTTTTTCACCTGAAGTTCAGTGGTTCTTTTTGTATTATAGCAGGCCAAAGAAAATTTTCCAAAACGAAAACTGATTTTGGTCATTTAAGAATGTAAAATATGTTTAAATTAAAACAAAACTTCTACAGTACTTTATTTTAATTGTTTACAATTCCAAAAACAAGTGAAATCAATAAATGTGGGAACAAAATAAACAAAACAAACTCGAACAAAATATGTAGCTAAGTACTTGGTACAAAGGATCTAGCCTGTTCCAGTGATTTACAAATACAAAGCTATCCTTCATTTTATTTTAAAAATGCATTGATAAGTATAGTGGTAGAAATTTGCTTAGGCATGTATGCCAGTTTAAAACTAGTCATTATTTGGACTCTCTATATGGAAAAGGGAGAAGGTATTGGCACCCCATTCCAGTACTCTTGCCTGGCAAATCCCATGGATGGAGGAGCCTGGTAGGCTGCAGTCCATGGGGTCACTAAGAGTCGGACATGACTGAGAGACTTCCCTTTCACTTCTCACTTTCATGCATTAGAGAAAGAAATGGCAACCCACTCCAGTGTTCTTGCCTGGAGAATCCCAGGGACTGGGGAGCCTGGTGGGCTGCCGTCTATGGGGTCGCACAGAGTTGGACACGACTGAAGCGACTTAGCAGCAGCCGCAGAAGCATATGGAAAAGACTATTGAAAGGTCAACATTGGGTAATGTAGACTGAATTTATTTCTGGTAATAATTACAGTAGACTAGAGAGTACCAGGGGCTTGAATTCCTCAAAAATTTGTGAAATATCTACAGTATTTCTCATTTTTATCCTAAGTTATGCATAGCAAGTTTCCCTGTGATTTATTTCATTACTGAGTGGATCCATACAACAGTGAAGTAATGTTTTGTTCTTTCTTATCTTCTCTTGACCGATGTAGAATATGCTTTAAGCATTTGAACTAAGATATTGACATCAGACTACAAAAATTTACCATTATTTATAGAAGACTAGAACAAAGATAAATTAATAATATAGTTTTTCTCTCAAAAGATTCTGCCTTTCTCTTTGAAGGATTGTCCTCTCGGGGTCAAGGTCATGGACAATGCAGCCTGGGAGAAATTCCTTTGCAGCTGTTTGCTCTGAGCAGGCATGTGGAAGATAAGCAGATGACTTCAATTTTCAGTGTCATTATTCACCCCATTCCTGACATTGTCCTAGCATGCACACACAGACCAAGAACAGCACCAGAGCTATATTCCCATATGCCTGATATTTGAACTACAATATGTCAAAATAGATTTGAAGAAAAAGGTGTTTGCTGATAGATGGCATATACTCATTTTAAGTAAAGATGGGTAGGTCTTCACCTCAGCTTCCCTAAGGTAGTTGGATTCCCTGACTCTTCTTGGTTTTTTGTTTGTTTATTTAAGAAGCACCATCCAAACTATATGATATAAGATGATATCATTAAAATGGAACTTCGCCAACCAACTATATTGATGGTGTTGACCATCTGATAATGAAAAGTTATTCTGTTTTTAGTAGACTTTTGACAAAATTTGTCTACACATGAGAAAATAAGGCATTGGGAATGTAGATTTCTAATGAAAATATAACAGAGATTTTAGACCTGAGACATCAAGTTTTCTCTTATGTAGCTATGGCTTTAAATCACATAATTCAAGCCACTCTATGGCTTCATACTTTTCCCTCAGAGTGAAAAAAATGATTTTTACACTTTGCATTTCTCTTCATCTCTTGGTTCAGAACAGGGTTCTTTAGATGTCTTCAGTCTAACCTGTAGCAGTCCTTTGGTTAACATAAATTAAAAGTTGTCTGTGATGTCATACAAAACACTCAAGATAATGATTTTATGGATGTAGTTTCTCAGATGCATATTTATGGAGTTTTAAAGAACCATTAGGTTTTTTAAAAAGTGACTTTCATTTATGTAACTTTTACAATATATGACACTCACTTTCAGCATACAATTTTAAGAGCTTTGACAAAACACTCACTCATATAACCACCACTACAATTAAGACATAAACTATTGTTTCATGATTATTTGTAACAAGGAAATCTATTTTGCTCAAAGGACTACAGTATATATTCATATCTTAGGATATTAAAAAAAGGTAAAAAGATCAGGATTTCTTCATCTAGGGTCTTTGGACCTAGAGATCTATGCATGGAAGTAATTAAGGGTGTCTGGGGACTTCCATGAAGATGGCAATGGCACCCCACTCTAGTACTCTTGCCTGGAAAACCCCATGGATAGAGGAGCCTGGTATGCTGTAGTCCATGGGGTCACTAAGAGTCAGACACAACTGAGCGGCTTCATTTTCACTTTTCACTTTCATGCATTGGAGGAGGAAATGGCAACCCACTCCAGTGTTCTTGTCTGGAGAATCCCAGGAACAGCGGGGCCTGGTGGTCTGCCATCTGTGGGGTCGCACAGAGTCGGACATGACTGAAGCGACTTAGCAGCAGCAGCAGCAGAGGACTTCCATGGCAGTGCAGTGGTTGAGACTCTGTGCTTCTATAACAGGGTCCATGAGTTTGATCCCTGGTGGTCAGGGAACTAGACTCCTGCATGCTATGTGACATGGCCAAAATATAAAAATTAAAAAGAAATATTTGAAAACTTCCTGAAATTATATGCAAAAATATTATGTGAATATACATATGTATATTTCTCAGGCAAAAGTGTTCATAGCTTCTATCATAATTCCATTGATGACTCCAAAGTTCCAAAATTGAAAATTCACTGTAATTAACTTAAAACCATCATAAAAAGAAATTAATTTCCAACTCCTTGCATTTCTCCTTTATATTCTGGCCTATGACAATATTTCTCTCCTTGAAATTTTAATATTGCTTGTATGATAATTATTTATTTATCCATGAAAACATATTAAAGTTCATATAATATGCAGAACACAGTGCTCTAAGGTCTGAAAGATAAAAAGATAAATAGGAAATGCCCCCATCTCTAGAAACCTCACAGCCTAGTAAACCTTATAACATGTCTTTTAGTGTAGTATGACAAATTTTTGAATTAAGCAATTATGCATGAATGTTGCAGTTACAACAGTATTGAAATCAAGGGCCAAACCAGACATAGATGATTATTTCATAATTGGTTGTAACAGTGAAATCTACTTATCTCTAAGGACTAGGAAATATATTCATATCTCTCTAAAGATTCCTGCATGTCTAGAGCACTACATTGCATGAGTTCAGTTCAGTTCAGTCACTCTGCATAGTGATTGCTAAATTAAAATAAGTGTAGATTGATGTCTGCCCCTTGCCATTTAGTGTTGAGTGGATCAATTTTTTGAGGTATGAAATAAGTATGATTTAATAACACAAGTTGCATTATTTCAAAGGAGAATGGGATCATTGGTCCTGTGGTCTTGTGATGCTTATAGAATAATCGGCAAATTTCCAACAAATGGGCAGAAAGAAGATGGGGAACTCGAAGAAAGAATGGCATGCCACCTAAGAAATTTTGTTCTATGGCTTTACATTCTTTCTTTTACCTGGATTTCCTAAGTAAGCCAATTTTGAAGGATCTTCTATAGTTTTTACCAAGGATCTTGCAAAAAGAAAAAAAGCAATTGTATATTTAAAATGATGTACTTTCTTTTTTTAAGTTATTTCATTCAAGTATAGTTAATTTAGCTCAGTTGGTAAAGAATCCGCCTGCAACACAGGAGACCCTGGTTCCATTTCTGGGTTGGGAAGATCCCCTGGAGAAGGGATAGGCTACCCACTCCAGTATTCTAGCCTGGAGAATTCCATGGATACAGTCCATGTGGTTGCAAAGAGTCGGATGGAGCTGAACGACTTTCACTTTCACATAACTAATTAACAATTTTAATGTCTGCTGTACAACAAAGTGATCCAATTATGGTTTCTCATAGGATATTGAACATAGTTTTCTATGATATGTAGGGGGACCTTGTTGTTTATCCAGTAGATAATTGTCTGCATCTGCTAACCCCAAACTTCCCATCCTTCCTCCCCCACTCACCACTTCCTTGGCAATCACAAGTCTGTTCTGTGTATCTGTGAGTTTTTTCTGCTCTGTACATAAGTTCTTTTGTGTCATGTTTTAGATTTCATATATAAGTGATATCAGATGGTATTTGTTTTTTTTCTGACTTACTTCACTTAGTATAATAATCTCTATGTCCATCCATATTGCTGCAAATGACATACTTGCGTTCTTTTTTATGGCCAAATAGTATTCTGTTATATAAATATATGTATCACATCTCCTTTATCCATTCATCTGTCAAGGAACATTTAGGTTGCTTCCATATTGTGGCTATTGTAAGTAGTGCTGTTATAAACATAGGGGTGCATGTATCTTTTCAAATTGTAGTTTTGTCAGGATAAATGCCCAGAAATGGGATTGCTGGATCATATGGCAATTCTATTTTTAGTTTTTGAGGACTCCCCGTGCTATTTTCCATAGTGGCTGCACCCATTTTCATTCCTGCCAGTGCTGTCGGAGGGTTCCCCTTTTTTCCACACGTTCTGCAGCATTGTTATAAAATGATGTGCTTTCTTTTTGATCTTCCTTAGAAATTTGAACATTGAAATCACAGTGATAAATATATACATATGTGTGTGTGTCTAAAATTATAGGTTTGTAGGAAAAGACCTTATTTTGTCTTCAACTTCTATGTAACTTGCTCTATACCTGTGGAGTCATTGGCCTCAACAGAAGACTCAGATCTTCTTTGTACTGTAAGTCCAATCATGACTCTAATTGAAATAAGTTTAAAACTCAATTTCCAAAATATTGGAGTAAACATTACACGTTACACATAGCTTTAAATTCTGTGAATTATATCACTTAGTATAAGACATTGATATGGTAGGGTTAGTGAGAGCCTAAGGAAAACTTTCTTTTTTTTAGAAAAGAGGTGAAGGAAAGACGCACAGAGGTCATTAGTCAGTAACAATAATGAGCTAATATGTGTATATATGTGTATGTTATGTACACATACCACAGGACCTTCAACTGCTACCATCACTGTAGCATCACATTCAATTTATCCGACTCATGTTCAATTCATAGATGTGGTCCCAGAAGTTGATCTGATTCTAGACATTAAGATTCGGCGCAGGTCCTACAGACCAAACCATGGTGTCTGGACATGTAAACAACAAAAAGTCTAACCCAGAGAAGTGACTTGGTATTTGGTGGATAATAGTGTAATTTTTTACAGTATAACTACTATTTATTGTATTTTACAATAAATATTGTATTTTACGGAGAAGGCAATGGCACCCCACTCCAGTACTCTTGCCTGGAAAATCCCATGGATGGAGGAGCCTGGCAGGCTGCAGTCCATGGGGTTGCTAGAGTCGGACATGACTGAGTGACTTCACTTTCACTTTTCACTTTCATGCTTTGGAGAAGGAAATGGCAACCCACTCCAGTGATCTTGCCTGGAGAATCCCAGGGACGGGGAAGCCTGGTGGGCTGCCGTCTATGGGGTCGCACAGAGTCGAACACGACTGAAGTGACTTAGCAGCAGCATTGTATTTTAACCCATAAAAGAACATTTTATCAGAGTAAAAACTCATTCTATAGCCCATTTCTATCAATATTTACCCATTTGTAATGGCTTGTCTATTTATTTTCTAAAACTTTTGCAATGGCCAGATTATGTGTATTTCTGATAGCATTTTTATTGACTGTCAGAAAGTATGTTCTCACATCCAACTCATATTCAGAATAAGGAATCTTAAAATAATATCAAAACATGAGCCAAAAGTGTGTTCTTATTTCAAATTCCACTCAAGTTGATGGATGACAGCTATAATAAAGCTCCTTACTGTTAACTAATTATCTTATATATGATTTTGAGTTATATAGAAATATTCTAAAAATTTTCAGAAGTATAATTTTTGTTCCTTATATTTATAACAAATAATGCTTGGGACTCTTTAATATAATTTGTACAAAATTTAAAACTGAAATTTGTATTCAAAGACACATATGTATTTAGGTAATGAAAAGAGTTGCCCCTTTCCTAAAAGTTAAAAATAAGAAGTGATATTGCTTTACTTAGACAATATTATTCCCCTAATAAATGTTTATTCTCTATCACCTCAGTCTTACTTTAATTTGAACTTCAGTGGCTTAATGGATATTAGTACAAAAACATTTTTTAAATTCCTATAATATGCTAGAGTTATTAAAGTTCAAAAATATTTACTTTTGGTGTTTGTATAAAAGAAAAAACATGAATCCTCAAAATATAACTAGTTTTCTAACTGATCTTACTCTATAAGTAAGATCAGGAAATAAGTATTATAATTTATTTCATCTACAATTCCTTCTGATTCTCTGGTCAATCATGTTTACAATATTATTTCATCTTCATGTACTGAGTAATAAAAAATGAAAGTGATTTGATTACACTGAACTCTGTATAGACAGAATTCACAGTATTATATAACTTGCTTTGCAATCCTCGAGTCAAGTCTACACAGTAAAATCAATTCGGGTACTATTCTAATGTTTCAGATAACCAAATTGGGTAATATCAGCAAAATAATATCACCTTTGATGGTACAGAATGAATGCTGGCATAAATGACAAAGTCCATAGACAATTAAAATCCTATAACAAATAAGGGTGTAAATTTGAATATTTTTAAATGATAATAAAATATAGTAAGTTTCTATATATAAAAAAATTTATTTTGCAATTTGAGTTTACCATTGATTTATTCCTCTATTCTCAAAAGAGTATGCATAAGTCTCCATTTATATTCCACTATATTCTTCTAGACTCTAGTATATTAATAGTGAACAAAATGATCAACTCTGTTTTGAGGTTCAAATTATGTAGGTGATACAGGTATTAAGCAAGTCAGCGTAAATACAATATAACAGCAAATTGTGCTAAGTACTATGAAATAAGTCAAAGTTAATGTGGTATTACATAAATTTAACTAAGATATGAAGGACATGGAGCAATTATCCAAGGAAATAGTGGAGTTACAGGAGAATAAAATCCTTTGTATTAGAAAAGAGTTTGGTGATATAAAAAAATTTGAAAAAGTTGTCATCACTGTGAAATAAGGCATGGGATGAAATGAAGGTGGAGAGATATACAGATGTTAGACAATATTATGGTTCTCTAGATCACTGTAAAAACTCTGTAATCCCTATCTAAGTGCAATACGTGGTTATTAAAGCTTCTTCTTTATTTCTTTTTAAAAAGACAAATTACATGGCAAGTTCTATATTTTAAAGATCATTTTGACAATTGAAAAAAATGAAAGAATGATAAGTAGGACAGAAGAGAGAATCCATTTAATAAGTAGGAGGTTGTTCTTTAGTACCACAGAGATATCAAGGCATAGACTAAGGTGGTGAAATGAAGAGAGATAGTAGTAAACAAATCACAATGTACTTTTCAGGTAATGTTAATGACACTTTGTAATGCATTGCATGAGATTAGGCAAATGGAGGGGGAAAGGAAATTCCAAGATATGTGAGTTGAGTAACTGAGTCAGTGTCGCGTACTAAAATGTGAGAAGTGGTAGTTAGATGGTTATGATCCAGTGGTTAGGCAGGGCATGTTAATTTTGTGACTTACACATCCCAGTCATCTGAGGAGGTGCATAGAACAATAGTATGGAATTCAAGGAAGACATTGAGATTCCACAATTTAGAAATATTAATTAAAACTGTGATTGGAAAAAGTAATCTGGATAAAAAAATTTAGAGAGGAAAAAAGGAACTTAGGGTTAAATTCTAAAATGATGTGATCCTTGGAAGTCCTACTGAGGGTTGAACCTAGTCATGAACTCTCCATGAGCACCAATAATGGTACACGGGAAACTAGAAAAACATGCTATCATGAAAACCAAGAAATACATTTTAAAGGACATTTAAAAACTATGTTCAATGCTACAAATTGATCTAGGAATATAATAAGGCTGAAAGATTCACTTGGTATTTAGACATTATGGAAGTTCTTCGTAATCTTCACAGAATGCTTCCTGAAAGGCAATGTGATTAGAACTTAGACAGTTGTGGACAGAAGAATGCAATAAAATTAGGATTGTATATATTCATCACCATATAAAGTGGGAAAGTAAATTTATTGAGAAACAACATGCTAGGAGAATTATTGCTTTTACATGGATCATGAATTCCCGGTGATACCAATCTACAGGATCACATAATTTTCTTTAGAAATCACTTGTATCCCAGACAGGCTGATGTTTCCCAGGTTAGAGCAACAAACTTAAAAGGGTCAGACAAACAAAGTATTATATGAAAACCATCACATTGACAAATTAGGGCATTTAACCTGGATAAGGAGAAATGTGTTGAAAGGGGATGAAAAATCTATTGAAAGGATGTGCAATCCCACTGCTGGGCATACACACTGAGGAAACCAGAAGGGAAAGAGACACGTGTACCCCAATGTTCATCGAAGCACTGTTTATAATAGCCAGGACATGGAAGCAACCTAATTGCCCGTCAGCAGATGAATGGATAAGAAAGCTGTGGTACATACACACAATGGAGTATTACTCAGCCATTAAAAAGAATACATTTGAATCAGTTCTAATGAAATGGATGAAACTGGAGCCTATTATACAGAGTGAAGTAAGCCAGAAAGAAAAACACCAATACAGTATACTAACGCATATATATGGAATTTAGAAAGATGGTAACAATAACCCTGTGTACAAGACAGCAAAAGAGACACTGATGGATAGATCAGTCTTATGGACTCTGTGGGAGAGGGAGAGGGTGGGGAGATTTGGGAGAATGGCATTGAAACATGTATAATATCATGTATGAAACGAGTTGCCAGTCCAGGTTCGATGCACGATACTGGATGCTTGGGGCTGGTGCACTGGGACGACCCAGAGGGAGGGTATGGGGAGGGAGGAGGAAGGAGGGTTCAGGATGGGGAACACATGTATACCTGTGGCGGATTCATTTCGATATTTGGCAAAACTAATACAATTATGTAAAGTTTAAAAATAAAATAAAATTTAAAGAAAAAAAAGGATGTGAAAATGTCAATGGATGATATTTAAGAACAATCTTTCTGAAATATTGTAGCAAACAAAGAGCTTTCAGCAGAGAGTGGAATGTGTGAACTAATTGCCTCAAATGTAGTGGAGTTTCTGACAATGATAAGGTGTGGTTGACGAAGTGGGTCAATTAGAAGCTATAAAATAAGTCATCATCAGGCAAAGGAAGTAAAATAACAGAAAAGCAAAAATGACAGCTAGATTTTCTGATAGCTGTTGAAATTATCTAGAATGATGACACATGTTGGTATGGACAGGGAGTATGAGCAAGGAGTCAAAAACTTCACCGATTTAAGTCTGCTGAAAAAAGTTGGCATGTGAGATTAATGAGAAGAGAGTGTGATGTAGCATTATGATATGGGCTCATGGGAGCAGGGAGTTTTAAAAAATAACATGAGTTATTTCTTTCTTTTTGATTATCAATTCATAATATAATTTGCTGTGGAAGATTCTGAAAGAGATGGGAATACCAGACCACCTGACCTGCCTCTTGAGAAACCAGTATGCAGGTCAGGAAGCAATAGTTAGAACTGGACATGGAACAACAGACTGGTTCCAAATAGGAAAAGGAGTGCGTCAAGGCTGTATATTATTACCCTGCTTACTTAACTTATATGCAGAGTACATTATTAGAAATGCTGGGCTGGAAGAAGCACAAGCTAGAATCAAGATTGCTGGGAGAAATATCAATAACCTCAGATATACAGATGACACCACCCTTATGGCAGAAAGTGAAGAGGAACTAAAAAGCCGCTTGATGAAAGTGAAAGAGGAGAGTGAAAAAGTTGGCTTAAGGCTCAACATTCACCACAAAACTAAGATCATGGCATCTGACCAATCACTTCATGGGAAATAGATGGGGAAACAGTGGAAACAGTGTCAGACTTTATTTTTGGGGGGCTCCCAAGTCACTGCAGATGGTGACTGCAGCCATGAAATTACAAGACATTTACTCCTTGAAAGGAAAGTTTTGACCAACCTAGATAGCATATTGAAAAGCAGAGACATTACTTTGCCAACAAAGGTCCATCTAGTCAAGGCTATGGTTTTTCCAGTAGTCATGTATGAATGTGAGAGTTGGACTGTGAAGAAAGCTGAGCACCGAAGAATTGATGCTTTTGAACTGTGATGTTGGAGAAGACTCTTGAGAGTCCCTTGGACTGCAAAGAGATCCAACCAGTCCATCCTAAAGGATATCAGCCCTGGGTGTTCTTTGGAAGGAATGATGCTGAGGCTGAAACTCCAATACTTTGGCTAGCTCATGCAAAGAGTTGACTCATTGGAAAAGACTCTGATTCTGGGAGGGATTGGGGGCAGGAGGAGAAGGGGACGACAACGACAGAGGATGAGATGGCTGGATGGCATCACCGACTCGATGGACGTGAGTCTGAGTGAACTCCGGGATTTGGTGATGGACAGGGAGGCCTGGCATGCTGCGATTCATGGAGTTGCAAGGAGTCTGACAAGATTGAGCTACTGAACTGAACTGAACTGAATAAACTTGCAATAAGGTTATAGATTAATATTTAAGACTGTTTTATTTAAATATACTTTCTATATGTAAGTTTTATATTTTTATAGTAAAATATGTATAAGATTTCCTCATTTCCATGCATAATATTTTATTTATTTTTTGCATGTTTTTACTTTAAACAAGGTTTGATTAGTTCTGGAAATCTAGAACATGAAAAGGAAAAAACAAGTCAAAGTTAGTTAAGGTAAAAACGTCTTCAACGTATTTATTTCAAAGTTCAAAGTGATTATAGTCATTCTATGAGTATTTAAGATTGCAATAAGACCACATTCTGACTCCTCCATTTAATTCTTCTTACTGTATTTATAGGAAGGACACCACTAAGATTGAAAAGGTCAAGCAAAATGACAGTAACTAATTCAGAAATGAGATGTCAAGATTGAAGCTATAAAGCAGGGATTAACCTATAAGCAATTCAAGTATATTTATATAGATACACACACACACATAGGCACACAGAAAAGTTAATATAAAAAGTATCTGAAAACAAATTGACAAGGTCAACAAAAGCAGCAATTATATGAGCTGAAGAGTGAACTTTTGTAAAACAGGGAAAGTGAAGGAAAAGTCTAAGACTAGAAAGTATGTTTATGTTTTAGAAATAAAACATTTATACTATATATACTACTATTGAGCTATACTTATATATAGGAGAAATACATGTCTACATCATTGATATAAATTAAGAAACTAATCATACAGTTAATCTGTTAGTTTATTATTCTTTACTTATGATAATAATTATTATGGATGATAGACTATGTTTCAGTTTAGGTTTTAAAGAAGTTATTCTACATTGAAAACACTTTAGTTAGAATACTAACAAATATTTTCTAATACTATTTGAATCTATAATTTAGAGAAAGAGATGAAAAGGAAATCAGAGTAATATGTTTTCAGATGACTTATTGAATCATGATAATTTATTGAACATTTGCCAAGTACTAACCATTGTGCTAGCAACTTATGTCTTTTATTCTTCATCCTATCAGGTTAATACTATTATCATCCCCATTTGACACACACAAAAACTGAGGCATGCATAAATCAAGTTTTATATTATTAAATGCTGGACCTGAGTTCTCATGTCCTTAACTAAGGTTTATGCCAAACCTTGAATTTTGTGAAACATTGAGAATGAATATAATTGAGCCTCCCACCCAAAACATGAACCCACTAGATTAGAAATACTTTATAATGAAACATGTTGTACTATTGTGCCCTTTCCAATCTATGACAGAAACCAACCATCAACAATAACAGCAAAAGTTTAAGTATTGGTAAAATTACCAGATTCAAACAAAGAATGCCCCTCAACAGAGAGCTTAGAAACTACCATCAACAGATGAAAGTTAACCCTTGAAATGAAATCTGTGAGTTCCACAAGGATGACTCCAAGCTTTCTATCTCCAGGGTAAAGCACAAATCTTAGCACATTTTTAAATTTATTGATGTATCTAATGTTAAAAATGTGTAGCCATATTATAAATGTATAACTAATATTCCTAGGGAATCACCATGAATATTTATCTAAAGCATCTGGGTGATAATACTTCTGTAGTAGGGAAGGCATTGCAACTGAAAACTCACATAAGCAAGAATTATTGCATTTATTTTTCCTCCAGTCAACATGAATCTGATTCTGAACAGGAATTTTGTCATGCTGGAAAGAAACTTATTTAATCTTAAATATAATCAGTCATTAAGATCAAGAAAAGGACAAGCATGTCCTTATTCACCACTCTTTTTCAATATCACTCTGGAAGTCCTAGCTAACGCAATAAAAGAAGAAAAAGGAAATAAAAGGTATATAAATTGGGAAGGAAGAAATAAAATTGTTTTTATTCACTAATGGCATCATTGTCTATATAGAAAATCTGAAACAATCAACAAAAATTCTAGAAGTAATAAGCAATTATACCATGATTCCAGGATAAAAATAAGTCTGTTACCCAAATGCCCAAAGTAAGCAAAGGGAATTTGAAATTAATAGCACATAGCATTTACATTAGCACCACCAGAATGAAATATTAATATTTAGGTATAAGTCTAACAAAATATGTAAACAATCTGTATGAGTAAAACTACAAAACTCTAACAAAAACCAAAGAACTATAACACCTGAATAGATATTACATGTTCATGGATAAGAATGTTCAATACTGTCAACGTGTCAGTTCTTTCCAAGTTGAGCTACAAACTCAAAGCAATCCCAATCAAAAATTTCAACAAATTATTTTACAAATTTTGATGGCATTCCAAAATTTGTATGGAGAGGCAAAAGTGTAGTATAGCCAAAATCATACGGACAAAGGACCAAGTTGGAAAACTGATATTACCTGACTTCATGACGTACTATAAAGCTGCAGTGACCAAGAGAGAGATCAAAGAACAATAGTTTACTAGAATAGAGCACCCAGAAAAAATGGACATAAATACAGCCAAATGAGTTTTGACAAAGTAGCAAAGGCAACATAGTGATGCAAAGAGATTCTTTACAGGAAATGATGCTGGACATATAAGCATTCACATGCAAAAAAGAATAAACAGTGTCTAGACACAATATTTACACCCTTCACAACGTAACTCAAAATGGATCAGAGACCAAAATTTTAAAGGCAAAACTATAAAATGCCAGAAGATAACATAGCAGAAAGTCTGGATGATTTTGGAATTAATTTTTTTAGATACAACTCTGAAGACATTATTCAAGAAGAAAAGTATTAATAAACTGAAGTTCATTAATTAAAAACTTCTGTTTATAAAACACAGTACCAAGAGAATAAAAAGACATGACACAGAATAGGAGAAAATAATTGCAAAACACATACTTGATTAAAGACTGTTATCTGAAACATAATAAAGGACATAAATGGTATGGACCTAACATAAGCAAAAGATACTAAGGAGTGATGGAAAGAATACACAGAAGAACTATACAAAAAAGATATTAATGACCCGATAACCACCATGGTGTGATCACTCACCTAGAGCCATATACACATCCTGGAGTGCAAGGTAAAGTGGGCCTTAGGAGGCATCACTACAAACAAAGCTAGCGGAGGTGTTGGAATTTCAGTTGAGCTATTTCAAATCCTGAAAGATGATGCTGTGAAAGTGCTTCACTCAATATGCCAGCAAATTTGGAAAATTCAGCAGTGGCCACAAGATGGGAAAATGTCAGTTTTCATTCCAATCCCAAAGAAAGGCAATGCCAAAGAATGTTCAAACTACCTCACAATTGCACTCATCTCACACCCTAGCAAAACAATGCTCAAAATTCTCCAAAGCAAGCTTCAACAGGATGTGAACCGAGAAATTTCAGATATTCAACCTGCTTTCAGAAAAGGCAGGGGGACCAGAGATCAAAGTGCCAACATCTGTTGGATCATCGAAAAAGCAAGAGAGTTCCAGAAAAACATCTACTTCTGCTTTATTGATTACACCAAAGCCCTCGACTGTGTGTGGATCACAACAAACTGGAAAGTTCTTCAAGAGATGGGATTACCAGACCAGCTTATCTGCCTCCTGCGAAATCTGTATGCAGGTCAAGGAGCAACAGTTAGAACCAGACATGGAAAATGGTTCAAAATTGGAAAAGGAGTACGTCAAGGCTGTATATTGTCACCCTGCTTATTTAAGTTACATGCTGAGTACATCATGTGAACTGCTGGGCTAATGAAGCATAAGCTGGCATCAAGATTGCCAGGAGAAACATCAATAACCTCAGATACGCAGATGACACCACCTTTATGGCAGAAAGCAAAGAGAACTAAAGCAAAGAGAAGCTTCTTTATGAAAGTAAAAGGGAGAGTGAAAAGGCTGGCTTAAAACTCAACGTTCAAAAAACGAAGATCATGGCATCCGGTCCCATCACTTCATGGCAAATAGATGGACAAACAATGGAAACAGCAAGAAACTTTATTTTCTTGGGCTCTAAAATCACTGCAGATGGTAACTGCAACCATGAAATTAAAAGACACTTGTTCCTTGGAAGAAAAGCTATGACCAACCTAGATAGCGTATTAAAAGAAGAGACGTTACTTTGCCGATAAAAGTCCATCTAGTCAAAGCTATGGTTTTTCCAGTGGTCCTATATGGATGTGAGAGTTGGACTATAAAGAAAGCTGAGTGCCAAAGAATTGATGCTTTTGAACTGTGGTGTTGGAGAAAACTCTTGAGAGTCCCTTGGACTGCAAGGAGATCAAACCAATCAATCCTAATGGAAATCAGTCCTGATTATTCATTGGAAGGACTGATGCTGAAGCTGAAGCCCCATTACTTTGGCCACTTGATGTGAAGAGCTGACTCACTAGAAAGGACCCTGATGTTGGGAAAAATTGAAGGCAGAAGGAGAAGGGGACAACAGAGGGTGAGATTGTTGGATGGCATCACCAACTCAATGGACTTGAGTTTGAAAAAGCTCCAGGGGTTGGTGATAGACAGGGAAGCATGGTGTGCTATAGTCCATGGGGTCACAAAGAGTCAGACATGACTGAGTGACTGAACTAACTTGAATAATCCAAAACATTTAAAGGACTCTTTAAAACTCAACAATAAGAATAAAACAATTGAAGAATCAGACACTATAGGAGAAATATTGTAATTTCTGCTCAATATGGCTGTAAATGTAAAACTGCTTTAAAAATATAGTTTAATTTTAAAATTAGGCGAGGAATATGAATAAATGTTTCTCCTAAGAAGATATACAAATGACCATTAAGCACATGAAAAAGTGCTGATCATCATGAAACAGTACAATGAATGAGGGAGGGAAACGACATGGTGAAATAGGGAAATCCTGAACTTGCTTCCTCTTACAGATACATCAATACTGAAAGCACATATAGAGCGACTATGCCTGGAAACAACCTGAACACTAGCAGGAAAGATTTTCCTCAACCAAGGACAAAAGCAACAAGATACACAGACAAAGTGGGAGGAGTGGGGATGAAATACGACTGGGGCCCACACCCCTAGGGCAGCAACACACTGGTGGATGGAGCATGGCAGTCATGGGGGTACACCCGGAGGAGCAAGGGCTTCAAACCTCATACTAGGCTAGCCAGCTTGAACCTGCAGTGAGAAGATGAGCTACTATAACAGCTGGCTTTGAAAACCAACAAGGCTTACTCTGGTCGAGCCAGAGGTCTGTAGGAAACTGAAATTCTGTTCTAGAAGGGGATGCACAAGAACCTACTTGCTTGAATTTCTAGTACAGAGGCCGCAACCTAAGTCATACATAGAGAATCACTGGCTAATTTAGGGTATGCGTCTGAAGGGTAGGGATCTACAGGAAGGTTATTCAGGTCTGGAGGCACTGGCTTGGCCAGTTTTTTGTTTTTGTTTTTGTTTTTTTTGCTTTGTTTTTTATTTTAGCTCACCTTCTACCTATCCGGCCTGATGGTGGCAGGTACACATGTGACTGTCCCCATCTACCTTACTAGCACTGTTCCCCCACTCCAGATTAAATGTGGACCCACCTCAGCTGGTGCTTCTCCAAAGCAACCTGCAACTCTGGGGGCTTGCCTGGCACACCAGAGCTCCCACAACAGTTTCAGCCAGGCCTTACAACTATCCATGCCAGGTACCAACCTCTCACACTAGTGCACTCCCAGCAATCATGGCTCAGCCAGAATAGGAGGACACACGCAACCCCTGTAGATGACATGCCTTGAGCACCTGACTCTTGAAAAGAGGGAAAACTGCACTACCAGGCCTGCAGGAAACCTTTCTACGTAAAATCACTCCTTCATACTGAGAGATATAGCAGATCAGCTCATACACAAGAAACAAACAGAGAGTTAGGCAAAATTAGACCACAGAATATGTCCCAGGCAAAAGAACAAGACAAAATCTTGGAAAAAGAAGCAAGAAAAATGGAATTAAGTAATCCAACAAGGAGTCCCTTATAATGGTCATAAAAATGCTAATCAAACTCTGGAGAAGAAGGGAGGAGCACAGTGAAAACTGCAACAAAGTGATAGAAAGTATTAATAAAAGAGCCAATCAGAGCTGAATACAATAACTGAAATGACAAATGCACTAGAGAAAACCTATAGCAAATTAAATGATACTGAAGAATGACTCAATGATCTTGAATGTAGGGTAGTGGAAACCATCCTGTTGGAACAGCAAAGAAAGTATAGTTAAAAGGACTTCTAAGACAGTAAGCATTCTAATATCTGCCTTATATGGATCCCAGGAGGAGTGAGAGAGGAAAAGGGATCAAAGACATGTTTGAAGGAATAACAGCAGAAAACTTCCTGAATCAGGTCCAGTAAACAGGTATCTGTACTGTTGTGCAATACATCCTTATAGTTTATCTTACACCCAGCAGTGCCACATGGCATGCAGGATTTTAGTTGAACCCATGTGGTGGAGTGTTAACTACTGAAATGCTAGGGGAATTCCAATCAGCAGATTTTTTTGGTTAATTACTATGTTGTACAACTATGTACACTATGTTTTCAAATCCTGAAAGATGATGCTGTGAAAGTGCTGCACTCAATATGCCAGCAAATTTGGATAACTCAGCAGTGGCCACAGGACTGGAAAAGGTCAGTTTTCATTCCAAAGAAAGGCAATGCCAAAGAATGCTCAAACTACCGCACAATTGCACTCATCTCACATGCTAGTAAAGTAATGCTCAAAATTCTCAAAGCTAGGCTTCAGCAATACGTGAACGGTGAACTTCCAGATGTTCAAGCTGGTTTTAGAAAAGGCAGAGAAGCAGATATCAAATTGCCAACATCCGTTGGATCATGGAAAAAGCAAGAGAGTTCCAGAAAAACATATATTTCTGCTTTATTGACTATGCCAAAGCCTTTGACTGTGTGGATCGCAATAAACTGTGGAAAATTCTGAAAGAGATGGGAATACGAGACCACCTGACTTGCCTCTTGAGAAACCTATATGCATGTCTGGAAGCAACAGTTAGAACTGGACATGGAACAACAGATTGGTTCCAAATAATTGGAAAAGGAGTATGTCAAGGCTGTATATTGTCACCCTGCTTATTTAACTTATATGCAGAGTACATCATGAGAAACGCTGGGCTGGAAACAGCACAAGCTGGAATCAAGATTGGCAGGAGAAATATCAATAACCTCAGATATGCAGATGGCACCACCCTTATGGCAGAAAGTGAAGAACTAAAAAGCCGCTTGATGAAAGTGACAAAGTTGGCTTAAAGCTCAACATTCAGAAAACGAAGATCATGGCATCTGGTCCCATCACTTCATGGGAAGTAGATGGGGAATCAGTGGAAACAGTGTCATACTTTTTTTTTTTGAGCTCCAGAATCACTGCAGCTGGTGATTACAGCCATGAAATTAAAAGATGCTTACTCCTTAGAAGGAAAGTTATGACCAACCTAGATAGCATATTCAAAAGCAGAGACATTACTTTGGCAACAAAGGTCCGTCTAGTCAAGGCTATAGTTTTTCCAGTGGTCATGTATGGATGTGAGAGTTGGACTGTGAAGAAAGCTGAGCGCCGAAGAATTGATCCTTTTGAACTGTGGTGTTGGAGAAGACTCTTGAGAGTCCCTTGGACTGCCAGGAAATCCAACCAGTCCATTCTGAAGGAGATCAGCCCTGAGATTTCTTTGGAAGGAATGATGCTAAAGCTGAAACTCCAGTACTTTGGCCACCTCATGCGAAGAGTTGACTCATTGGAAAAGACTCTGATGCTGGGAGGGATTCGGGGCAGGAGAAGGGGATGACAGAGGATGAGATGGCTGGATGGCATCACCGACTTGATGGACATGAGTTTGAGTGAACTCTGGGAGTTGGTGATGGACAGGGAGGCCTGGTGTGCTGCAGTTCATGGGGTTGCAAAGAGTCAGACACGACTGAGCAACTGAACTGAACTGAACTGATGTTGTACAACTGAAACTAAAATAATATTTTGTGTCAGTTATACTTTAATTAAAAAATCAAAATGACAATGAGATACCCAATAGGATGGCTATAATTAAAAATAAAAATAATATTGGAAAAATGAACCCTCATATACAAAGAGAATATAAAATTGTGTAATCACTCTGACAAACTTTTTGACAGTTCCTCAAAGTGTTAAACATAGCATTACTATATAACTCACATTTTCACTTGCAAATATCCAAGAGTAATGAAAACATGTCTATGCAAACACACAACAATGCTCACAATATCATTATTTGTCATAGCCAAAGAGTGGAAGTAATTCAAATGTCCACCAAATGATGAAAGACTAAACAAATGTGGTATATCCATATACTTGAATATCGTTTGGCAACAAAAAGACATAAAGTATTTTTATATTCTACAACATGGATGGACCTTGAAAACATGATGCTAAGTGGAGGAAGCCAGTCACAATTAACTAGCATGTTATATTATTTCATTTACACAAAATGTGCGAAGACTGCTGATCTATAAAGAAAGATTAATGGTTGCCAGAAACTAGAGTTTGGGTTAGGAATTGGGAATGACCAATAATAGAAACAGGGTTTCTTTTGGGACTGATTAAAGTATTCTTAAGTTAGATGGTGGTAATTGTTGCACACCTCTGTGAACATGTTAAAAACCTTAAATGGATGGCTTTATGGTGTGTGAATTATATCCTCTATAAAGGTGTTAAAGAAGTGATCCAAAGGCCTTAAAAGATACCTCACCAAAAATGATATACAGTTGGCAAATAAGTAAATGAAAAGGTGCTCAGCATCATGTTATCAGGGAAATGAAAATTAAAACAGCAATGAGCTACCACTGTACACCTACTAGAATGACCAAAGTCCAGAACACTGACAGCATCAGGTGCTGCTAAAATGTGGAGCAATAGCAGTTTTCATTCACTGATGGTGGGAATGCAATAGAGAGACCTCTCTAACCTAAGGTTCTAGGGTTACTGATGACATGTCTGATGTTAGAGCACTCAACCGCTCTCTGGCTCGAATTTGCAGGGTTTTGCTTGGATCATGAGACTTTTGGGTGAGATTCATATACCCTGATTTAGGGTCTAGCTTCTATAGGTCTTATTTTCTTCCAGATCTTTCCATGTTCATGGGATTCCCTGACAAGACATGTAACCCTGATCATTTTAAGTTCTTTTCTGACACTTGAACACATTGCCATTGCCCCTCCCAGTCTGAGTTGCCCAGCACAGAGCTCAGTGTGCCCAGACATTTATAAAAGAAGACGAGCACATTTGATTTCAAGCAGCATTTTAGTTCCCCTTCTAAATTTCCTAAGGAAAAAAAAAAAAAGAAAATATCTGCTTATCTGCTTGAGTCTCATTTCTCAGCAGGTCTTTAATTAAAAAAAAAAAAAACACCCAAAACATTAACAACTTTTGAAATCTAGAGCTCAATATACAGAATGAAGAGGTCATTCGACTTAAGTATTACTTCAAGTGGTAAAGAATTCCAAATGGTTGAACTTTTAGTTGTGACTGTCACTGCTAATTAAACCTGACTAAATTAAACCATATAATTTTCAAAGCCCCTTTGGAATGATCTCACATTTATTCTTTAAAGAAAGGCAGGAATCAGGGGGATAAAGTGAGTGGTTGTATTTTGCAGCTGGGAAGAATTGCAGAGATTTACTTCTCAAAACATGAACCTGGGTTTTCTAACTCTCCTGAAGAGTGCTTTAAACTAACTCTCACTGGCTTTGAATTAAACATAAAGTCCAACCTTTAGAGGAAAATCAAAATAGCTTCAACTATGTCTTTGTTGTTCCTCTAAGATGCTTGTTAAACAGTCCAGTCCTCCTTTTAGCATATCAAGAATTCAGGCTTAATGTATCTAATTCCAAAATCTCTTCAATCAGTCAATAAGCTTGCTTTAGGAGCAGTATTTTCTCTCATTTAGAATTTTAGATTCTGGGTGGGAAATATTTCTACTGTGATCTCTATTTTACAGCTATGAGAGAGCCTCAATTCCCACACCACCACTTGGACATTCCTTGTATTGTAAGCAACATCTGGAAATCATTGCACGACTATTATTAGCTAATCATTTGAAGATCCCTGGTAGGAAAAAGGGAAAACACTTTCTATTACCAAACTAAGCATGCTGTCCAAACCATTGGGAGCAATGGATGAAATTCTTAATAATGAGAAACAGGCTGTATTATTACTAAAGAGTTATTAAGTATTTAGTCAAGCCTGCTTAGAAATAAATAAGAAGTTCCTCATTCATGTTCTCACTCTCCCTTCTCTCTTCTTTACTTCTTGTTTCAAGGTCGATTTTTCAGAAGTGAATATAAATATTAACAATAATTAAAAATACACAAATTTGCATGTTACAGTTTTTGAGTTAAACAAGCTTAGCAAGTATTGGTGTATTGGCATTAAAGTTGGATTTGATTATCAGTATACTGACACTTAGAAATTCAATTAATAATGATAAGCATAAAGACAATAAAATATATTCGATAGCTTTTGACTAAAATTGTAGAGAATAATGGCATGTGCTTATCCACAGACTTTTTTGTGTGTTAAATCTATTGATTTTAATCATGTTTACAGTTGGGACACTGCCAAAAGTACATGATTGTTGAGGATCTGTAGTTTTGCCAATGATTCATAAATCATAACCATCAAACTTTTGATAATGAGGACTTTCATTTTTCACATTGAATGTTGTATAAAACTTTATACTTACTAGTGGAGTTGTAACTGTATCATCTAAATAGGTCAAAGAAAAAATAACAGTCTCAACACAAAATGTGACTGCTTCAAAACATAAATACATCAGTCATTCTATGATTGAAGATTTCTGCATTCATTAGAATTATTTCCACATAGATTTTAAGATGAACAAGTAAAGTAAGCAAATATGATAAGTCAGAAAATGTTATTGATTTGTAAGTGGGTTTATTTAGTAAAACAATGAAATTCTCAACCCCCAAATCATTTGACATTGTGTACATTTTGAATCATTTGCATTAGAACTGAAATCTACCTGATTTTACACATTTTAGACTATAAAACTTTTATCATAGTAGTTTATATCTGGGGGAATAGATTTCTTTTTTACAAACTAAGCATGCTGATATACATTTCCAAGTCATATAGAATTTATATAACTTCTAGAAAATAGCAACTGAATCAAGTTTAAAAGTCAGCCAAGTACTTATTAAATTATACTATAAAGAATAGAATGTTTAGCATACTAATTGTATTTATTGCTGTTCTGTTGCTCAGTTGTGTCTGAATCTTTGAGACCCCCATAGACTGCAGTACGCCAGGCTTCCTTGTCCATCACCAACTCATGGAGCTTACTCAAACTCATGTCCATTTTGTCAGTGATGCCATCCAACTATCTCATCCTCTGTCATCCCATTCTCCTTCTGACATCTATCTTTCCCAGCATCAGGGTCTTTTCCAATGAGTTGGCTCTTCACATCTGGTGGCTGAAGTATTGGAGCTTCAGCTTCTGCATCAGTCCATCCAATGGATATTCAGGGTTAATTTCTTTTAGGATTGACTGGTTTGATCTCCTTGAACTTCAAGGGACTCAAACGTCTTCTCCTACACCAGAGTTTGAAAGCATGAATTCTTTGCCACTCAACCTTCTTTAGGGTCCAACTGTCACATATTTTGAGGTCAAATAAATGATTCAAAAACTAGTTTAACTATCATATTTGTTCAATGTTACTTGAAATCTATTCAGTGTCAAGTGAATCCAAATGATTGCTTTGGGAGACATATATTTTTGCTGAGTGATGATACAGGAAGACAACCAATGGAGAAGAAGGATATTTTCTACCTCTGTTTCTACAACCAAAGACACACATTCATGCAACACACACACACACACACACACATGTATATACATGTGTGTGTATTTATGTATGAATGTATATTTATATCTGTACATATAGTTACACACACATACCTCTCATCTTCACCAGTGTACATAAAAATGAAATGTTCATCTTCCTAGATGTAAGACGTTTATGAGCTTATTTTATTAAATAAATGTATACTAGTATATAAATGTCCATGTTGTGCTTGGGAACAAATATTTGCTTTAGTAATGAAGCAATACATATCTACCTGTGTTTGCTTTAATGGTAAGTAAGCATATTTTTAATTTTATCAAGTTGAAGGAAGCTTATATTTAGTGAAAGATAAGTTATTATCTGGGGTGGCTAATAAAAATTTCACTGAAAATGCAACATTTGCACTGGTCTTCTAAACGTTGGTGGGAATTGGACAACTAGGTATTGAGAAAATGTATTTTGTATTTTTATGATTGTGGAAAAAAAACTAATCAGCCTAAAAAGACTATAATGAGGGCCAGGAAGTTTGGTAAAGAGTTAAAAACAAATGGAAAGAGTAAAGAAAGTTTGGATAAGTACAACTCTTTAACTTGCTACTAAGAAAACTTCAAACCATGACAGCCTCTTATCTTCCTCTCTTCCAGATATTGTGGGAACATATCAGGAGGCTTACTGCCACTAAACCTTTATTGTATCATTTTTTCCACTGAAATGCTTTCTCTCCTCTTTGCCCTTCAATACCAACTATACTGAGCTTCCTAGGTGGCACAAGGGCTAAAGAACCCACCTACCAATGCAGGAGACATAAGAGATGCAAGTTTGATCCCTGGGTCAGGATGATCCCACGAAGGAGGCCATGGCAACCCACTCCAGTATTCATACCTAGAGAATCCCATGGACAGAGGAGCCTGGCAGGCCATGGTCCATAGGGCCGTGAGGAGTCAGACTCGACTGAAGTGACTTAGCACACAAGCACGCATTAACTACATACTATGAGCCATGTATTCTTTCATCAAGTACACACTGACTTTTGTGGCAGTCACTGTGCTGAGCAAGGACACAGTAAGTTATAGGGAGGTAAGTGCTATGTCAAGTCTTTAGAATCATCTATATACTCAAAAACATATTAAAAGAATGAGAATGTTCTGTTCTCAAGTAACTTGTTTCATACAGAAAAATAAGAAGATGCATGAAATTTTGTGCAAGGTGCTATTATTATCTCAAACACTGAAACATCTGTGACATCTTCCTAATATCCAAAGCAGATGTGATGCATGTAACATTCATATCTCTTTATACCATAGATTCTGCCAGCAATAGAAGTAGTCAAACTCTTGTCTTATTTCTCTCTATTAGGCAAAGAGTACACTATATATATCTTTCCATCCTCTGTGAATTTAAAAAAAAGTCATATACATAAAAGATATTTAGCAATACACTGATTAAAAAAAAAAAAACTGAAGGATGTGTTCAGCAGTGTCAAATGATGTTGGAAGGTTATGGAGTTAGATGAGCACTGGTAACCTTAGAGATATCAGTTTCAATAAAACGGTAGATACCTTTATCAGACCACAAAGATCTAAAGACAATGTACAACCCATTCTTCTATAATCCACCTCATGCATTCCTAAAAAATCATTACACTAGGCAAAACAAAGCAATACATTCTGTAACAAAGAGAATGGAGTAGGATCAATTATACTCTAAAACTGTCAATGAGAAATTAAAGCAATAAAAAAAGAACTGCAGGAAACTACTAAAAATTGTAGCACAGCTTTAAACCTATTAAATAAGTCAGAAATATAAGCTATAATATATAAAAACTATCAATAAAAATATCGGTGATGGACGGGGAGGCCTGGCGTGCTGCGATTCATGGGGTCGCAAAGGGTCAGACACGAATGAGCGACCGAACTGAACAACAAATATGGCAGTTAGCTTTGAAAAAAGACCTGCCACTCGCTTGTGGAGGTCAGCATAGGAAGGATTGTAGCAGCTGGAGTGCAATAGTGAAGTGATGAAGAAAAGTTATCTACGGTTGGACAGAAAGTTGTAACAGCATGTCAGGTTGGGTGTGCTCATAACTCAGACGGCGGATGGAGGTACCTGCCGATGTTTGAGGGGAGGGCATCTTTGTGTATTGTGGATTGATCTGTGGCTAGCTTCAGCCTCGTGAAGTTTTCTGCGTTCACCCCGGGTTTCTCCTGGACCAAATCACATATGTATAAGTAAACAAAACTTGCATTTGCTCAAGTTGTTTCTTATATACCAATCTTATTGGAAAACATTTTCATTTTTAAAATAAGCATTATAACAGAACTGACTGTAGGTGGTGAGAAAGTGTATGACGGCTTTGGCAGTGAATGGAAGGAATGAGAGCGAGTGTTACAAAGTGTCAAGAGAATGAGAAAGCGTTTAAAGGCAGATGAGACCAAATTAAGAAGTATATGATTGATAAGGTCTTAAAATAATCTATCCAGGAGAATTTGTATTCTCTCAAAATCAAATCTTAAATTGTACAAGCCAAGCTCTAGCGATTGCATATAAAGGAGAGGGGAAAATACACTCGAAGACATATCAGTATTCTTTCCAGGGGCCCTGAAACTCCGTTCTAACTTGGCACCTGGCTAAACCTACAAGTAAAACCATTCCTATAATAGAAAGATGTCTATATTACAAATATTAAAATTTTTCAAAACTTCATTTTAATTTTATTTATGGGAATGTTTCTTTTATTCTTTTCCTCCTCACCCTGTGTCAAAAGGTGTTAAATATTGACGAGTTTAGAATCTGTTATTTAGCAGGACAAGCTGTATTCAGTTTTTGTCTGACTGCCTTCAGATCTGTTTGGGCTGGAAAATAACGTGTTATCTTTCCCACATCTAAGATTTCTCTTTTAACAAAGATAAAATATGTACTCTAAATGGATAAAATATAAATGGAATTTCAGATATTGGTTTTTGGAAGAATTTGGAATCATTATCTCTTTTGGAATAGTTGCCTTTTTAACTAAGGCCAATGAAGGGGATATTCAATTTTAGCTCCCCATAGGAACTTACTTATCTGGAACCAAATAACATAGAAAAGAGAAGCAGAAGGATGTTGAAAAACCTTAGTTGACTGATTTGACTAAGTCATTTCTCAAGAATGTATTTTGAGTTTTAAAGAAGATAAAGGGAGATCAGATCTCTATTTTAAGGTAATGGGGTCATTTGTTCCTTTTGCTAAAATATCTCCTTTAACAAAAATTAATCAGGCACAGCTATAGCATCATATTCTGTGAGCAAAACAAGTTTCTTATATAGAGAGATTTTGAAATCTGGTGGATTTAATTCAAGAAAATGAAAACAGACCCAGGGATCAAGCAAATCTTGATTCTGTAGAACAAGGGACTTCCAATATGCATATGTATCTTCAGATCTCACACAAAACCCAAAATGACTTCTCTGTTTTATGTAAATTCCAGCACTGTATCCCTAGAGTCTTGAATAATCAGTTGGGGAAAATTCTCTGATTTTCCATATTTTGCTTAAGAGAGTCTTTTACCAGGAAAGCCAGTGAAATTCACCTCTGGTTCGGTTTCTAATGCTTCATTGAGAAGCCCTCATTCATTCATTCATTTACTCATAAAAATTATTGACTTTTCCCCTTTTGTAGCAATAATCAAGCATTTATTCTCCATTCTTTTTCATTTGAATATTTCACTTTAGGAATATATGTGTGCATACTTAGTCTCTCAGTTGGGTTCAACTCTTTGTCACCCCATGGATTGTACCCAACCAGGCTTCTCTGTCCATGGAATTTTCTAGGCAAGAATACTAGAGTGGGCTGCCATTTCCTTCTCCAGGGGATCTTCCCTACGCAGGAATTGAACCAGTGTCTCCTGTATCAGACAGAGTTTAGCAACTGAGCACGTCCCTAGAAAATATGAAAATGAGATCATGAACCCCAGTGACTATTATGCTTAGTTATACAAAGGCAAATTTCTACTCTTATAAAATTTAACAAAGATTTAAGTGGGCACATTTGCATACTCAAATCCCTTGGTAATATAATTCAACCACCACTATAGTTATTAGAAATGAATCATAGCATATGCTTATCAGAATATGTTAAGTTCTTTTGCGCTGATAGTCTGTTTCAACAAAAGGTTAATTTTAGATTACTGTAAATTGCACATGAACTGTATCTGGTTCTATATTTCAGTAATGACAGAATAAGAGAAATATGTAAAGAAACATTTCTCACAAACTGAAAGACACCAATGGTGATCAGTACTCTTTTCAGTTGAAATGTATTTTTTTTTCTTCCAATTTTATTTTATTTTTAAACTTTACATAATTGTATTAGTTTTGCCAAATATCAAAATGAATCCGCCACAGGTATACATGTGTTCCCCATCCTGAACCCTCCTCCCTCCTCCCTCCCCATACCATCCCTCTGGGCCGTCCCAGTGCACCAGCCCCAAGCATCCAGCATCATGCATCGAACCTGGACTGGCAACTCGTTTCCTACATGATATTTTACATGTTTCATTGCCATTCTCCCAAATCTTCCCACCCTCTCCCTCTCCCACAGGGTCCATAAGACTGTTCTATACATCAGTGTCTCTTTTGCTGTCTCGTACACCGGGTTATTGTTACCATCTTTCTAAATTCCATATATATGCGTTAGTATACTGTATTTATGTTTTTCCTTCTGGCTTACTTCACTCTGTATAATAGGCTCCAGTTTCATCCACCTCATTAGAACTGATTCAAATGTATTCTTTTTAATGGCTGAGTAATACTCCATTGTGTATATGTACCACAGCTTTCTTATCCATTCATCTGCTGATGGACATCTAGGTTGCTTCCATGTCTTGGCTATTATAAACAGTGCTGCGATGAACATTGGGGTACACATGTCTCTTTCCCTTCTGGTTTCCTCAGTGTGTATGCCTAGCAGTGGGGTTGCTGGATCATAAGGCAGTTCTATTTCCAGTTTTTTAAGGAATCTCCACACTGATCTCCATAGTGGCTGTACTAGTTTGCATTCCCACCAACAGTGTAGGAGGGTTCCCTTTTCTCCACACCCTCTCCAGCATTTATTATTTGTAGACTTTTGGATCGCAGCCATTCTGACTGGTGTGAAATGGTACCTCATAGTGGTTTTGATTTGCATTTCTCTGATAATGAGTGATGTTGAGCATCTTTTCATGTGTTTGTTAGCCATCTGTATGTCTTTTTTGGAGAAATGTCTATTTAGTTCTTTGGCCCATTTTTTGATTGGGTCGTTTATTTTTCTGGAGTTGAGCTGTAGGAGTTGCTTGTATATTTTTGAGATTAGTTGTTTGTCAGTTGCTTCATTTGCTATTATTTTCTCCCATTCTGAAGGCTGTCTTTTCACCTTGCTAATAGTTTCCTTTGATGTGCAGAAGCTTTTAAGGCTAATTAGGTCCCATTTGTTTATTTTTGCTTTTATTTCCAATATTCTGGGAGGTGGGTCATAGAGGATCCTGCTGTGATGTATGTAGAAAACCCTAAAGAGTCCACCAGAAAATTACTAGAAATAATCAATGACTACAGTAAAGTTGCAGGATATAAAATCAACACACAGAAATCCCTTGCATTCCTATACACTAATAATGAGAAAACAGAAAGAGAAATTAAGGAAACAATTCCATTCACCATTGCAACGGAAAGAGTAAAATACTTAGGAATATATCTACCTAAAGAAACTAAAGACCTATATATAGAAAACTATAAAACACTGGTGAAAGAAATCAAAGAGGACACTAATAGATGGAGAAATATACCATGTTCATGGATTGGAAGAATCAATATAGTGAAAATGAGTATACTACCCAAAGCAATTTATAGATTCAACGCAATCCCTATCAAGCTACCAACAGTATTCTTCACAGAGCTAGAACAAATAATTTCACAATTTGTATGGAAATACAAAAAACCTCGAATAGCCAAAGCGATCTTGAGAAAGAAGAATGGAACTGGAGGAATCAACCTGCCTGACTTCAGGCTCTACTACAAAGCCACAGTTATCAAGACAGTATGGTACTGGCACAAAGACAGAAATATTGATCAATGGAATAAAATAGAAAGCCCAGAGATAAATCCACGCACATATAGACACCTTATCTTCGACAAAGGAGGCAAGAATATACAATGGATTAAAGACAATCTCTTTAACAAGTGGTGCTGGGAAATCTGGTCAACCACTTGTAAAAGAATGAAACTGGACCACTTTCTAACACCATACACAAAAATAAACTCAAAATGGATTAAAGATCTAAACGTAAGACCAGAAACTATAAAACTCCTAGAGGAGAACATAGGAAATGTATTTTTACAAGACCATAAGTTTGTTCTCATTGTTCATACTATTTTATAGACAAACAGTCAGATTTCCACCATTGGGGAATTGTTACTATTTCATGTAATAATAACATCATTTTCAAATGATTTTTTAATATAAAGATGGAATTAGGGTTTATTATACGTCACTTCGTAACAGAAGGAAACTCATCTTAGATATTAGACCGACATCACAAAAAAGTTAAAATCATTGTAAGAAATAGTACATAATGTCCAACTCTGAGTTCCATATAATGAAAGTTAGCAAATTAGATTATGAAAATAACTGCTGATATTTGCCCTCAAAATGGTTGTTTCTCGTCTGTCAAACAGATAAGATTTTCTTTATTTTACATAATAATCCTCTTAAAAATCTCATCTCTAATACTCCTATATGAATAGAAAACATTAGGTCATGTTGTGTTATTATCTATATTATATTTATACTGGATTTCTCATGAATCCAGTTGTACTCTGTGGTGTACTAAGCGTTTTTTATGAACTCCCAAGTAGGAATGAAAAAACTGGAGTTATTTGAGGCTGGAAAAATGTTTGAGTTGAGTGGAACCTGAAACATAATCTGCAAACCACAGTTCCTCTTCATTTTGTGTATATTTTAAGGGAAATTTAATTCAGATGTTTCCGATTAATGTGCACTTAGCTCATCAAATTTGTTGTGCAAGAGATATTTGATTTCCAGGAAGACTTTTTCTTTGCAAGGCATTTTCCTCTGTACAGGGAAGTCTCGTTTTGCCATCATTAGTTGTTATGCAAAAGTGGAAACAGTTATGTTGCCCTCTCTCACTCTTTGTAAAGTATCTGAGTTCATACTTTTGTTTGATGAGAACTTTTAAAGCAACCATGTCTTTTGTACTATTACAAAAGCAATACAAGAAAATAACTGATGTACTAGAGGTGACTTAATCAAACTCCACAAATTAGAAAAATAATTTGTAAATTGATATTACACTGAACCATACAATCTTTGACTGCAAATGGCTAACATATGCCAGAAGCAGTAATGGTAAGAAATTGAACCAAAAGTCAAAGTGTCTGGTTTCTAACTTCGATTTTGCCACACACTTTCTAGGTGATTTTAAAAGAATCACATTGCTTTCCTTTATCTTTATTGGTAACATGAGGAAGTTATATAAATTGATTTCTCCAGATACAATTATTAAAGGTCTATGGAATTTCTGACTTCAACATACATTTTATCAATAGTATTAAAAATAGTTTATGTATGATTTTACTGTATATACAATAGATATATTTTATGCATATAAAATATAGCTATATCTCTAAATAACACCAAAAAATCAGCTTTACCTCAAGTAACAATCCAAATTCACCCAAATAAATTTACAGCAAAATACATCCCAGTGAAAATTTAATTAACTAAAGTCTCAAAAAAATATTTTTGTTGTTGTTTTATGTTATCTACTTTTATGGAAAAAAGCAAAAGGTAACAGGGACTGAACTGTCATTCCTCACTCATATTTTTCCAGATTAGATTATGGTGTTTACATAACCATATGTAGTTATTACATGAATTCTTTTTACATGAAAAGTAGTATAACAATATCCTAAAAATTTGAAAACTTTTTTTTATTAATTATAATACATTGTTTTCTGCTGCAGTCAGAAACAGCTCCCGTATTTCAGTGGGATGAAACAATCAGGTTATTTCTTGCTCACATTACATGCCTTTTGTGAATTGTTTGGAGGCTACATTCCATATCTTTTCTCAAGGGTCCACGCTGATGGATACTTCATCTCAAGATTTATTTCACAATTACGACATCAAGGGGAGGGATATGACAAGTAACTAAATGTTTCTCAAACTTTTACAGAAGGTCACACGTAATTTCTGCTCTCAAATTAGTAATCAGTGCGAGTTATCTAGCTAGACATGAACTTCAAAACCATGAGGAAGCACAAGTCTAGCAGTACTTAGGAAGCAAATGAGAAATAGATGGTAGACAATATTAATGACTTCCACAGTTACACACACACAAACGGTAAGTGACTTTAGGGTAGCAGGTTAGTTAAGAAAATTGATTGACTAATCCTTAGATCTTTGGAATTAAGAAGGGACAGATTTTTTCTAGCTGAAAAATTTCTAAATTATGTAATTAGAGGATTTCCCTGGTGATACAGTGGTTCAGGCTCCAAGCTTCCAATACAGAGGATAGAGGTTCAATCCCTGGTCAGGGAACTAAGATCCCACATGCTGTGTCGTGTGGCCAAATTTATTCAAAATTTTAATTAATATATTCAAAAATATAAAATTTTATTATCTAGAACTTTTTTATAATTCTATAAAATCATTTTTTCATTTAATAGTGGCATCTATGGGTTTAGAAAATTTTACCACAATTTTAAGAAATTGTTAATATTCCATTTATATTGTACATGTCATATGTACTTTTATTTATACATATCTTACATACTCTGTGCCAAGAATTAATAGACACTATTCCCAATCTTCATACCCTCAAAAGAAGCAGTTTCTTTTTATGGCTTCTACTCACAGATGTCTTAACAATATTTGTTTGGTAGGATTCTAGATATATTAATTTAAGACATGACCTATTCATGTCTTCCTTTGACAGAAGAATTGCTTACCCCCTCAAGAGTTTCCACTATACCTAGTGCTTAATTTTCAGTCCCTGTTCTGTTTATTATATCTAAAAATTATTAATGTTTATATCATTTGGATTATTTTAAACTTTACTGTAAAGTTTAGTATAATTTTATTGTTTTAGATTATGTTTCTTTTGTATAATGTATTAAGTTTCAACTTAGGTAGCTAACAGTGGATTATCCAGAAGTTATCTGGTTCTCAGAACACTGAGCATTCTAAATGAGTTTTGCTGTCTGTTGAATTATTTTGGAAAGGTCTAAGTGTTATCTACTAATTTGATTTGCCTGTTTTCTTGTTTATAGGATAGAAGAGGATCTTGAATTAATGTCATATGGGCCAATAGTACAAAGAAGAAATATTACTTCAAAGATATTCCCTCATGCATATTGTATTTCTTCATCTTCTCTGCTACCACAGTGAATAAGTATTCCTACACCATTTGTTGAGTTGAAACTGGAGCTTCTGTACTAGATTGAAAACTTCTTGTATACAGGGAACATGACATATATTTCATAACTCCAAAACTTAACCAAAAAATGGGTGAAATTTAATCCTTACTGAGAATAAAGGATGTGCCAAGCACTTCATAAAGTATTTTAATGTTTCATATATATGTGTGTGTGTATAATCATCAAGAATGATCATATCTTATCATAGAATTTTTACAGATGAAGAATAAACAGGTAGAAATCACAGAAAGTTGCTAGGAAGGACTGAGACACCAAAAACTTAGAGCATGGTTACTTTTAGTCAATCACAGAATGTTCTACAAGAAATCTACAAAAATGAGGATTGTTAAAAGGGCAAAGCAGCTGCATAAACACTGAATAATTTATTATTAAAAGTCAAAGTGATGGTAACAGTGGGAGGATTCTACTGCATGTGTCCATGCTAAGTTTCCTCAGTCATGTCTGACTCTTTGTGACCCCATGGACTGTAGCCTGCCAGTCTCCTCTGTCCATAAGATCCTCTGTCCAGGCAAGAATTCTTAAATGGACTGTGACCTCCTCCAGGGGATCTTCCTGACCCAAGGATTGAACCTGCATCTCCTGTGTCTCCTGCATCAGCATGAGGGTTCTTTACCACTAGTGCCACCTTGGAAGTCCATGATTCTAGTAGTCCTACATTATTTAATGCTAATTGACTCCTCCTATTAATGATATTAGACTCTGTTATTCTTTCCTTCTGTATAGTTACTTATCAAAATACTGATGTAATTTCTATCACCTTTTTAACCTAGCCAAGAGAATGTATATATATATATAAAAATATATATATAACTTAAAGATAATGAGTGTATCTAATAGAAATGGGAGACCAAACCCATAAAAAATTCAGTGCATTGAACTTGGATTTCCTTTCTGATATTTCTGGTTTGTTTTTCATGAGAGTCAGCTTTTGGAGGCAAACAGTAGTTTCAGGCTAATATTTAACTTCCTTTACTTTAGTAAACTAAGAGCTTAGCATAATGATAAAAAGAAGCTAGAGATGCACACAGAAAGATCAATGCAAGCCTAATGTAGTTTGATCCTTATTTTCTTCTGGATGAAATATTTGTATATTTTCTTTAGTAGGGATTGTGATAGCCTGTGATTCCCCTGTACAATTCCCATTTCTTTTTTTTTTTTTTTTCCCATCAGGTGGTAACTCTTTTTTTTTTTTAATTTTATTTTATTTTTAAACTTTATATAATTGTATTAGTTTTGCCAAATATCAAAATGAATCCACCACAGATATACATGTGTTCCCCATCCTGAACCCTCCTCCCTCCTCCCTCCCCATACCATCCCTCTGGGTCGTCCCAGTGCACTAGCCCCAAGCATCCAGTATCGTGCATCGAACCTGGACTGGCAACTCGTTTCTTACATGATATTTTACATGTTTCAATGTCATTCTCCCAAATCTTCCCACCCTCTCCCTCTCCCACAGAGTCCATAAGACTGTTCTATCTTGTTTTTTTTTTTTTTTTTTTTTTTATGTAGTTAACACTTTGACATGTTTTGTTGCATTTTCCCATATAGCTCTTTGATATGGTCTGCTCCCTAAGTTTTCTTATGTGTATTCTGTATTTAAAATATGTTTCTGCTCACCTCAAGCTCATTTTGAATTCTGGACTCATTTTCCCAAAGGGAAAGGAGCATCTTTTTCTGAAATGCACACTTCAGCTTCTCTCAACAGCAAACTTAATGAGCTTGCTTCTAGACAGCACTTAGAACACAGATGAAAATGCTAAATAGCTTGTATTGTTAATGGTGGAAGCATTATAAAATCAGTTCTGCAAGTTTATATTTCTATCATCTTTGAGCTCATCATCACTGTGGCTCTAAGATGATGCTTAATTGACTTTACTAGGTGGAAACAGGTACATCTGTTTGTTACATAACACAAATGTGGTCTTCTCTTAGATCATTGTAACTGTTTCCAGGATAATGTCAAAGGTATGAATATTCCTCAAGCCATTTATTTTAAGGTTTTCAAAATATAATTAATAAAAGGGAAATTTATTGCTCATATAAATTCAATATTTTTTTATTAAATTTGGAACATATTTTGATACTCTTTAAAGAAACCGAAGAAATTTGTACCCCAGGTCATAAATGAGCTAAGTAAATCTATCATGATTTATTAATAATAATTTTTCAAATTTCTCCAGTTGATCTTATGGACAAAATGTTTGCATTCCTCTCAAATTCATATGTGGAAGCCCTAACCCCCAATGTGATGGTTGTTGATGGTGGGGGACACTGAGAGAGACTTAGCTTTAGATGAGCTCATGAAGGTGGAGCCCTATAATATAATTGTGTGTGCATGCGTGCTAAGTTGGATTCTTTCTGTACATGGTTGATTCCAGGTCTAGCACGGGAACTACCCTAGAGACCAGTGTGTGCATGCTAAGTTGTTTCAGTCATATCTGACGCTTTGAACTGTAGCTTGCCAGGCTTCTCTGTCCATGGGATTCTCCAAGCAAGAATACTGAAGTGGATTGCCTCTTCCAGGGGATCTTCCAGACCCGGGGACTGAACCCAGGTCTAAGTTTCCTGCATTGGCAGGCAGGTTCTTTAGCACTAATGCCACCTGGAAAGCCTTCGTGTCCTTAAAGGAAGAAGAGGCACCAGAGCATCCTCTTGTTGTCACATGGAGATATATTGAGAAGGCGGTGTCTGTGAGCCAGGAAAAGAACACTCACTGCAGTACTGAGTTGGCCAGCACATTAATCTTGGATTTCTCAGCCTCCAGAACTGTAAGAAATACATCTTTTTATTTAAGCCTTCTAATCTATGTTTTTTTTTTTTTTTTTTACAGAACAGATGGACTAATACAGTTAACAAAGTACTATATGATTCAGTCATAGGCTGAAAGAAATACTAAAGAATTGCAGAGCCTTAATGAATGAAACCTTTACAAGTACCTCTGACTTGAATGAATACTCAGGTAATATGGCATAGTGAAAAGACATAGTAAACTTGATTTCTGATAACTTTTTCTGCCACTTGCAATCCAAGTGATCTTGTACCAAACATTTAATTCATCCTCACCTCAGTGCAGTTCAGTCACTCAGTAGTGTCCGACTCTTTACACACCTCATGAACCGTGGCACTCCACGCCTCCCTGTCCATCAACAATTCCCAGAGTTTACCCAAACCCATGTCCATTGAGTCGGTGATGCCATCCAACCATCTCATCCTCTGTTGTCCCCTTCTCTTCCTGCCTTCAATCTTTCCTAGCATCAGGGTCTTTTCAAATGAGTCAGTTCTTCACATCAGGTGGCCAAAGTATTGGAGTTTCAGCATCATCATCAGTCCTTCCAATGAATATTCAGGACTGATTTCCTTTAGGATGGATTGGTTTGATCTTCTTGCAGTCCCAGGGACTCTCAAGAGTTTTCTCCAACACGACAGTTCAAAAGTATCAATACTTCAGCGCTCAACTTTCTTTATAGTCCAACTCTCACATCCATACATGACTACTGGAAAACATAGCTTTGACTAGACAGACCTTTGTTGGCAAAGTAATGTCTCTTCTTTTTAATATGCTGTCTAGGTTGGTCACAACTTTTCCTCCAAGGGCCATTCCCAAGGAAAAGAAGTACAAAAAGGCAAAGTGGTTGTCTGAGGAGACCTTACAAATAGCTGTGAATAGAAGAGAAGTGGAAGGCAAAGGAGAAAAAGAAAGATATACCCATTTCAATGCAGAGTTCCAGAGAATAGCAAGGAGAGAGAAGAAAGCTTTCCTCAGTGATCAATGCAAAGAAGTAGAGGAAAACAATAGAATGGGAAAGACTAGAGATCTCTTCAAGAAAATTAGAGATATCAAAGGAACATTTCATGCAAAAATGGGCCAATAAAGGACAGAAATGGCATGACCTAACAGAAGCAGAAGAGCCTCACCTCATTTTCTTTCTTTTTTTTTTTTTTAAATAAAGTAGTTGGAGGAAATGATTTTCAAGGTTCCTTTTAGTACAAAAATCTTATCTTTCAAAAGATTAAAATGACACTTAATTATATGTATTTATTTACATTACATGGGCTTCCCTGGTAGCTCAGCTGGTAAAGAATCTGCCTGCAATGCAGGAGACCCTGGGTTTGACTCCTGGCTCAGGACGATCCCCTGGAGGAGGGCATGGCAATCCGCTCCACTATTCTTGCCTGGAGAATCTCCATGGACAGAAGAGACTTGTGGCTATATTTCATTGGGTCACAGAGTCAGACACAACTGAGCAACTAAGCACAGACCAGCACATATACATACATACAGATATGTATATATATATAAATATATATACATACATATTTAAATGTATATGTTTGATAGGTTTGCAGTATAATGTATAATATCATATCTAGTTTTCTCCTTCTAAATGAAAAGTCAACATTAAGAGATTATAAAAGTCATAGTAAGAATATGAAATGCATTTCACAATGAATTCAATAATTTATGTGATTAGCAAATGGCATAAATTCAAATAAAGAAATTAAGTAATTCTTCAGGCATACCAGAATAGACATACTGATGGTGGTAATTTTGGCAGAGAGGGACATGAGAAGGAGGACACCATATTATCATATCACATTTTTCCAAAACCACTGATTGCTATAATCTCACTTTAGATTCAATATGTTTTTATTTTTTACCTGACTTAAAGATCTCTTGTTATAAGACCTTACAACTACCTTTTGCTCACAAAATATATACGTATTAAATCTGTGAACTGGAAACAATTTTTAATAAATATGTACCCATCCTTCCCATCTTCAGGGTGTGGCTGCAGTATTCTGAGGCACATTGCTTACTAAAATGACATATGCATCATGCACCTGATTTTCTGTTTTGGCATCAGTTGATGACATGGCTAAAGATGAATTTTCCTCACTATGCCTGTCTTCAGGGTAATCACTACAATTATTTTTTTAATATATAGAATTAACATATTTAGCAACCTAGCCTCCCATCTCCTCCTCCCAAATCTAAGCTCTTACTTTTGACTAGCAGAACAAACAGGCTTTTTCATTAAAAAAAAAATCCTTAAATATACTTGCCAGTTTTGAGAGAGAGATAAAAATATAGAGAGAGGAAGAAAGATGAGAAGAAAGAGAAGGAAGGGAGGGAGAGAGGAAGGAATAAAGAAAGAAAGAAGTTCAGATACTATCAGATTAATATGGAGGATGAATATCACTGATATGGGTAGGCTGGGACAAGATTTGTTCTTCAAACCACAGAAACCATGATACCAGCTTACTCACCCAACCGGTTATAATTGAGAGTTTAATGAAGAAAAATTATCTGAAAAGTCTTGCCATGTAAATGTGCTTTTTATTTCAATTTGTCAATAGCCCTGCTTTTGTGTGAAATGTATTTCCCCATTGAGGGCTTTTCCACATTTGCCACACATATCCACCCCGCTCCTACCTTGGAATCTGTGTGTATTTTTCTTTTATAAACTTTGACAGAAAAATTGGAGACTTTTTACCAGTTAGATAATAAAAAATAACTTCCCTTGTTTCTCTCTATTACTCAGGGAAATCTCAGTTGTGCTGTTTTCTAATTTCCTCAAGTTATATATGATCATAATATATGCACGTTAATTCAAATACTTCGAACATTTATTTTATTTATAATTTTTGCTCCTTTGTATCCTCAGGAGATGTACATCTCAATTTTATGAGCCACATGGGGGTAAGTAGTTACACAGTCATGCTCCAGCCTGCTTTGGTGTCATGCGTTCATAATGTTGAACACTCAGTCTACAACCCACAGCAACACATCACAGTCACAATTCCAATCACACAATGCTCTACTGCAATATTTCATGCCATCCCTTTGAGACAGGCAATTCCTGATTAGCCCCTGGATTTCCCCTGCTTTTAATGTCTGGGCCCATTTGGCCACTGACCTAGTACAAATGGGGATGGCGAGCATGTCTTTGGTCTCCTGTAGCTGCAGAGGGCTCCGAGCAGACATAAAACAGGCCTACAGCCTTACAACATCTGAACAGTGTTTCCTGTCTGTAGTTCTCATTTTTACACTTGGCATGAGCTGCAATGACCTTTACCCTGTTCTTTAAAGGGATGTCTTTTAAAGGGAGGTTAAGAGTGACTTGGCCCCCAACCTAACGAAGTCCTAGGCTCCCACTGCCTTCCAACTGTGCCTTCTGTGCATGGTGCTGTGAACGGTGATTTAGTGGTATGGGCAACAGGCCATCAGAACCCAGCAGACAGTGATCACCACAATTATGCGACTTGAAGATATTTGTGTACCCCACTGATCATTACCAGAGTTATGAAAGTTAGGCTTTGGGCTGCACTTATCTGCTGACTCGGCAGCATTTTGACCACATGAATTAATGATAGCACAGAAAGTGCATTCTACAGCTACTTGTAACTACTCTTTTAAAGTCAAACACGGAAATTGTACTGAAAATAGAGTCTCAGCAGCTTGCCTCAGGGTAGAGCTATACACATGTACTGTATCCTGTTCTATATATTGCTTTGATGACTGCACATGCATTGCTTTGCATGTGGGATCATTTGACCTAAAAATTAAAAGTCGAATGGTATGTTTCTGCATTTTATTACTTAGGAATTCCATCCATGAGAGATGGTAGGGAAAAAAAAAAAAACATTTCCCTTAGCTTTCCATTAATATGATAGTTTGAGCACTCCTGAAAACTTTTGTAGCAAAAAATCTTTAAGAAATAAATGTAATGTATATTAAGTGAAAAAGTCTCCCTTTTGCAAAGCTGTAATGTTTTAGTATGCAAACTCTTTATTGAAGTTGTTAGGGTATTTGTTCTTTTAACAAACTTCTTTTATTCTACATTAAATATGTGTTAATGAAATAGATATAAACTTTTCTCACCTTATACATTTATCTTGATTTCTGATTATTTTGAAAATGCTGTTTAAATCATACCATTTCAGTAAGAATAGAGACCTTGTTACTTACTATGATAACTGTAAATCTATTATATACAATTTAAAATATTTTATTTGCTTTATCATTTCTTTTCTCTATCAAGCAAAGCCCTTGAAATAATAATAGCAGTAACTTGTGAGCTCATTTAGTCCACCATGCCCTAAAGCATCTATCTGTAGTAAATGAGTCAGTATAGCACAACACTATGCCTCTTCTGTTTTTCTTCCCATTGATATTTTTTTGGCTCATTTAATTAGTTGCCACATCCAATCATGAATACTGGAAGAGACAGACTTGAGATATGACTTCTTTGTTTCTGATATACTGTTTCAAAAAACAAAAATCCCAGTAGCCAAATATTATTGAAATCAGAAAATGAAGGATTAAGGAATTTTCATTTCTAAATTCAGATTTCTGAAATTTATTTAGGTGAACATTTGAAACAAGAATGAATATGAAATCCAGAGATTGTGTTCTTTGGTCCTTACACAGAAGATTTTAAAATGTATGTCCACACAAAACCCTGCACTCCCATGTTTACAACAGTTTTCTCCATACTTGCCAAAATGTGTTTAGTTTGTTTTGTTAGGGCACACTGCGAGGCAGGTGGAATACTGATTCCCTGACCGGGTATTGAACACATGCCTCCTGCATTGGAAGTGTGGAGTCTTAACCACTGGCCCACTGGGAAAGTCCCAATTGCCAAAACTTGTAAACAAATAAGATGTTTTACAATAGGTGAAAGGATAAGTAAACTGTGGACCATTCACACAAAAGAACACTATTCAGTGCTAAAAAAGGAATAAGCTCTCAAGCCATGAAGTGATATGGAGGAAATTTAAATACTAAGTGAAAGAAGCCAGTCTGAAATGGCTATGTACTGTATGATTCCAACTATATGATGTTCAGGAAAAGGCAAAACTATGGAGATGGTAAAAAGATCAGTGGTTTCCAGAAGTTGAGAGGGATGAGGAGGCGGAGAGATCACAGGGGATTTTTAGGTCAATAAATATAATCTATATGATACTATAATGATGGGTACATGTTATCAAACGTTTGTCCAAATCCACAAAATGTACAAAACCAAGAGAGAACCCTAGTATAAAGTATAAAATACAGGTGGGTATGTTGTACCAATGCAAGTTCATCAATTGTAGCAAACGTGTCTGGTGGGGGATGTTGCTAATAGGGGAGGCTGTGCATGTGTAGGAGTAGGCAGTATATAGAAAATGTCTGTAACTTCCCCTAATTTTTCTGTGAATAGAAAACTGCTCTTTAAGTATTTAATAAAAGTAAAACATGCAAAAGAGTAAAAATTGGTAACTTAATATCAAAGATATATGACTACAATATTCAAATTTGTTTTTGAGCTAGACTGAGCAGCTAGAGAGCAGAACTGCATTTTGTTTTCCCCTTTCTACTATCTAATTAACAAAGTGTCTGACATGAAGTTACTTACATATTAATGTATTTGTTGAACTGAATTGAACTGAATATATTAAGAAAAGTAATTGCTGTTAACTCCTTAATGTTGTGCTATTACTTGCTCAGTTGTGTCTGACTCTGCGACCCCATGGACTGTAGCCCACCAGGGGTTGAACCTTCGTTTTCTCTATTGACAAGCAGACTCTTTACCTCTGAGCCATCAGGGAGGCCCAGAAAAAATTATCAGTAGCCAATAAAACCTAATCTTTATTTTACTTCTCTGGTGGCTCAGTGGTAAAAAATATGCCTTCCAGTCAGGACATATGGATTCAGTCTCTGGGTTGGGAAGATCCCCTGGAGATAGAAATGTCAATGCACTCCAGTATTCTTGCCTGGTAAATCCCATGGAGCAGAGGAGCCTGGGGAACTAGAGTCCATGGAGTCCCAAAAGAGTCGGACACAACTTAGTGACCGAAACAAATATGATTTAACAGATCGTTCTTACTTTGTTTTAAACAACGTATGTTCTCTACATAGAAAATATGCTATGTGTATGTGTGTGTGTGAGAGAGAGACCTGAGGTATAATGACCTAAAAAGATTCAATTGGTACATTAATCTATCACATTTTATCACTAAAACATGAGAGATTTTATAGTATGATATAAAGAATAAAAAAATCTTCTCTCTTCCTTTATTTTGCTTAAAATCTCATGGTAAACAAAACCAAATTTGAATCTATACTTAGCAAAATTTTTAAAAACTTAAAACACCGCACAACTACAAGGAGGCATTAGGGGATTCTGGCCTTGTAAATCCCAAACCCAATTACTCTACTCTATTGGAAACACTAGCTCTACCTTCAGCAATCAAAGTCAAGATTTTAAGTTTCAACATATAGATTCTGTAGGCATTTTACTACTTCCAGAAAACCCAGAGAAGAAGATGGAAAACAGTTTAATCAATATGCTCAATAAATTTTGCTCACCTAACTGAGGGGAGGGCAAAAATAACATAGTGCATTTCATTTCATTGACAGCCTTGGACACATAGCCTACTTGCCTTTTCAAAGCAGAAAACCCTGTACTGTCTCCCCTGGATGATCTTTTCAGGGATATATAAATAAGCTTCACTCTGACTCCTTAACCCCAACTGAACTGTGAGAATAAAGGAGAAAACGTGTTATTTTCTGAATTCTTTCAGAGAATACTGAAGTATAAATTCAGGATTTTGCAATTAGAAGCACTAAGCATTCAGTCACTCAGTCAGCTCAGACACTCAGTGTGTCCGACGACCTGCGACCCCATGGACTGCAGCCCACCAGGCTTCCCTGTCCAAAACCAACTCCCTGAGCTTGATCAAACTCATGTCCATGCTGTCAGTGATGCCACCCAACCATCTTATCTTCTGTCATCCCTTCTCCTCCTGCCTTCAATCTTTCCTGGCATAAGGGTCTTTTCAAACGAGTAGGTTCTTTGCATCAGGTGGCCAAAGTATTGGAGTTTCAGCTTCAACATCAGTCCTTCCAGTGAATATTCAGGGATGATTTTCTTTAGGATGGACTGGTTGGATCCTCTTACAGTCCAAGGGACTCTCAAGAGTCTTCTCCAACACCACAGTTCAAAAGCATCAGTTCTTCAGTGTTCAGCTTTCTTCACAGTCCAACTCTCACATCCATACATGACCACTGGAAAAACCATAGCCTTGACTATACAGACCTTTGTTGGCAAAGTAATGTCTCTGCTGCTGCCCAGAAAAAAAGTCTCTCACTGTTTCCACTGTTTCCTCATCTATTTGCCATAAAGTGATAGGACCAGATGCCATGATCTTAGTTTTCTGAATGATAGGTTTTAAGCCAACGTTTTCACTCTCCTCTTTCACATTCATCAAGAGGCTCTTTAGTTCTTCATTTTCTGCCATAAGAGTGGTGTCATCTGCATATCTGAGGTTTTTGATATTTCTCCCGGCAATCTTGATTCCAGCTTGTTCTTCATCCAGCCTGGATTTTCACATGATGGATTCTGCATACAATTTAAATAACTAGGGTAACAATATACTACTTTGATGTACTCCTTTCCAATTTTGGAAACAGCCTATTTTTCTGGGCTCCAAAATCACTGCAGATGGTGATTACAGCCATGAAATTAAAAGACGCTTGCTCCTTGGAAGGAAAGTTATGACCAACCTAGACAGCATATTGAAAAGCAGAGACATTACTTTGTCAACAAAGGTCCATCTAGTCAAGGCTATGGTTTTTCCAATGGTCATGTATGGATGTGAGAGTTGGACTATAAAGAAAGCTGAGAGCAGAAGAATTGATGCTTTTGAACTGTGGTGTTGGAGAAGACTCTTGAGAGTCCCTTGGACTGCAAGGAGATCCAACCAGTCCATCCTAAAGGAGATCAATCCTGGGTGTTCATTGGAAGGACTGATGTTGAAGCTGAAACTTCAATACCTTGGCCACCTGATGTGAAGAGCTGACTCATTGGAAAAGACCCTGATGCTGGGAAAGATTGAGGGCAGGAGGAGAAGGGGACGACAGAGGATGAGATGGTTGGATGGCATCACCGACTCAATGGACATGCGTTTGGGTGGACTCCGGGAGTTGTTGATGGACAGGGAGGCCTGGCGTGCTGCGGTTCATGGGGTCGCAGAGAGTCAGACACGACTGAGCGATTGAACTGAACTGTTGTTCCATGTCCTGTTCTAACTGTTGTTCCATGTCCTGTTCTAACTGTTGCTTCTAGACCTGCATACAGATTTCTCAGGAGGCAGGTCAGATGGTCTGGTATTCCTGTCTCTTTAAGAATTTTCCACAGTTTGTTGTGATCCACACAGTCAAAGGCTTTGGTGTAATCAATAAAGCAGAAGCAGATATTTTTCTGGAGCTCTCTTGCTTTTTCTATGATGCAATGGATGTTGCATTTTGATCTCTGGTTCCTGTGCCTTTTATAAATCCAGCTTGAACATGTGGAAATTCACAGTTTATGTACTGTTGAAGCCTGGCTCAGAGAATTCTGAGCATTACTTTGCTAGCATGTGAGATGAGTGCAATTGTGAGGTAGTTTGAACATTCTTGGGATTGCCTTTCTTTGGGATTGGTATGCCTGTCATTATATGGCATATTCTCTTTCACGTTTTATAATTTTACATTTTCTTTATGAGCACATCTTGTTAGAGAAGCAGGGATACTGGACAGGCTTCCCATGACAACTTTTTTTCATTGAGATTTTGATTGATTAATGAGTAGATTTTTTTTTCTATCTATCACAGCCTGTTATGGGAAAGATGTGTGTCATTGTCCTTGGGTAGGGTGCTGCACCTCACATATTCAGTGCCGTAAGACATCACAAAAATGTGATCATTACATTTTTTCACAGATATAAAATGATAGGTTTTAGAAGCCTTACTTATAAGCCAAGAGCAACGCTGTAGTAAATGTTTAATGTTTGTTTTATTATGGCTTCCTTTGACCATTAGAAGTGCATCACAAGTGTACTTAATACATTTATATTCAAAAGCCTGAATTGGCGCTGTTTTACATCATTATCCTCAAACCAAAAGAATGATGCAGTTCCTGGAATATGTCCCAAGGCGGTTTGGGTGAGAAGGTTGGGCAATAAGGCTTGTTTTCTTTCTTTCTTATTTCTCAATATTGTGTGACTTTTGGCAAATAAACCCTCCTTGGGCAATCAAGTAACACTGAAAAGTCAGAGGTTATTATTTATTTCTTACTCTGCACTTTACCTACCATATTCCTCATTACTTTAAGACATTGAATCATGCTTTTCAACTGGCAACAGAGGAGATTTTTCGGCACTGTCAATCAAATATAACCAAGGATCAACTGTTGCATTGCTTCTATATAATCTTGTTTCAGACCCAACTTGAGTTAATCTTTGATAATAATAGTGTAACAAAATCGAGTCCTTGGACTTAGAAGGGATGAAAAGACTGGAATTCCCTTTGCTATTGTGATACTGCAATGCCAAAAATCTGGGAAGGTATACTTCATAGTTTAACTTCACATTGTAAAATACTTTGAGGCATTATTCTTGCAGTCTTTTGGCACTTGGTTTCAGTTATGTTTCATGTAATATTCACCAGAATTGCAAAATATAAGTATTCATTGGTTTCTTCTTAGCCACTAAGTCTGCTGAAATAGTCTTACCTTCTCTTATGAACCAAAAGATTTTTTATACTGACATATCTAGGTGCTGAAAAATCAGAGAATAGTTACATAGTAGTACTAGCAATAGAGAGCTGTACATTCAAGTGTGAAGTTACCTTGGATATGCCTTAGATATTTACTCAGGTGTTGTTTTAACTGCTTTCTGTATTTCAGCTTGTCTGGTCAGCACAGAATTCTGTAAAGGTGACTTGATTTCATCCCAACAGGTTTTTTTAGACATCCTGGAGTGTGAAGATAAGTGGGCCTTAGGCAGCATCACCGCAAACAAAATAGTGGAGGTGATGGAATTTCAGCTGAGCTATTTCAGTTCCTAAAAGATGATGTTGTTAAGGTGCTGCACAGAATATGACAGCAATTTTGCAAAAATTAGCAGTGGCCACAAGACTGGAAAAGGTCAGTTTTCATTCCAATCCCAAAGAAAGGCAATCTGAAATAATATTCAAACTACTAAACAATTGCACTCATCAAATGGCACCCGACTCCAGTACTCTTGCCTGGCAAATCCCATGGACAGAAGGGCCTGGTAGGCTGCAGTCCATGGGGTCACTAAGAGTCGGACACGACTGAACGACTTCACTTTCACTTTTCACTTACATGTATTGGAGAAGGAAATGGCAATCCACTCCAGTGTTCTTGCCTGGAGAATCCCAGGGACAGGGGAGCCTGGTGGGCTGCCGTCTATGGGGTCGAACAGAGTCGGACATGACTGAAGTGACTTAGCAGCAGTAGCAGCACATGCTAGTAAAGTAATGCTCAAAATTCTCCAAGCTAAGCTTTATCTGTACCTGAACTGAGAACTTCCAGATGTTCAAGCTGGATTTAGAAAAGGCAGAGGAACCAGAGGTCAAATTGCCAACATCCTTTGCATCATAGAAAACCAAGAGAATTCCAGAAAAACATCTGCTTCATTCACTATGCCAAATCTTTGACAGTGTGGATCACAACAAACTGTGGAAAATTATTAAAGAGATGGGAATACCAGAGCCTCCTAAGAAATCTGTATGCAGGTCATGAAGCAACAGTTAGAACAAGAAATGGAACAATGAACTGGTGCCAAATAGGAAAAGGTGTCCATCAAGGCTGTATATTGTCACCCTGCTTACTTAACTTATATGCAGAACATCATGTGAAAAGCCAGGCTGGATGAAGCACAAGCTGGAACCAAGATAGCCAGGAGAAATATCAATAACCTCAGATATGCAGCTGACACCACTCTTATGGCAGAAAACGAAGAACTAAAGAGTCTCTTGATGAAAGTGAAAGAAAAGAGTGAAAACATTGGCTTAAAATTCAACATTCAGAAAACTAAGATCATGGCATCCGGTCCCATCACTTTATGGCAAATAGATGGGGAAATAATGGAAACAGTGAGAGACTATTTTTCTGGGCTCCAAAATCACTGCAGATGGTGACTGCAGCCATGAAATTACAAGACACTTGCTCCTTGGAAAAAGAGCTAAGACCAACCTACACAGCATATTAAAAAGCAGAGACATTACTTTGCCAACAAAGGTCCGTATAGTCAAGGCTACGGTTTTTCCAGTATTCATGTACGGATGTGAGAGTTGGACTATTAAGAAAGCTGAGCGCTGAGGAATTGATGCCTTTGAACTGTGGAGTTGGAAAAGACTCTTAAGAGTCCCTTGGCCTGCCAGGAGATCAAACCAGTGCTTCCTAAAGGAAATCATTCCTGAATATACATTCAAAGGACTGATGCTGAAGCTGAAACTCCAATCCTTTGGCCACCTGATGCAAAGAACTGATTCACTGGAAAAGTCCTTGATGTTGAGAAAGATTGAAGGCAGGAGGAGAAGGGGATGACAGAGGATGAGATAGTTGGATGGCATCACTGACTGAATGGACATGAGTTTGAGTAAGCTCCGAGAGTTGATGATGGACAGGAAATCCTGGAGTGCTGCAGTCCATGGGGTCACAAAGAGTCGGACAGGACTGAGTGACTGAACTGAACTGAACTGAGTTCTCAACTGCAAGAGTTGCCTCACCAGAGGTCATATTTTTCCCTGGGAATGCTCACAGTCAGTAACTAAGAGTGGTGTTAGGATAAAGACACTGCTAAGTCAGCTTGCTGTGGGTAATTCTTACTGGAAATATTTTCTCCAGAGCTCCGCACTGGATTAGTCTCAGAATTTGTCAGACCTATGTCACAGTTTGACTTCTTTTCTTATCCAATTCTATTTCCTTCTTCCTCCAAATGTTGTCTGGCACCCCAAACTCTTGTTCAGGGTTTTATTTTGGAGATCCATACTGAAGGTGTTGTTTAAATCCTTTCTGACTTTTTGTCTACTATTTTATCAATTATTGAGAAGGGACTGTTAAAAATCTTTAGCTATAGCTGTAGATTTCTCCATTTCTCTCAATTTTGTTCTGTCAGCATTGCTTCATGAATTTTGAAACTCTGTTATTAAGTCATGCGTATTTAGGATTATTGTGTCTTCCTGATGAATTGCCCCTTTAATCATTATTAAATACCCCTCTTTCTTTATTATATTCTTTGGCTTGCAGTCTAAGTTATCTGATATTAACACAGGTTAATACAGACAGAACATCTTTCTTATGTGTACAGTTTGTATGATAAATCTTTTTCCATCCCTTTAATTTCAAATTGTTCACTTCTTTATGTTTAACATCTGTTTCTTTCAGAAACAAGAGAGTTAGGTCTTGCTTTTCACTGACTCAATAAATTGCTTTCCTTTTGATTGAAATATTATGTTCATCTACATTTAACGTAATTATTGATATGTACTCAGTTGTACGGTCATATCTGACTCTGCAACCCCATGGAATATAGCCCAGCAGGCTCCTCTGTCCATGGAATTTTCCAGCAAGAATAATGCAGTGGGTTGCCACTACCTACTCCAGGGGATCTTCTGGACCCAGGAATCAAACCCAGGTCTCTTGAGTCTCTTGCATTGGCAGGTGGATTCTTCACCACTAGCTCCACTTGGAAAGCCCCAGTTTTTGATATGGTTGAGTTTAAATCAATCATCTTGCTATTTTTTTTTTCTTCTGTGTTTGTCTTCCACCTTCCTGTTTCCCTGATCTCTCTCTGGACAATAGGATATTGTAGAGCATTCCATTTTATCAACTGTATTAGATTATTACCTTAGTTAAAAGTTAGTATTTAAATAGCAGCTATAGTGCTTATACGGAGAAGGCAATGGCAACCCCCTCCAGTATTCTTGCCTGGAGAATCCCAGGGACAGAAGAGCCTAGTGGGCTGCCGTCTATGGGGTCACACAGAGTCGGACACGACTGAAGTGACTTAGCAGCAGCAGCAGCGTAGTGCTTATAATATGCATCTATGACTTTTCATGGAAAATAAAAACCAAACCATAGGTTGAGGGATCTAGTTCAGTTCAGTTCAGTTCAGTCACTCAGTCGTTTCTGACTCTTTGTGACCCCATGGACTGCAGCACGCCAGGCTTCCCTGTCCATCACTGGAGCTTACACAAACTCATGTCCATCAGTCGGTGATGCCATCCAACCATCTCATCCTGTCATCCCCTTCTCCTCCCAGCTTCAATCTTTCCCAGCATCAGGGCCTTTTCAAATGAGTCAGTTCTTCACATCAGGGGGCCAAAGGATTGGAGTTTCAGCTTCAGTATCAGTCCTTCCAATGAATATTCAGGAATGATTTCCTTTAGGATGCACTGGTTGGATCTCCTTGCAGTTGATGGGACTCTCAAGAGTCTTATCCAACACCACAGTTCAAAAGCATCAATTTTTCAGAGCTCAGCTTTCTTTATAGTCCAACTCTCACATCCATACATGACCACTGGAAAACCCATAGCCTTGACTAGATGGACCATTGTTTGCAAAGTAATGTTTCTGCTTTTTAATATGCTGTCTAGTTTGGTCATAATTTTTCTTCCAAGGAGCAAGTGTCTTTTAATTTCATGGCTGCAGTCACCAACTGCCGTGATTTTGGAGCCCAAGAAAATAAAATCTCTTACTGTTTCCACTGTTTTCCCATCTATTTGCCATGAAGTGATGGGACCAGATGCCATGATCTTAGTTTTCTGAATGTTGAACGTTAAGCCAACATTTTCACTCTCCTCTTTCACTTTCAGGAGGCTCTTTAGTTCTGCTTTGCTTTCTGCCATAAGGATGATGTCATCTGCATATCTGAGGTTATTGATATTTCTTCCGACTATCTTGATTCCAGCTTGTGCTTCCTCCAGCCCTGCGTTTCTCATGATGTACTCTGCATATAAGTTAAATAAGCAGGGTGACAAGATACAGCCTTGACGTACTCCTTTTCCTATCTGGAACCAGTCTGTTGTTCCATGTCCAATTTTAATTGTTGCTTCCTAACCTGCATACAAGTTTCTCAAGAGGCAGGTCAGGTGGTCTGATATTCCCATCTCTTTAAGAATTTTCCACAGTTTATTATGATCCACATAGTCCACAGTTTTGGCATAGTCAATAAAGCAGAAGTAGATGTTTTCTGGAACTCTCTTGCTTTTTCTATGATGTAACAGATGTTGCATTTTGATCTCTTGTTCCTCTGCCTTTTCTAAATCCAGTTTGAACATCTGGAAGTTCATGGTTCATATAGTGTTTAAGCTTTGCTTGGAGGATTTTGAGCATTACTTCGCTAGCATGTGAGATGAGTGCAATTGTGCGGTAGTTTAAACATTCTTTGGCATTGCCTTTCTTTGGGATTGAAATGAAAACTAACCTTTTCCAGTCCTGTGGCCACTGCTGAGTTTTTCAAATTTGCTGGCATATTGAGTGCAGCACTTTCACAGCATCATCTTTTAGGATCTAGGAAGAAATACAAATATAGACAAAATAATCTAACTGGGTTGCAAATGTATGCCATATTTCCACTAAAGTGATGCATGGTAGGTGGGGAATACTGACCTAAGTCATTCTGGAAATGAGTAGAATTTGTAGTATTAAAGCCCAAGGAATTGTATATAAGTACTGTGCCCTAATTGGTAAACTTTTTTTGCACGAGTCCATTCTGAAGAAGATCAGCCCTGGGATTTCTTTGGAAAGAATGATGCTAAAGCTGAAACTCCAGTACTTTGGTCACCTCATGCAAAGAGTTGACTCATTGGAAAAGACTCTGATGCTGGGAGGGATTAGGGGCAGGAGGAGAAGGGGACGACACAGGATGAGATGGCTGGATGGCATCACTGACTGGATGGATGTGAGTCTCAGTGAACTCTGGGAGTTGGTGATGGACAGGGAGGCATGGCGTGCTGTGATTCATGGGGTCGCCGAGAGTCGGACACGACTGAGCGACTGATCTGATCTGATAGGTTAAGAATTGTGAAAGCACTGTACTACTTACTAGGAATGAATAAATAAGTGAATGGATATGGGCAATGTTAGAACCCAGGACTGCTGGAAAAGAAAGCTAACAGTAAAGCAAAGGGAGGAGAATAGGATGAAGTATGCAGTGCAAAATTAGAGACAGTGCTTGAAAAAAGTGACAGTGTTAGTCTCTCAGTCATCTCTCAGTCATGCCCAACTCTTTGGGACCCCGTAGACTGCAGCCTGCCAGGCTCCTCTGTCCATGGAATTCTCTAGGCAAGAGTACTGGAGGGGGTAGCCATTTCCTTCTCTAGAGGATCTTCCTGACACAGGAATGGAATTCGGGTCTCCCTCCTTGAAGGTGGATTCTTCACTAGCTGAGCCACAGGGAAGCCCTGTATATAGCTTAATATAGATCCTGGTGATTAGAGAAAGAATTATAGATGTTTGTATATGATGTGTTAATATACACATAAATATTCTCCAGTTTTGTCTGCAGAGAGGGCCTGTAACAACCCCACCACAGCAGTGACAAGTGCATCCAGGGCCCAGATACAAGTTTCTACTCCAGTCCCCAAAATTGGAAGCAGACCTTGGAGAAATTGTCAATACTAGGAATAATACAGAAAGTGTACAATTTTTGCCTCACTTTTCCCTCTGTTTCCTAAATTGAATTTTTTCTATTAACCTTTCTTTAAATCCTCACACGTTGTCTTCCAGTATCTCCAGTATGCTATAAAACATATCCAGTGAGTTTTACATTTTAATTTCTTTTATTTTATAATTTTTATTTGATTTTTTTTTATTAGTTTCTAATTTTATAGTTTTCTGTTGAAAGCCCTATTGACTCACTAAAGCAAAAAAAAAAAAAGCTCTCATTAATTTGATGATTACATTTTCTTTTAATTTTTGAGCATATTTATATTAGCCTCCTTAAAAAGTTCAGGCTTAGTTTCTCTTAAATGATATCTTTCCTAAATGAGGGTCACATTTCTGATTGTATTCTGGCTATTGTGCAGATGCATTATACAAACTTTAGATTCTGTTATTTTTTCTCTGGAGAAGATTAATTTGTCTAATATACAATATAATTACTAGATGATCATCTTGAAACTTTGCAGGCTTATTTTTACACTTTTTGAAGGTCAATCTGTAAGAATCCCAGCATTCCTCAAATGCTTCAAATTTGATAAGTCTAAAACTCCAAAGTGTGGATCTCTTCAACTCTTGATTTTAGGCTTTGTTAAAGGAGACGTAGAGAAGACCATTCTCTTCAGTGAGGTCCTTATTCAATATTACTTCAGTCACTATATTGTAAATTCCTTGACAGTAGAAATAATACCTGGTAGATCTTTGTATTCCTCCAGGCTAACACAATACTTCACATAGAGTATGTAGCTGATAAGCAGTTGTTGAATATTTTTTAAATTCTTATTGGAGTATAGTTGATTTAAAGTGTAATGGTACTTTCTGCTGTACAGCAAAGTGAATCAATTGTACATATACATGTATCTGCTCTTTTTAAGATTCTGTTCTTATGTAGGTCATTAGGGAATGACTGTTCAATTTTTTTAATTACTAAACTTTGATTTAGACTGTTCAATTTTTGATTTGCTTAAGAATTTAAATGGCCCTGGATTTCTTTGTGCTAGGCCAGTCCCCCAACATCTGCTAGTTCTGGTTTACCTCTCAGAGCTTAATTCCGTTTCCAATCCAGTAGCAATTTCTTCCTGATAACCCAGCCCTGCATTTATGCAGGCCAGCTCTCGCCCTAGGATACAGGAAGAGACCTTTGTACTTCCTCCTGCACAATTCCATCTCCAGCCACATCAGTTTTCCCAAACTCTGATCTCATCTCAGCAGGACTTACCTGCCCTACTTGGATTCCAACTTCATGCACTACAAATACAGAATTGTCCAGGGGAGACAGGAGGCTCTTTTCATGGTTTACATCCTCTCAGAGATCACAGATGTGTCACTGTTGTCATCACTTGCACAGTGACTAGCCCAGAGAAAGGGCTCAATAATTATACTTTGAGTAATAAAAGCAAGTGGCTCATATACTGTGTCCAGTTTTATGGCTGTTTGCTGTAAGATAGTTGGTCCAGTACCAATAACTCCATAATATCCAGGATCTGAAGTCCTCTTAATAAACTATTAATCTCAATTGCATCTCATCTTTCATGGCCATTCTCTTCTCTTCTTTACATTGCCCCATAATTGAAATGCAGACTTCACTTGGATTTTCCAAAGATAAGACAAAATACTTGCATTTGTGATACAATTTACTGAGTTTCAGGAAACAGAGGGAATTTTATAGCACACAAATGCAAATAATTTTAAATTGCTTGTTAGGCATTCTTGTGACTTAAGATATTTTTCTTGTCACTCTGTCCCTGCAAAATTCTGCCTGGTCATCTTTCTAACTAGTCTTCAGTCTCCTCATATGTCTTCGCTCGAACTTTTTTCTTTCTCCTTTTTCTACTTTCCTACTTCCAAATGTTTCATCATCATATTTTATTCATAGAAGTTTAGCTATTAGCTTTATTTGCTGTTTGTTTTCACAGTACAGCCTCAGGGTCTCATTTTCCACATCAAAGGAGTTTAATTTCCTAAATAGCATTTCCTCCTTATGAAGAACTTTGGTGCCAGTTGATAAAATAATAATATCTATAAATGCAAATTTGCAGAGATTAAAAATATTAATATTCAACTATATTACATAATTATCAGTTTAAGTCATTCATTCATTTGATAGCCATTTATTTATTGATGGATTTCATTATTTCATGAGCTGAGGTTCAGTTCAGTCATGTCCAACTCTTAGCTACCCCATGGAGTGCAGCACGCCCCGCCTCCCTGTCCATCACCGACTCTCAGAGTTTACTCAAACTCATGTCCATAGAGTCCGTGATGCCATCCAACCATCTCATCCTCTGCCGTCCCCTTCTCCTCTCGCCTTCAATCTTTCCCAGTCTCAGGGTCTTTTCAAATGAGTCAGTTCTTCGCATCAGGTGGCCAAAGTATTGGAGTTTCAGCTTCACCATCAGTCCTTCCAATGAATATTCAGGAATGATTTCCTTTGGGATGGACTGCTTGGAAGTCCTTGCAGTCCAAGGGACTCTTAAGAGTCTTCTCCAACACCACAGTTCAAAAGCATCAATTCTTCAGCCCTCAGCTTTCTTTATAGTCCAGCTCTCTCATCCATACATTACTACATGACGTTAACAAGACTAAAGATATATAGTCCATTCCCCGTATGAAACTCCTTACTCAAATCTAGAAATCAAAACAGAAAACAATTTTATCAAGTTCTGTGACTGATATAATATAACATGGATTGCTAAGGGAACATAGATAGTAATTCAGACAGGAAGGATTGTGATTGCTTTCGTAGAATGCAACATGATCTGAGTTCGAATGCTTTTCTCTCTGAAGCTTTGCTTGATCCTCAGACTATAAAGCCATGGTATTTGTTATCAACCCTCTTATATTTTTCTTTGTGATTTTGATCACATTAATATATGTGCCTCTACCACTAGATAATGGGGCTTCTCAGGTGGCTCAGTGGTAAAGAATCCACCTGCCAATGCAAAGGGACACAAGAGACATGGGTTTGATACCTGGTTTGGCAAGATTCTCTTGAAGAGTAAATGGCAGTATTCTTACCTGGAGAATTCCATGGACAGAGGAACCTGGGAGGCTAAAGTCCATGGGGTCGCAAAGAGTTGGACATGACTGAGTTACAGAGCATGCACACACACATGACTAGTTAGTAAATTCTTGGATACTGGCTCTGTGTTCCCAGCATTTGTACAATGTCTTAAGTAAGTGAAAGTCGCTCAGTCATGTCTGACTCTTTGCAATCCCATGGACTATACAGTCCATGGAATTCTCCAGCCCAGGCTACTGGAGTGGATAGACTTTCCCTTCTCCAAAGGAGATTCCCAGCTCAGGGATCGAACCCAGGTCTCCTGAATTACAGGCAGATTCTTTATTAGCTGAGCCACAAGGGAAGCCCAATGCTAGCACACAATAAATGCTCAATAATTATATTTTGAATGATTAAGACAATGAATGAAAAGGCTTGCAATGTGTATCCTTTGATGCGTAAAATGTAGATTTATTTAGCTATTTATTTTGGGTATATGATTAATATTTTCAAAATACTGTCTATTATTTTTTAACATGTTTATAATTGATTCTCCCAAGAGTCAAATATATTTTCTCTGCTTTTCTTATTATTTGTATATATAAAAGAACAGTCTTAATTTATATGTACTTTTTGGTAAAGAGATATACATTCTTTTGTTTTCCATTTTTTGTTTGTATGATTTAAGAAAAATATTCATTCTTTGTACAGTTGTTTATGCTTTCTCAATGAAGGCAACGTTGTTAGGTCTTTGAGGATACTGCTCATTGATATATTCAAAAGATAGATTATATGCCTTTTCAATTGACTTAATGCTTGTGACTGCAGCAGAAGGAGGGGAAAATAAGAGTATTTTTAGGTGTGTTAGAAAGAAGTGTCAAAGCACCTCAGGCTGAGAAGACAGTCCAAGATAGCACTCTTGCCTGATGTTAAAGACAATCTGTTCTTGCCTTCTCCCCACTCTGATTAGAGCTCATGTACCTCAACATTTCAACTTCAGAAACGTCAACACTAAAAGACTCATATTTAGATAGGTAAATAAGGTGATTTTATAAGTTAGTTTTGAAAGTTATTATAGTGAGGGTGGATTGTCTGCTTCTGTAACAAGTAAATGTTCAACCATTCAAAACCTGTTTAGGGAATGGTGTATCTTACAAGATTTATAATGATATAGAATTATCAGCAGGAAGAAACACCAGGGCTCATTAGTTAGTTCCCCAATTTCTAGGCAGGACTGGATCCAAGCCTACCCCAACATATGGATAGCCTTAGGAAAAGAGACTTCTCAGATCATTTCTCAGATCATTTCCATGCCTAGTTTAGTGCCTTGAAATGTGTTGTTAAAAGAATACTTTATAGGAAGTCACACATCTGACTTCTATTTTTGTTTTCTGTTCCATGGCATCATGCTTAAAAACTACTTGCAATTTTTAATCTATAATATTAGAGTGATCAGCCACAGGTTTTTGAAAAATCTCCCTGAAAAAACAAAAGTGAGTTTGGAAGAATATTATCACTTTCAACATTTACGAAAAATAATCCTGGAAGTTATAAACAATAAATAGCAGATGTTTTTAATATTCAGATATCATGAAAATTCATTGATTTCATTTTTATAGGCTTCAGTTTTGATGCTGAAAGGTATTCTTATTTAGTAAATTATGAATTTTAAGGTTTAAAAGTAATTTTGAAGTGTAAATAGTATTCTTGTTTCTTCTATGAGGGGATACATTACACATCTGGGCATCTAGAAGTAGGAGAAATATCTTGAGACTTTAACAAGCAAGCAAGAAAATAAACGATTGCATATTACTATTAGTATCTAACTCAACCAGGAATAAAAAGAAAGGTTTTCTTTTTGGAGGTAAAATTACACCTTTTAATCTTTAGGTAATATTTAGTACACTAGAACCCTCAGTGCCGACCTTAGATTTTGAGAATTCAGTTCAGAACTACACGCTCTTGCTCTATGGAGCTGTGTTTCTTAATAGAATTATGTGCAATGCTCATTGCCGATCATTTTATAACTGTCTACATCTTTCTGAATCAAAAACTTCTGATAGTGGGAATTGGGAAGCCACATTTGTCACAAACATCTCAGATAGTCCCATTGTAACACTACTGTAGCTAGTCCAGAGATCACACTTGGAAAATACTGTATCTGGATGGTATGAGTAAGAAAAAAATGTTGGTCTTCTGCAGCTAGAGTAGAAGGCATATAAAATACAATGAATACTTTCAAGGAACCCTGCCACCCTGAGAGCCCTTACACTGCCTTGCCCTTCTATGACACATCATCCTTGACGTTTTTATTTACTAATTATGTTACTTTACTTTGTATTTTGGTTATATCAATCAAGCTGCTACTTATGCACATTTGTCTCCACTTCAAAACCTGGAGACTTAGAAAAGCAGGTTCCTTCAGAAGAATGTAAACATTTGGGAATGATCTTTGTGGTACTGGTCAAAAAAGAGAACAAACTCCTCCCCACGTCCTGCATCCATGCGCATTGTAGGGCCCTCCCACTCGAATCCAGACTTCCGTATGTGACTTGTGTCAACCAATGGCACAGTAGCAAAAGTGACACAAGTAGGGACTTGAAAATCACATATCTCCTTGCTGCTATTGGAATCCTATGACCACCATGTGGAACACTGGAGATAGCCAACTACAGAATGAGAGTCGTGTGGCCCATGACCACAGCTCCCCTATATCAATAGCTTCCACGTACTCAAGGTATATGGGGCCATCTCCTAAAAGCTGGCCATCACCCAGCTGCTAGGACATCTGTGAGAAGATTTGCTTTCTCTCTTTAGGGTGAAATTGTAATATTACAGCATTAGATCCATTTGTTCATGAAAGTAAATATTTAAAATGTTAAAATAATGAAAGTTGTACTGAGACGAATTATTATGGTTTTGTATTTTTAAGAAACAGAAACGTTAGCATCTTTTGGCTTCTGGTTGTGAAGTATTTAGCATCCTGCTGTGATTGTATTTGTAATTGAACAATTTATATATTTAAATTAAATAATTGATCATCCCCTTGCAAAATTCCTAGACCTCCAGCTAAGTAACATGAATGCCTGCAAAACAAATGATATGTATGACAAAGATGCTTTATTATGTGTATTTCCTCAAGTACATATATAACATATTTATGCATACATGATATAAGATGAACACATTTGAAAATGAGCACATATATGGTAAATAAATGTTCTTAAATGTGTCAGAGTATAATTACTATGACTATTCAAGTTAGGATATTTTCTATGAGTATGAATATCATACGGGGCTTCCCAGGTGGCTCAGTGGTAAAGAAATTGCCTTCAGCTCAAGAGATACGGGTTTAATTCCTGGGTTGGGAAGATTCCCTGGAAGAAATGACTCCAGTATTCTTGCCTGAAAAATCTCATGGACAGAGGACCTGGGTGGACTATAGTTCATGGAGTTGCAAAGATTAGGAAACAACTGAATGACTGAACACACACACGCACACGTTATATATATATATGTAATATATATTTATAATATTTTACATGTCATATTCAGTTCAGATCTGTTCAGTCATTCAGTCATGTCTGACTCTTTGTAACCCCTTGAACTGCAGCACGCCAGGCCTCCCTGTCCATCAACAACTCCCAGCGTCTACCCAAACCCATGTCCATCGAGTTGGTGATGCCATCAAACCATCTCATCCTCTGTCATCCCCTTCTCCTCCCGCCCTCAATCTTTCCCAGCATCAGGATCTTTTCAAATGAGTCAGCCCTTCCCATCAGGTGGCCAAAGTATTGGAGTTTCAGCTTCAACATCAGTCCTTCCAATGAACACCCAGTATCGCTCTCGTTTAGGATGGACTGGTTGGATATCCTTGCAGTCCAAGGGACTCTCAAAGTCTTCTCCAACCCCATGGTTCAAAAGTATCAATTCTTAGGCGCTCAGGTTTCTTTATAGTCCAACTTTCACATCTATACATGACTACTGGAAAAACCATAGCCTTGACTAGATGGACCTTTGTTGGCAAAATAATCTCTCTGCCTTTTAATACGCTGTCTAGGTTGGTCACAACTTTTCTTCCAAAGAATAAGCGTCTTTTAATTTCATGGCTACAATCACCATCTGCAGTGATTTTAAAGCCCCCCCAAAAAAAGTCTGTCACTGTTTCCCCATCTATTTGCCATTAAGTGATGGGACCAAATGCCATGATATTAGTTTTCTGAACGTTGAGCTTTAAGCCAACTTTTTCACTCTCCTCTTTCAATTTCATCAAGAGGCTCTTTAGTTCTTCTTCACTTTCTGCCATAAGGGTGGTGTCATCTGCATATCTGAGGTTATTGATATTTCTCCCAGCAATCTTGATTCTAGCTTGTGCTTCCTCCAACCCAGCATTTCTCATGATGTACTCTGCATATAAGTAAAATAAGCAGGGTGACAATATACAGTCTTGACATACTCCTTTTCATATTTGGAACTAGTCTGTTGTTCCATGTCCGGCTCTAACTGTTGCTTCCTAACCTGCATACAGGTTTCCCAAGAGGCAGGTCAGGTGGTCTGGTATTCACATCTCTTTCAGAATTTTCCACAGTTAATTGTGATCCACACATTCAAAGGCTTTGGCATAGTCAATAAAGCAGAAATAGATGTTTTTCTGGAACTCTCTTGCTTTTTCCATGATCCAACAGATGTTGGCAAATTGATCTCTGGTTCCTCTGCTTTTTCTAAAACAAGCTTGAACATTTGGAAGTTCACGGTTCACATATTGCATATTAAAACTCTCAAAATTTTCTTTACAGTAAATACTACATCATTGCGAATGCCTATATTTAATATTAAAAACAATGTGACCCCTATGAATGCACCTCTCAATGCTTAAATTATTATGCTATTGTAAATCACTTGAGTATATAGTCTGCTGAAGCAGTAGTAAAAGTAGGTAGGTACCTTAGCTGCGTAATGTTCAAATAATGGATTCTTTGGTGCTTGGGGAAATTAGTTAATTAGAAAAAAATGTGCTTTTGCATAAATGTTTGTGTATGTGTATCTATAAATTTACATATCTGATATTATTCATAGTAAATAGTTGGGAATATTTATATCATTTTCTTATACAGCAACAGAAGAAAAAAACATTTTTATGTATGTTAAAAAGAAATGGCAAAGCATTTCTGGCGGAGAATATCTGAATTTAAGAATCTATTTTAGTGTATAATATTGTACATAAAACCACAGATATGTAAGATAGCCTCTCTTTAGTACTTACTAAAAAAACTTACTGGTCTATAAACAGTTCTTACATTGACCAGAGCTTGTCTAGCTCCTGAGACATATGTCAAATTCATATCCTTAACATACCTACCACAGTGTATGACCAGTAATATATGTATGAAACAAATTATAGAACAATTCAATTATTATTTCTACATACTGAACAAAAGTATTACAATAATTTTTCTTTTTGCAATAAATCAACTCCCTCTCTAGCTTCCATAAAATTTTAATTCACACTGGGACGTGTGGACACCTGTTTGTTTACAAAGCCTTCAGTCATGGAGACATAGATTTAAAGAGTTGAGACAAGAATAAAATAAACTGGATGGCATCCTTTTAAATCCAACTGTGACTTTCATCTTTGTCACAAAATAAGCACAACATTTGGCAAGATTGGAAGCTTTATCCCCAGGCAGGTCCAAGTTGGCACAGAATCACCTTGACAGGTTCCCAGATCAGCAAGAACTCTCTGCTCTGAAAGGCTCCTTTTGCTAAATTTAACTTTCCCTGTGTAAAATGAATGAGATGCTCCTGAGGAGAAGAAAGATCTTCAAGATCAAGGAGTGGAGGCATTGGGCTAAGTCAGCTCATCCAGGTGTAGAGGATAAACACATAGGCTCACGACAACATGCACAAGAGAAATACAGACTGCATACAAATTAAGATATTCCTGTAGATTGGGGAAGATAAATGATTCATTCTGTTTTGTTTCCCCCTGTGGAATCACATCATTTTCATTTTCTTTGGAGGCAGCTGGGCTCAACAGTAAGAGTAGGAAAGATGGTAATTATGTTGTGTCTCGACGTTAGCACTTCTGAGTCTGAAGGCTATTTTCAATGTTAGGTTTTATGATTGGAAAAGACTCCAACTTTCTTCTGCTTAAATTAAAGCCAAATAAATACCTGTAATAATTAAAAAAAAAAAAAAAAGTTGCAGTGCCAGCAAGCTGTGACACTAGCAGGCTGAGTCATGAACACAGCATGAACTTTGAAGTCAAAGATTTTTTGGTCTGTATTTAGGTTCACGATTTGCACAGAGGGCTGTGTCTTTTCCCACGTCACACAAAGTATGTTGGCAAAACCTTGATGAGATGTAGCTATAGCATAAGTGTGGTTATTTTAGGAATCGTTTTGGTTCATGTCACTGTAGACTCAACTAAGTTGTCAAGCAGCATGAGAATGTTACTTACACTTAAAAGTACCTTACTAAATTAAATAGTGATGAAAAAAGTGTTCTTAATCTCCTGCCTCTGGGCATGCATTTGCTAAATTCCAGCTTTATTTACTTAAATTCTCGTCCCTTTAGATATCAGAAAGAAAAGTTTATTATCCTGCTCGAGACAGAATTCTGTGCCACGTGATGTAACTAGTTCTCTTTTTTCTGGACAAGTACAGTTCATTATATGTGCCTAGCCTGAATATCTGTAATCAGTCTGCATTGATGGATCTTTTCCCAGGCTTCATTCCCATATCTATAAAATTCTGTTTTGCTAAGTTGAAAATGCTGCAAGTAGCATTCTACAGTGAAAGTCTTGTGTGCTTTACCAGCTGGCATTTTTCTCTTGTTCATTTTACTCTTCAGATTGCAATAGTTGGAGAACCTTAGGAAGCATCTGTTCTAAGCTGTTCATTTTACAATTGAGGGAATTAAACCTCCAAGATGCAGAGAAAGTTATTCATACACAGCTAATCAGTAAAATTAAATCAGAAAGCAGGGCTACTGGCTTCTAGGGCTTTTTTCTCTGATAAACCTGCTCCCTGGAAGCTCCCATGGTTTTTTTTTTTTTCTGTATTCTGCATCAAAAAATGGAGTCTCATCCTATTTATCATCTCTTGACCATGCATGAAATCTCTGCTAAAAAGATAAAGCACTAAAGAATGATAGATACCTACTATTGCTCTCCCCAGTGACTTTCTTAAAGTCACTTGAACACTGAATGTTTAGATTTTTACATTTTTTCACATTTTTATATTCTTGTTTCATCTGAGAAGCTTATTCCAAAAGAATAACAATAAGATAGAAAGAAACATGAATGTTCCAATATTGTTTTTAAAGAAGTATTTTATTCATCTTAAAATGTATTTTTCATTTTGCAGGAAAAATTTAGTTACCAAAAATTCAATTCATTTTAAAATTAAGAAAAGCATCTGTTGAAATTACATAATATAAAATATATTCTGTCAGAAGTTTCCATTCTGTGAGGATATAGCTTTCCCAAAAGACTGGAAGTTCCATTTAGACCAGAAAATCAACTAATAATTAAGTTATTATCTCAGCTTTTGTTTTAAGAAAGTGAAAGTCACTCAGTTGTGTCCAACTCTTTGTGACCCCATAGACTATACAGTCCATGGGATTCTCCAGGCCAGAACACTGGAGTGAATAGCCATTCCCTTCTCCAGGGTATCTTCCTAATCCAGGGGTTGAACCCAGGTCTCCTGCATTGCAGGTGACAGGTGAGCCGCCTGAGAAACCCTTTGTTTTAAGAAGAGAGCCTCATATCCAAATTTTCCTGCAGCATGAAATTCTAACTTTCTTGTTCTCCATATTGCAAAATCATTCAATAGTAAGAGACTCTGAACTTTGAATGGTGAAGCTTCCAAAAGTTTGAAAATACAAATGAAGTGTAGGGTCCAAAAAGCATCATTTTTACCTTACATGTACTAATCAGCACAAATTTTCAAAGGACACTTTTATCAAGGATGGGCATAGATAGTACTTATGCCCTGGGAAAAATTGAATTGAACCAATGATAGGATTCAGAATTGGATAGTTTATGGATCTTAAGTCATGTGAATGACTTACATGTAAAGTATTTCAGGGCATGAAGGAATTTCTTTTTACCCTGGAAAACATATTATTTTGACATGTGTATGTCAAAATCAAAGATTTGAGAGCCCAATGAATTTGAGTTTTAATCATTACTTTTGGTATTTATTAAGAGTAAGATTTTGAGAAAGTTAATTTATCTCACCAATTTTAAAGCTCCTTCTCTGACAGAAAAAGGCATAATAAGTTAGTTACTAGTGGTTGTGACCAGTAATACAACACATGCTAACTGCTTCTCCTAGTACCTATTTTATACAATGCAATTAAAGAAATTAGGTGGTTGTTATTCTGCTTATGTGAAAATCCATTTGTATCAAATTGAAGAATTGTGCTTGGGTGCTTAGCACAATTGCTAAGCACAATTCTTTTGGGTTTAACTCCACAAATTTAAACTTCCAGACTCTAGTCTCCTAATGCATGTAAATTGGGGGTATCTAATTCCAATATTTTGGCTACCTGATACAAAGAACTGACTCATTGGAAAAGACCCTGATGCTAGGAAAGATTGAGGGCAGGAGGAGAAAGGGATGACAGAGGATGAGGTGGCTGGATGGATCACCGACTTGATGGACATGAATTTGAGTAAGCTACAGGAGTTGGTGATGGGCAGGGAAGCCTGGCGTGCTGCAGTCCATGGGGTTGCAAAGAGTCAGACAGAACTGAGCAACTGAACTGAACTGAACTGAATTCTAATGTGTCTTCCTCCACCTTTTCATCCATGTGCCCTAGTCTTCAAAATTGGTCCCCAGCTCAAATGTAAGATACTTTCCTTTTCAATCTTGCCCTCATAATCAGGGATTTGCATGGATTATAATCAGGAATTTTCAGAAGGCTTGGTCATTCCATTATGCTTGCTCTGAAGATCAATTTTGCAACATCTGCCTAAGACCAACTCAATAGACAAGGCTAGATGTCACTTTCAGGCCCACTAACAGTAGACCCAGTGGTTAACAACAAACTGTTTAAGGAGAAATCACCAACACATGTAATAAAAATAATCAGTTTTACTGGAGGTATTATGCCCACGTTCCAGGCCAGTACTATCCAATCAATAGATGAGAGAAATGTCCTTTCCTTTGCTGTTCAATATGATAGTTTTGACTCCTAAGCATTTGGCTATAAAACTTGACTACTACATACTATTACACACAGAAAGTAGGTATTGCAACTGAAGATTTGATGGTATTAATTTTATTAATGTTCAAATTTAGATAGCCATTTGTGGCTAATATCTACTGCACTGAACATCATGGTTCTAGACTCTACATTTTTACAATAGAAATACTGTTTTTCTAAAGCTTTAAAGTATTATACTCTGTGTTCCTGAGATAAGAATTAAAATTAAATTCAATATAAAATCTTAAAGTAAAATTATAAATATCATTTTATGTTTTTATAATTCATGTATCTTTATTGTTTTTGTACAGTTCTCTCTCTCTCTGAAAATAATATTGTCTATTCTCTCTTGTTTTTTCTTCTCCTCCATTTCCTGTCCAGGATGCTACTATCTGTTGCAGTGAAGGAAGTAAGATACTCTAATTCAGGCATTTCAAGTACCATCTATAAGAATACTGCTGCTGCTGCTAAGTAGCTTCAGTCGTGTCCGACTCTGTGCGACCCCATAGACGGTGGTCCACCAGGCTCCACCATCCCTGGGATTTTCCAGGCAAGAACACTGGAGTGGGTTGCCATTTCCTTCTCCAATGCATGAAAGGGAAAAATGAGTATGAAGTTGCTCAGTTGTGTCCGACCCTTCACGACCCCATGGTCTGCAGCCTACCAGGCTCCTCCATCCATGGGATTTTCCAGGCAAGAGTACTGGAGTGGGGTGCCATTGCCTTCTCCAAGTACATAATTATCAAGGCCACGTTAAGTATGTAGTCCCTGAGACAAATTAAACGAAAAATCGTCTAAGTGTAAAGGGTCATAGCTAATAAACAGAACATAATCTCCTGTGTTCTATCCCTAAAGAAAATTAAATTTTAATGACCCTGAGAGCTCATTGTTCAGAAATGTCACTCTAACTAATCTTGTAAATGACAGTTAAACTCCGGAATTGCGTTAAAAGTTAAACATCCTCTGCAAATTGCTACTTAAGTCCGGGAATATACTAGTTGCTTCAGGCAAGCTCTTAGGAAAATCAGAATATTGACAGGTTATACCAAGATGCAAGAAGAAGCCTAGAGATCTGCAAAATCATTCACTGCTGAATGACTTATTGAGGCATATCCTTGCCAAACATTACACTAAAAAGTATTTTAGATACTTGGGAATTTATATTGTCAGCCTCAAGTCATATGTTTCAGGCAACACCCATGTCACTGGGAGAACTGTATCAAAAGACTTCAGGGACTGGTTCAGAGATAGACTTATAGAGCTCTCATTTTCTCTGTGGTCGTGGGAGAGCATGTGAATTGAAAGAGGGGGACAGAGAGCAAGAGAGAGAGAATCACTATCAGATGATCATTGGGACTCAACTTCTAGAAGGTTCCTAAACTTTCCCAGCCTAGACACTGCTGGAAGTGGGGCGGGGGAGTCTGTTTGTTGTCTACACTTCAGCATACTAGAGAGCTCTGCATTTTTCTAGTTGAGGGTAGAAAGAAGTGGGTAAAAAGAAATATCCCTGGGATTATTTATCGCTACTTTACAACAACTCTTGATGGACTAACTTGGGTAAAGTTCTTTTTTTTCCCTGATTTTGTCAGTTTATGTATTTGAGAGAAGGAGAACAGAGGTGAGATGGTATATTATCACTGAAGTTCACAAGGAGAATGAATAGAAAAGAAGAAAAGTAACTGGTCAATTAAAAAAATAAACATTTATGGCAAGAATGTACAAAAGAGACTGAGATAGCAACAAATCCAATAGTAATGAAGACTGTGAATATAGACTGACACATGTAGCTAAATGTAAAATTTTATAAATTTATAAATTAAAAATGAGGAAGAAAAATGAGGAAAATAATTTAAAATGTTATTAAAATGGACACTGCTTTGCCTTGAAATCAGTGACTGTTTCAATTAAGTGATAATAAGGAAAAGTATTTTTTAAATATAAAGACTATACTCATAAACAGAATTGTATTTAACAGATAATTGGAGGCATTGAAGTTGGAAGAATGAAAACTTTGTAGGGCAAGATAAGAGAAAGGTCCTATTGGAGACCGTCAGTGATCAACTGTCAGCAGCAGCAGGTAAGATATACTGGGCACGAGGTCCAGCACTGACTGCAATTTTAGATCACCTTTTATCTAAGATAAGAACTTTATAAAAAAGAACTAAGAAACAAAACGATGAATTGGACTATCTTAAACAATTAGGACATCTAAAACTATGTATTAAATGACTACATGAATAAAATAGGAGCATTATAAGATCTTCAACTAAATGCATATATTGTTTGACTGAGCTGTGTGCTGGGCTGTTATTTCAGTGGTGTCTGACTCTGTGCAACCCTATGGACTGCAGCCTTCCAGGCTTCTCTCTCTGTAGGATTCTCCAGGCAAGAATATTGGAGTAGGTTGCCACATCCTTCTCCAGGGGATCTTCCCTACCCAGGGATCATACCTGCAGCTCCTGTGCCTCCTGCATTGCAGGCGGATTCTTTACCACTGAGCCACCAGGGAAGCCCCATGTTGTTTGACTAAGACTATATTATTCCACAACAACGTTATATCTGGTAGAAAAGAATTTATAAAACTTTAATTATAGCTATAATGGAAAATTTTTAATGTATTTCCAAGAGAGTTGATCTTTTTTTTTTTTTTCCCTAAACTCTACCTTTGTTTTCAATTGAATGTAGAGGAAATCTTTACCGTCTGCATCCAGATCAAAGTATACTTATAGAAATTATTTCACCATGTACTTTCAAGTGATGAGAAAGAACACTTTATAAGTTTCTTAGCTTCAAATAGAAAAGCCTTTAGAGAAAGGACATTTTCATTGTAATTTCATATGAATCCTTTTTTAAATAAGACTATAACCATATTCTTTTCAGTAATTTCTACTTGGGATTGGAGTTGGGATAGAAATGGGCAAATAATACTCACTCTTTTTATTTAAGAGAACAAAACTTACTTTTCAAGGCATAGTGATCAGAACCCTGAGTTCTGTATTGGGTTCAGTACGGGCTTCAGTGGGTTCAAACTCTGGTTCTTCCGGGAAGTCATCCGGGGCTCTTAGGCAGGGTACTCAGTCCCATTGTACTACAGATAGTGTGTTTTCAGATGGCGATAATCATGGCACCCATCTTCTAAAACTGCAAAGAATATTAAATGAGTTAATATTTCTAAAGTTCTTAGCTCAGGTCCTGGCATATCTGCTATGTTAATATTTTGTTGTTTTTGTTTTTTTGTTTAACTCACCTGTTTCTTTTTGATTCTTTTATTTTAATGAGATATTTAACTAGCCAAGCTATCCGGCTAAGGAAGCACACTTGAATTTCACTTTTACAATATGCAGCTCCCTAGCTGTACCCCAGAAGTCACACCGAGGAAAATAATTTAATTCAATTAACCAAAGTAGAAAACTAGGTATACTACATGCTTGTAAGCCTCCTAAAGCCTCCTAAAGTAGCCTACCTTGTATGGGACATGGATACTGTTTCTTTTTTCCTCTTTAAAACCATTGATGTTTGTAGCATGAGAGTCACTGTTCAGCAGCAGCCTAAATGCAATGAATGCCTATAATGCTACATCCTGTTAATAATGAACTTCTTTATCCAGGTCCTCAAATGTATTCAATTTTGTTTTAATAGCTTCCTGAAATAGATGTTATCAGTAGAATAAAAAATATTTGAAACTGGAATATTTCCTATAAAATCAGAATTAGATTTGATATGATGCTTTTGTCAAACACTAAATAGTGTTTCTGTTGCAACTTACTTCTTTACCTCAGTTTTTTGCAATGAAGCAATGATCAACTGAGCACAAACAATGTAAAATTAATTAATTCTGCTTTTTTAAAGTCATAAGTGACATATTGTATTTGCTCATGTAGTTTTCTTGTTTTGATATAAGCAATTATAATAACTAAGATCTAAAGTCACATATCTGACAAATCAAGGTGCTCAGTAAAGACACAGTTCTGACTATCAAGACATAGTCTTCTTTCTGAGCAGCACTAGATTTAGAGAATATTTTTTCTTCTTTAATACTTGGGTGCCCAAATTATTTAAGTTTTCTTTCACACCTGAAGTAGCAACATTGTTTAGTAAATGAATGGGGAAACATTGCTCTTATGGTCCAATCAATGCCTCATCCTAAATTCATTCATTTTTCAGGAAGTTTATTGTCCATCCTTATTCCCTCTCATTAAGAGTAATAGATTTAACAATGCCCATCTGTGAAAACAGTCTTCAGTTTTAAACCCTTCTCAAGCCATTAACCATTACAATCTATCAGTAACTCTTTTTCATAAGATTTTAGAAAATAAGTTCTCTGATATTTGCTTTTAATTTCATGGCTGCAGTTACCATCTGCAATGATTTTGGAGCCCCAAAAATAAAGTCTGTCACTCTTTCCATTGTTTCCCCATCTATTTCCCATGGGGAAACCAGAATGCCATGATCTTTGTTTTTTGAATGTTGAGTGTTACGGCAGATTTTCACTCTCCTCTTTCACTTTCATCAAGAGGCACTCTAGTTCTTTTTTGCTTTCTGCCATAAGGATGGTGTTATTTGCATATCTGAGGTCATTGATATTTCTCCCAGCAATCTTGGTTCCAGCTTGTGTTTCATCCAGCCCCAGTATTTCACATGATGTACTCTGCATATAAGTTAAATAAGCAGGATGAAAATATATAGCCTTCACCTACTCCTTTCCCAAACTGGAACCTGTCTGTTGTTCCACGTCCAGTTCTAACTGTTGCTTCTTAACTTGCATACAGATTTCTCAAGAGGCAGGTCAGGTGATCTGGTATTCCCATCTCTTTAAGAATTTTTAACCGTTTGTGTGATCCACACAGTCAAAGGCTTTGGCATAATCAATACAGCAGAAGTAGATGTTTTTCTGGTATTCTCTTGATATAACTATGTGATGATAAATTTCGCATTGATGAAAATGTTTTATTAACACTGTAAAAAGTAATACATGAGCATGATGAACCAGAATAGACTCTTGAAGGATACATGGTTCTAAAATAAACTTTTTTGCTTTTTATTAATATTACTTTTGCATCAAGATTTCACAACACATAGACTTCATTTTCCTAACTGCAATAATTGTAATGTCTATTTTCTTCTTGTTAAAGAGATATAATCCCTGTTACAGTAGAGATATCAAATGCTTCCTAATATGACACAGAGTATGAATTTGACTTGAAAACAAGATAGAGACAGAAAAATAAATGTTTTTAATGGAGTATAGTTAAGCAAATCCATAAATAGCAGAAAATTTAACCCTAAATTATTGATTAAGCTGAGTTTGAATCTATTCAGTCTGAGAACATGATCTCTTTTAACAACAACAAAAATTAGTCCAAATTCCCTTCCAATAATTCTATGGCATGTGCATTATGATTTAGAAATAGAAATGAGATATTCTCTACATTGCTGTTGTTGTTCAGTCACTAAGTGTTGTCTGACTCTGCCACTGCATGGACTGAAGCACGCCAGGCTTCCCTGTCCTTCATCATTTCCCAGAGTTTGCTCAAACTCATGTTCATTATGTCCGTGAAGCCATCTAACTATCTCATCCTCCACTGCCCTCTTCAACTTTTGCCTTCAATGTTTCCCAACATTGTTTTTTTCCAGTGAGTCAACCCATTGCATCATGTGGCCAAACTATTGGAGCTTCAGCTTTAGCATCAGCCTTCGAGTGAATATTCAGGGTTGATTTCCTTTAGGATTGACTGGTTTGATCCTGTTGTCCAAGGGACTCTCAAGAGTCTTCAACACCACGGTTTGAAAGCATCAGTTCTTTGAGCTTAACCTTCTTTATGGTCGAAATCTCACATCTGAATATGAGTACTGGAAAAAACATAGCTTTGACTATACAGACCTTTGTCACCGAAGTGATGTCTCTGCTTTTTAATACCCTTTCTAGGTTTGGCACAGCTTTCCTTACAAAGCTATGCTGGCATAGCTTTCCTTACAAAGCTATGCTGACATAGCTTTCCTTGCAAGTGTCTTTTAATTTCATGGCTGCAGTCATTGGCTGCAGTGCTTTTGGAATCCAGGAATGTAAATGTTGCCATTGTGTCCACTTTTTTAACTCTGTTAGCCTTTGCCCTGCTTCATTTTATACTCATGGCCAAACTTGCCTGATAGTCCAGTTATCTCTTGACTTTCTATTTTTGCTTTCCAATCCCCTATGATGAAAAGACATCTTTTTCTGGTGTTAGATCTAGAAGATCTTGTAGGTCCTCATAGAATCATTCAATTTCAACTTCTTCAGCATTAGTGATTGGGGCATAGACTTGGATTACTGTAATGTTGAATGGTTTGCAGAGATCATTCTGTTGTTCTTGAGATTGTACCCAAGTACTGCATTTTGGACTCTTTTGTTGACTTACGAGGATTACTCCATTTCTTCCAAGAAATTCTTGTCCACAATAGTAGATATAATATTCATATGAATTAAAGCCACCCATTCTGGTCCAATTTAGTTCAATGATTCCTAAAATGTTGATGTTCACTCTTGTCATCTTCTGCTTGACCACACACAGTTTACCTTGATTCATGGACTTAACATTCCAGGTTCCTATGCAATATTGTTCTTTACAGCATCAGACTTTACTTTCACTACCAGACACATCCACAGAGCATTGTTTCTGCTTTGGCCCAGTCTCTTCATTCTTTCTGGTGCTATTTCTCTGCTCTTCCCCAGTAGCATATTGGATACCTTCCCAGTTAAAGGGGCTCATCTTCTTGTGTCTTACCTTTCTGCTTTTTCTCTACATGTGTGGGTGTTGGCAGTTCAGTCGTGTCTCTCTCTTTGTGACACCACGGACTATAGTCTGTCAGGCTCCTCTGACCATAGGATTTCCCAGGCAAGCATACTGGAGTGGGTTGGTTGCCATTTCCTTCTCCATGGAATCTTCCTGACCAGGAATAAAACCAAGATCTCCCTCATTGCAGGCAGTTTCTTTACCATCTGAGTTGTATATTCTCTACATATATCACCATATTTTTATTTCTAGAAAATGTGGCTAATCCCTTTCCCAAAATATATAGTATATTTTTATTATACATACCATAATTAAATAAATTTG